>NC_138772.1:433374624-433904624 GCF_965119305.1 Pelophylax lessonae | reverse complement strand
TAGAACGCAATTATTTGCGTTCGAACGTGTGTTTCCCGGCGTCTCAAACGCACAAACGCGTCCGAACGCGTCTGAACGCGATGACCCGCGTTTAGCGTTCGCGTTTTTCCATTTTAAAGGGGAATAATTTTTTTGACCTCTAGGAACGCTTCTAAACGCAAACGCCCGCAAACGCTGCTAAACGCCCGCTAAACGCAGGTACAAACGCGACTGAACGGACGTTTCAAACGTCCTAAAAATTCCAGCATTCAAAGGGACTTTTAACAACGTCCCGTGTACATGGAGCCTTATTAACAAATGGCAAAGACCAATGTGATGCTTGACATATGACAGGTTTGATGTAGATTGGACACCCTTAGAAGCATTGATCCCTTCACATTATTTATAAGGCAAGCTTTACTGTAGCAGAAAATGCCAATGGCAATTACGGTTTTGCTTATTTTTTTCTCCTTAGTCACAGAATATATATTTTAGTGCTGGATTCTACTGAATGACAGGGGAAGACCAAGATGGAATCCGTAAAGACTTTCATCAGTCTGACCCTTGATCCGGCTCAGCATACAGATCTAAGTGAAATTAAATTGGTGATCAGAAGGTTAGTCCCATGTGGGCAATTGTCCAAATCTGGAAAGGACAGCCACAATCCTTGGCATAATTAGATCTCAGTGAACAGAACGGAATATGCATGAATGGGTCCAGCTCAGACAGAACGGGGTAAACCCCCCCCCCCCTTCAAATGGCTTAACAGCTGAACAAGACGCAGCCAATCACCAGAAAAGTTTTCTAGCAGAAAGCACAATGCATTGACATCTGAGGTATACCCTCAATATACAGTTTGAGGTAAGTGGGGTTGATGTGGGTTTCCCATGGGCATCCCTGGTCACAGCAGGAGTATAATACAAAAATCTCCAAGCTCCAGTCTGTGGTCTTAAGGCCCGTACACACGTACCGATAGTCGGCATACAAACGTCGGCGGACGAAAGATCTGCCGATTGTACGCTTGTTAGTATGGTGCCTCCGACTGGGCATGCTCAGAAAAGAAAAAACACAGGGAAAGTTAACCATTACATGACATCACTTCTGCAGTCGGCTGTAGTCGGCGGACAAAATTCTTGTGCTGTCTTTGCACTTTTCAACAGACACCGACAGCCCAGGGACAAAAGACGGCCGATCGTTCGCTGACGATCGGTACGTGTGTACGGGCCTTTACTCCTGCTAGATTTTTGTAGCAAGTCAGATAGTGGAGAATAGACCATTCATATTCCTGGTACGTGGCAAGTAGTACTACATGTTTCACAAATATTTAATTCCGGGTGTATATAACATTACCCAAGTTTATAATATGAATTGTTATAAAGTGATACTAAAGCTAAAAAGATTTACCTTCATGCATTCCTTGCATTAAGGTAAAAAATGTTTTCTATTTCTCTCACTCCCCTCCCCCCCATTCCCTGTGTGGAGAAAAAAGGGGAGAACAGAGTCCGCGCTGTGCGCGGCTGCATTTATCCTCCCCTCTCTTACTCGTCACACAGCACTCGAGCAGCAGCAGGAGCCATTGGCTTCTGCTGCTGTCAGTACAATGTAGTGAGGAGGAAATGGGGGTGGGGCTAAGTCCTGCTGTGTAGGTCTATGGAGTGCAGCTCCATAGACACAGCTCGGAAGTAGGCAGACACTGTGTGCCCCCATTGCACATGGCTTGCTATGGGGACACACGAAGAAGAGAAGCCAGTATCACTGCTGGGGAAACCGAGAACAGGCGGATCGGGGCCGCTCTGTGCAATACTAGGGCTGAAACAATCTATTAATTGACAACTAATCTATTATGAAAGAGAAGAGGAAACTGAGGAGGAAGCGGAAACCGGGGAGGAAGAGGAAACCGGGGAGGAAGAGGAGGAGCTTCGGCATCCCCATGAGGCTTTGGTTGTCTCCAGCATCTCCCAGACTAAGGGAAAATGGACCCCGTGACAGCGGGCTACACAAACATGGCCATCAACTGGAGACCGGCCAGACTAAGGGAAAACGGCCCGGTGACACCATCGGGCTATACAATCATGGTTACCAACCAGAGACCAGCCAGACCGAGGGAAAATAGCCGCCATCAGCTACAGCATGCTGCCAGGACCCTCCCTGTGCCCTCTGCAACGCTGCACCCCCCTACTGAAGGTGGGACACACTTTAAGGGAGACTCCACTGCGCACCGGTCTCTGCACTGGGACCCCCCTGCACTATACCCACACTGCAAACAGTGGAGCATGCACCTAGGGGTCTCCTACACTGGGATCCCTCCAGACTACCAGGGAAGGACACACTATTCCAGGACCCTTACAGAGTGGGAATAGCGGGGGAGACCCCAGGGGTCTCTGCTGCATCCTCTGCCCTGGGACCCCCACCAGACTCCAGGTCTGGACAGGGGGGAAAGGGAATGGGGGGGGGTATGGGGAGTCCAGCTCACTTAGGGATTTTAAGGATGGGAGGAGGGAACCTGCAGGCAGGTCCGACCGTCCCTGGGGGTTACCTGCATCCACACCAAAAAAAAAAAAAACACACCAAAAGGGGAGAGGGGGACTGAACTTACCCTTCTTTGGTGTGGGTAACGCTCCAGACAGAATCCTCGCCACCGAAGTAGGGCAGCTGTCGGCTAAGACCGCTACGTCTCAGACCCAAGCCCGGTCGAATGCGACCCTGTGAGACATTTAACTCGTGACCCAGCCTCTGTCCGTGAGGCTATGTTGCAGCCGACCCAGCACGTAGCTGCGGTCTGCGCGCGCTTGCTGGCTGGGGTGGAGGGAAACCACTGGATCTAAATTATCCAGCCCAGGCCAGCAGTTGACTGTAGATCTCATGAGAGAAAAAAACAAAAAGATGTAAGGAAGGAGAAAAAATTGCTACGACCAGAGATCCCAGCCGGGAGCCTAGGTCCTTACTCCTGACTACACAGAATAAAACTGATTACCTAGAGCAGAGAGGGGGGTTATATACCAAGCTGAGGACAGGTGTTTTTTGTTCTGCCTAGTCCTACTCCTGGAGGAGGCAATATAACCCAGTAGTTATGATTTATGGAGCGCTGTGTCCGTCTATGAATGAAAAAGAAATGAACATTTTTTTGAAGGAAGACATGGTTTTTGTATGGCCAGCTTAAGTGACAGCAGGCACAGGTAGCTTTCATCAAACCACCTGCCTATGACAAGGGAGTCTGTCATACTTAATATATTACAATTCTGTCTGAAAATCCGCAAAAAAAAAAAAAAAAAAAGTCTTTACATTTTTTGTTTTCTTTAAATAAAAAATTTAATTTGAGTCTGATTACACAGTATATCTCTTCTGTTATTCTCAGAGTGGATTAGAGATTTTTCTCCCTAACCATATAGTTGGTTATTTATATTTACCACTACATAGAGATATGCAATTGCCTTTTTTTACATATTAACTAAATTATACACCACACTAAGGGTATTATCGGATTAATCAAAACCATAAATGGCCAACGAATCAATTATATAAAGAATTGTTAGTTGCTGCCCTATGCAATAACATTGCACAAAACCGGTGATTATAAAAGGTTTGTTATTTTAATAAAAAACACATTTTTAACTTTAGTAACAAACTTTAAAGTGGATTTTCACCCTGAATGTTCTCTATGCAAGCTAAACAGTATACCATAGCACATGTACCTTGATGAACATAGAACTAGGTTAACATTTTTTATTAGCACCCCAGTTGTCCAATGGAAACTGCTGGTGATTTATCATTACGCGACCCATTGGGGGGAGATTTATTAAAACTGGTGCACACAGAATCTGGTGCAGCTGTACATAGTAACCAAATAGCTTCCAAAGTCAACTTGTTCAATTAAGCTCTGATAGTTTAAATCTGGAAGCTGGTTGGTTACTATGAACAGCTGCATCAGATCCTGTGTGCACCAATTTTACTAAATCTCTCCCATGGTGTTTCTCAGCCACATACCCCAACACTATCTAAATCCGACACCATTAGGGCACAGAGGAAGTGTTTTCCTGTCAGGCTTTCATCACAAGATGTAGCATTGAGAGTGACACCATGAGCTGAATGGTGTCGCTAGTAAAGGACTGACTGTTCCCCCAGCCGATTTAACACAGACAGAAGTCAAACATGGTGCTATGCATTTATGAACATGCACATTTATATGGCTGTTAAATTCATGTAATTCTAGGGTAAACTTCTACTTTAAAGTTACTTTTTAAAATGTCCACAGACATTCCTATATGTTACAATAAAAAAGGACCACTGGTTTGGCATTAATAATCAGCTTTTGGGAAAAGGAAAGGAAATCATGAAAACCTCAGCAGCAACAGTAATTCCAACCATAATAATCACAATCCCCAGCAGTAATAACACGGATCGAGTATCACACACTCCACCCACTGAGTAATGAATATGACCCTAGCTTGACCATCAGCTCTGATTTTCTTCACTGTCTCAGAAGCATAAACCTTTTTTTCAGCAAGCTTTCTAGGAAATCATTAAATTATTCCTCAAATTTAAGGCACACATTTAAGCCATTCATACATGTAACCAGATTTCCTAGAAGAGAAAGCTGCCTGTCAGTATATCAGGACATCCCACTATTCTTTATCATGAAGCAGAGTGGAAAGACCGCAATATACATCCTGACAACAGGAAGCCAACCAACTTCCTGTTTATAGAAGTGAATATTACACAAAGAAATCTGAACAGCACCGTCTGTAACCATGTAAAGACACTGGCACACACAAACAATCCAAACAATGTGCAGCTCACCTCTGAGAGGAATTTGTTCTGGCCTTGCTTCGCCCGAAAGCGCTTAATTTTCTGTTGAATCCTCTTGTCTTTCTCCAGGTCCTCCATCAAAGCCCACTGACAGTGCAAATAAGAACTGCGGAAAAGAAAAGCAATTGTAGAATCCATCTTTTCAAACAGCCAACCACAGTGGATCTTAACTACCGTCATACGTTTTATACTGGGAGAAAGGTGGCCGAGGTGTTCTGAAGAGCCAATTTAAAATGGCACCGTGCTTCTATTGTGCGCATGCCCAGTGCACACACATTGCCTCTGATCGTGCCATCATTAGACCATAGGCAAAATGAACGAAAGCAGAGTAGCTCTCTGGCTTGATGGCCAATCCCAAATGTAAACTGTCCAACTGTTTACATTTGAAAGCCCTCCCTTTCCTCTGTTGTAAGGGCCAATCAATGAATGTTTACACATAGAAATGTTTGAATGAATTAATGTATACATAATGGGTAGGCAGTAGCAACTTTGATTTTGAGTAACTTTAATGTGAAACAGTTTTAACCCTTTCACCGTCACCTCCCCCCAAGTTTGACCTCTACATTACCAAGCCCCATGTTTTAACCAAATTATTACCAGCATATGTCTTCATTTGCAAAAATTTGTGCTAAAAAAAAATAAATTGGGTGTCTTCTTTGAAAAAAGGAGTTTCTCTTGTCATATTTATGTTTGGTTTTTTTTTGTTTTTTTTTTGTTTTTACAGCATTTACAGGAAAAAAAATAAATAAAAAGTTTATTTTTTTTTTTTTAAATCACACCGCACCTGAAACTGAGAAATGGGCTAGTAATAAAGGGGAATAGATACTCGAAAGAGGTTAAATAGGCTTATTTAACTACCTCCCACCCGGCCATAGTACATATACGGCCGGGCGGGAGTCTCGTCCTTCTGAATGGACGTTCCGGAACGTCCTTCAGAAGGAGAGAGATCGCGCCGCCGCGGGCACGCGCAGCGGCGCGATCTCGATGTGCCTGTGTCCCTCGGACACAGAGCGACATCATTCGGCAGGAGGGCCCTGTGATTGGCCCTCCTGATCACATGACGGCTGTGTCCAATCACAGCCGTCATGTAATGTAAATAGAGCCGTTGTAACGGCTTCGATCTCTTCTCCTCCTGACAGATCCTGTCAGTGAGGAGAAGATCAGAGGATCGGTGCTGCTGCGGGGGTGATCAGTGAGTATTTCTAATTACTCACTGATCACAGGGGGGGTCTGTGCTGGTAATCAGAACATTGATTACCAGTGCAGCCCTGGGGGGGGGGGGGGGGAGGGGTGCCACTAAGCCACCAGGGATGCCCACCCATGACCACCAGGGATGCCCACTATGGCCACCAGGGATGGCAAGCAGGGATCAGAGAGCCCCCCAGTGCCCTCCCTATCAGTGTTGCCCACCAATGGCATCTATCAGTGCTGCCCACCAGTGCCATTATTGCCATCTATCAGTGCCGCCCACCAGTGCCCATTATTGCCCACCAGTGCCGCCCATCAGTGCCGATCAGTGCCACCCATCAGTGCCGATCAGTGCCACCCATCAGTGCCGATCATTGCCACCCATCAGTGCCGCCAATCACTGCCCATCAGCGCTGCCTATCACTGCCCATCAGCGCTGCCTATCAGTGCCACATATCAGTGCCACATATCAGTGCCACATATCAGTGCCACATATCAGTGCCGCATATCAGTGCCGCATATCAGTGCCGCATATCAGTGCCACATATCAGTGCCACATATCAGTGCCACATAGTGCCGCATATCAGTGCCACCCCATCAGTGCCACCCCATCAGTGCCACCCCATCAGTGCCACCCCATCAGTGCCACCCCATCAGTGCCACCCCATCAGTGCCACCCCATCAGTGCCACCCCATCAGTGCCACCCCATCAGTGCCACCCCATCAGTGCCACCCCATCAGTGCCACCCCATCAGTGCCACCCCATCAGTGCCACCCCATCAGTGCCACCCCATCAGTGCCTGTCAGTGCGGCATCATCAGTGCTCATCAGTGCAGGAAAAAACATACCTATTTACAAAATTTTATAACCTAAACAAAAAACTTTTTTTTTTTTTTCAAACTTTTCAGTCTTTTTTTATTTGTGCACCAAAAAAGAAAAAAACTGAAGGTGATCAAATACCACCAAAAGAAAGCTCTATTTGTGGGGAAAAAATGACACAAATTTGGTTTAGGTACAGCGTTGCATGACCGCGCAATTGTCATTCAAATTGCAACAGCGCTAAAAGCTGAAAATTGGTCTGGGAAGGAAGGGGGTTTAAGTGCCCAGTATTGAGGTGATTAAAACAGATATTTTATTTTTGGGTGGGAGATGATGGGAGAAATCATATACTAGCTTCTTACATCTCTTTTTAGTAGTAGGGATGAAATTCTCCCCCCAGAGTATTTAGCACTTTCCCTTCCTCCTCCACCATTTCCTTACTTCTCCTGTATAGAGGGTGGTATGGAGGGACTTCAATCTGGAATTCCCAGAGTACCTGCATCATGTCTCTGCCCTCCTGTAGGAACAGAATGAGTCATTTCTCTCTAACATCACATGAATGGCAACAGAAAGAATGTGATTACCGGGTGATGGTTGCAGCAGGTCGAGAGACAGACAAGAGAATGCAGATACCCCATATAAGTTGAAGCAGCTGCCTAACACAACTGGAATACCAGTTATGCTCACTGTGTACCGTTGTCTGTGCTGTCAAACAGACCTGCTGGAAAACCAGCATTCAATCAGCGCTTGCAGGCAATGGCTGATCTATGCATTGTGATTTGGGGGAAGGGGGTACATGAATACATGCATCTGTCAGGTTATTTTTTTCCTTCAACCCCCTGGCTGAATAAAAGGGAAAAAAAAAAAACCTTTGTGAATACCCTGCCTTATTCAATAAGCAGTACAAGCAGGAACTGGCAATCTCAAGAGATAAGCAATGGCAGCCTCTTACTTTCCCAGTACAGGTTTCCTTTTAAGAACCACCCCCTCCCTCAGATAGGACAAAAACCTGGAAACACTACATGATTTGCAGGTGTGAAAGTGACGACATGTTTCGTGGTTAAAGCAGATCTGCGATGTTTCAAGGTACAGTATCAAAAGGTTATGATGACATATACAGTTTCCTGGAAAACGTTGTCTGATAAGCATAAGTACAATCAACATGGTCAACTGACCGAAAGACAAAAAGGACATTGCACAGGATTGTGACCTGGATTTTTGCATGAAGAGTGGTATCAGATTCCATTATCCACTATCCAAGACTTCGATTTGTCAATTCAGGCGGTCCTGGGTGCCAAAAGGTGGTCAAACACCATATAAGGCAACGATTTTGTTATTTTACCATACTTGTTTCCAAAATTTTGTCAAACCCCTATATATTCCACCTTTTCTTTTTTTTGGCCCTGGCATCCACAACATACTCACATCCCCAAGGAATTTGCTGCACTGCTTCTGCACACCAGGTCCCGCACTGCTGTCTGTCACTTTGCCACCATTGGGAGTCAGCTGCGTTTTCCTGATGTGCATTTTTGGTATACTGGCCCAAAACCTCCAGGGATAAGGGACAGATGAGAGACCTGAAGTGAGGGGCCCTTACAACAAAATTGTTATTAAAGACCAAGTTCACCATTTGGAACATGTTACACCCATATTTAGGGTGGAACCTCTAACATGCTCCAGCTCCTTCTGCCAGTTCACCCGATCCCCCCTTAATGTGACATTGGGCAGGGAATCTTTTCCCTGAACCTTCTGTCACTTTTTGAAAAGAGTGTGGCTGTGCATTGTTTATTCACAGTTTCCTGTGAACTACAAGTACTGTCAGCCGCTGAAGATGACAGCTTGTAGTTCTAAATAAACTACAAGGGGGCGGATGAACGCTCTTATAGTCCATTCCTAAGCCCTGCAAGAAAAAAATAAAAGCACATTTTTTTCTGCAAAAATATGTGCATTTATTATTTTTCCTGGAAAGGTGAACCTATCTTATAAAAAATAGAAAAAAAAATCCTTTTGCGATTGTGGAAAGAAAGGGGACAACGATTAACAAAGTGGACAAAGAGGGTAAAGGTCTGCTAACTACCCCCAAGAATGAAGGTTTATATTAGTTCTAGCAGCTAAATATAATAGGATTTTTCCTGTTCTTTTAAAATTCCAGGAACTCATTTGGTGTTGTATAAAAGTGTTGACTGAAGTGAGTCATGTGAAAGGCAGGAACACCCCCTGGACTTGTAAAAGGTCCCCCTTGGGAGTACAGGCACCACATATTGGGAAGACTTCTCAGTAACATTCATTATATCCCAGGCACCCAGCTGAGACTACAGACTGCCCACCTCTGAGCAATATTACAGAGATAAAACAATTTACTTACAAGTTCTTGTACTTCACATAAAATTCTTCCATTTCTACTTCTTCCCCAGACTCCAGCTACAAGGGAAGAAAGCACATTTCAGAGTCAGAGTTTTAATGAACATAGGTGAATCACTGCCGAGCACAACCGGCCGGGAAAGTTACAAGCAGCACAGGAGTTTTAGATATTCATAATGTGTAATTCGGCCAGCCAGCTATGTCTCTAGCAGGATTCCACTCATTATGAGTAATAAAATGATTTGTAGCTGTCTGAAGTGCAGACTCCGTTCTCCGTGACTCTTTATGCGTTCAGACAGAATAATGTATATCACATGGCGTGTGTTGTACCATCAAGATATTAACCATTAAACCCTTGTAAATAAAAAGCAAATGTTCCCTTGAAGAACAGCTGTCTGACTCCGCATTGTCATATCTCAGACATGAATAATGTTTAACTCCTCCCTCGCTGCACGCACTTTTCATTCACAACGGCCTGACCCTGTACCTGGCTGGCTGCCAAACCCACAGCGTTAAGTAGACGCCAAGTGTACCATTTTCTCAGGCAGCAGCCAATTAACAACTGCACTCCCTAATGCCAAATGTATTATTTTTGGCTGGCTCAATACAGTCTTGCTGCATTTTTACAATTGGCTTCTACGGGGTGTGTGCCTGTGTGTTGAGAGGAAGCTAACCGCTGACTACAAAATGCTTGTGGTCGGCAATTTATATTGCTTTCGTGTTCGCACTTAAGACATCACTAAGGGCATGACTGAATCGGATTTGATACAATGCTCTCACCACGGCGGTTAAGACACCAGTTAAGACGTTCATTTGAGAGATGCTGAAAGAGCGAGTCTGCACTTTCTCAGGAGCTGTTTTTAACTAGAGCTGAATGAATGAGAATGAAGCCAATGGGAGCGCGAGGAAGAAAATTCCTGAAAAGACTGTCAGCGAGCGTACACTAGAAAGAGTAATGGTTCAATAGCAAAGCGAAAGTGAATTTTACAGAGCAGTCTCCAGTGCTTTCAAACACAGATAGTAAATCCCCATAGAACTGCCTAGGAGAGGAGTCTTCCCATGAAAGGATCTGGACAAAAACACAGATGTGCACAAACTAAAGCCAGCTAAACTCACGCAGGGGGCATATATAAACAGCCATTCAATTTATGTACAACAAACATTACTGTATGTATAACCTACTAAAAACTGCTTAAAGGGACAGTGCACCATTCCACCCCTAACCCTCCATCTAGAAAAACTAATACAAACTAACCAAAGTGTGCCCTTTATTTTTTTCTGCTTTTTTGTTCCCTTAGAATTTTGTAAAGGTGTCTTATATGCCAAATGGGATATACTCACATATTTCTGGCTGTTCCATGAAGCCTCAATCAGATCAGCTATTCCTCTTCCAGGATGCATACTAAATCTGGAGTGAACGCTTGCTATGAAGCAGAGCAGGTTCAGCTTTACTGCCCCAGAACTAGCTTGCAGCCTTAGAGAAAATGGCCGCTTCCATCAGAGGCTTCTCAAATCAGATGTTTACAACCAGACTTTGGGCACAAAGAAAAAAAAATCTATTACAGCAGTTATACATTTTGTTGGCAGAAAGAAACGCCATTAGGTTGGCTTTATTCTACAGCAGTCAAATCTGTTCTTTTACATTAGGTGGGGGAAGTAAGGCTCCCACTGTACAGTTCTGTGCCTGTGCACACAGGTTTTAAAGATCTCATTGATACCGTCATATCTCAAAGTTCCTCCCCTCCAGCTCATTCCCTGCCTCTGTCTTGGGAATTGCCAAAGGGAGAAGGGGACAGATCTGACTGTGGTACTGGGGTCTATAAGACCTGTGTGCTTACATCTAAGCAGGCACAGAAGTATAGAGAAAGTGAGAACTTTATTTCCCCCACATGCAAAAAGAACAGATGTGATAGCTGTAGAATTAAGCCAGTTTGACGGAGGGTTCTCGTCTGCCAACGAAATGTAAAACTGCTGTAATAATGGTGACTTTTTTGTGCCCAACGATGGGCTTTAAAATGTATGAATAACCACACCTTTGCTTTTTGGTTTTGGATAGATAAGTAAGGATTTGAAAAGGGTCATTTTTTTTACAGTCTTTGTTCTGTCCTGGATTTACAGCAACAGGAAACCTAAAAACCAGACTAGGTGTCCTCATTGGAAGATTTTCCTCCCTATTCTGGTTCCAGTAACAAACAGTAAAAATTTGGGTTTCCCAATTATTTTCTACTTTGGTAACAATGGTTCCCAAGACAGTCAGAGAGAGTCAATCTACCCAACAGGAAATTCTGCTCTATCCAAAACTCAAAACAAACCAGAAAGCCAGGTAGTTTTGCAACTATAAGACCCCATTCACACTAGCGCGACTTGTCAGGCGACTCAGGGTCTAAATTGCAGCAAAATAGAAGGGTTGTAGCAAAGAAAAAAAAAAAAAAAGCGGAAACAGTAGGACATTGTGCTGGCTGCATTGAGTAACATACGCCTTACCAGGGTGCCCCTACAGAAACTGGCACACGTGTAAATCACACCGTATTATTTACCACCAGCACCTGCCTTATTTTATGTATATTTGGTAAATACATGTTAAGTATATAGAAAGTGTGACAAGGAAAGAGATGAAGTGTGAATAATAAAATACAACTAAGCTGTAATCTCTATTCAAATGTACAAACTGTTAAAAATGCTTTTGACTGACAATTTCAGCCTAAGAAAAAAAAAAAATCTAATAGATATAGGATTGTCAAAAACAAAAGCAATGAAGAAAAGACTAGCAAACGCAGAGAACCCTTTAGGGAATATCGCTATACAGACACAACATGAACAGCAAACAGAAGCACGAGTCATATGCTGGAATACTGCACAGCAGCCATTTTGTCAGACACTAGCCACAAGCATACAGCCGAACAATTCACTGGTGACTTTACCAACAAAGACATTTTACTAAATCTAAAAAGACATACAGAATTCTGGTTCAGCTTACAAAACCACTTCCTTTGCTGTGCACAGGAAATGAATCTACTTTATTACAGGTATTTTTAAAGTGCCGCCAATTTATATATTGTACATTTCACATCAGTCCCGACCCTCAGGGAGTCTTACAATCCAAGGTCCCATATCACATGGACAGATACACCTACTAGGGCCAATTTAGATAAGAGCAAATTAACCTACCAGAATATGGGAAGAAACCGGAGTACCCCGGAAACCTACACAAGCACAGGGAGAACATGCAAACCCCATGCAGATAGTGTTTCGGTTGCTGCAAGGCAGAAGCACTAATCCCTAATCCACGGTGCTGGCCAAAACACGCCTGTCTGCTGCACAGCTCAACACATAAATCTGACATTAAACCGGTTTTCTAAAATATAAAGAAAAAACAAATTACCAGTTTCTTTGTCATACGGCTGCTCATTATCTTCTCCACAACAGGTCCTTCATCAAGAGCTTCCTAAAAGAAAATAACCAGACACGTTTTTTAGGTAAAATATAGGCATTGTGTAAGTTAGAACCAAGAGAACAAAATCATGCAGGGTTGGCAGTTCACAGAACCGATGGTGGGTAAACGTGGAATTTTATACCCAATGTTTGGATCCTCCTCATCTACATACTGTCTTGTGCAACCACCATACATTCCAGATAAACACGGAGCAAAATCCCATTCTTGATTTTTCCCTATAGGTAATCCTATAATAAGGCTTACCTATAGGTACAGTAAAACTCTCCTAAAACGTGCACCGTTTAGGAGATCCGCATTTGGTGCATGCGCTCTGATTGGCATACCTGTGCCGTAAACAAAGGCTGCCGTGTGCAGGAGTGATGTCATCGGGACTCGTCCAAACACAGGACTGGAGCCCGCCAACCCGTTAGAATGAGAAGATGGAAGCTCTGGCAGCGGCAACAGTGGGCCATTGGAGAGCTTTGTTTCAAATAATGTGCTACTATGCAATGCATACTAGCACATTATAACTTTGCCTTACAGGTTTAAAAAAAAAAAAAAAAAAAAAAAACTCGGAGGTTCACTACCACTTGAAAAATTACACCTAAAGTGATTGTAAAGTCTTTTTTTTTTTTTTAAATAACAAACATGTTAAATTTGCCTACTCTATGCAGTGGATTTGCACAGAGTGGCCCGAATCTTCCTTTTCAGGTCCCTCTTTGCTGCTCCCGCCCCGCTCTCTTCTCGGGTCACGCTGAACTGCAGCTCCATGTGTCCATTCAGACAGGGAGCTGCAGTTTTTCCCTGCCCCCTCTCTCCTGATTGGCTGAGTTTGACTGACAGCAGTGGAAGCCAATGGTGCTTTTGTATCTCAGCCAATCAGGAGGGAGAGACCCAGACAGCTAAAGGAACTCCTGGACATCGCTGGATAGAGAGGGGGCTCAGGTAAGTATTAGGGGGCTGCTGCACACAAAAGGCTTCTGCCTTTACAACGCCTTTAATGGACCACTGGCACCACTAGGTATGTACTCCAAATGTACTCCAGAGAGTGGAATCGGTAAGTGACACCCTGGATAACCTCTTCCTGCCTGTCCGAATCAAATGTGGTGTCCCACACCCCATATATGTGAACCCAGGCTTAAGATACCATTCAACTCCAGTTTGTAAATGTTGAAAACAGATCCCTAATGAGAGTGCTGATTGCCACTCAACAAGCTTCTAGTAGTTCTGAAGTTTGCTAGCAGCTTGTGTAAAGTCCGATGGAACCTACTAGCAGCTTTTTTTAAAGTGGCAATCAGTACTCACATTAGGCTCCGTGTTCAACATTTACAAACTGGAGCTGAATGGTACTTTAAGCCTGGGTTCACATATATGCAGTGCAGGACACCACATGAGATCCGGATAGGAACCGCTCCGTGTTCCTATTCAAATCAAATGCAATGTCTGTGCGGTGTGATTTGAGCCATTCATTTCTATGGTTCAAATCGCACCACATAAAAAAAAAAAAAGTGCAGGACTCACACTGGAATCGGATCGCTACGGTTTCGCTGTGTGATTTCAATGCGATGCAGGAAACGTACAGGATTCGCTGGATTTCCCACCCCACATATGTGTGAACCAACCCTAAAAGCTTCAAAAAAGTTTATTGAAAGCTCTGCCAGTGATTTGTCAAACTTGCTGTTCACACCACTTTTATACAAGCTGAAGACAGTGTGAAACAGGCCCAAAGGTAGGTTTTGTTGTGGATTTACAGAGGGTGCATGGCATCTATTAGCACCGACATTCGACTTTGATAAATGGAATGGCAAACAAAGATGCACTTGCTGGCAGTCTCAATAGCTTTCAACTAGAAAACTTTCTTCCCAATATGATGGATAGATATGTGTAATTCAGTTAGTTGTGGATACTGGACATGCTACACATGCCCAAAAGAACCTCATTGAAGTTCACTGGGCATGTTTAGTACACCCAATCCTTCTGTCCTGCTGAAGTTCCGCCCTCGTAGTTGTCAGTAATTCCCAACGGCTGGGCTCCTTAGCAAACACAAGCTGTAAAAGCTGTGGCTGTCAAAAAACTAGTCTGAACAGTGTTTACAAATAAGGTTCAGATGCATATAGTTTCAAAGTAGGGGCCTTTCACACGGAACGGAGTCCGTTCTGCTCAGCTTGGGGAATCGATCCGCCAATCCCAGCTGAGCTCTGTATGCGGAGATGGAGCTGTCAGATCCCCGCTGTCCTCTATGGGGAGATCGGATGAGAACGGACCGCCTGTCTGTTCTCATCCGATCCGCCAGATAGATGGAAATTAGGGTTTCCATCCGTCCGGATTTCACGGACAGGATCGGAATCGGATAGCAGCCGGTGTCAGTGTAGAGGTCTCCGCTGACATGGAGCATCCGATCCAGTCCGCCTAAGAAACTGACAGGCGGATCGAATCGCCCGTGTGAAAGTGACCTAACATTGTTACTTTTGTATCATCTCTGTTTTACTTATGTTTTAGTTATCTTCAGATCTAAGGCCCTGTTCACACCTGAGCATTTTTCAGCTCGTAAAACGCTCATCTCTAAAGTCTCAAAACGCCCAACAAGGCAAAATCCCATTCATTTCAATGACCCCTGCTTACATATGGAGTGTTTTGTCGCCTGAAGCAAAACACCTGAAGCTCAAAAAAGTAAACAAGCTTATTTTTTGGCAGATTACAAGCGTTTTTGTTAGATATCAATACCTGCCTCCAAACACCTGCAAAAAACGCCTGAAAAAAGCCCCCAAAAAAACACCTGAAAACAATACGCTCAGGTGTGAATGGAGCCAAAGGAATGAGCTTCGATCTGAATAGGACATAAGTTAAAGCAGTATTAAACCAAAAAACAGATATAATACCGTATATTGCAGCTTACCAATCATTAGATGTGCTGGCTGCATCAGTTTTCAGTATTTTTCCCCCTCTGCTTTCACCTGATGATCTGGCCAGTAACACACCACCTGGATCGGAGTGCATACACTCTCGATGAAGGAGCACAGGGGGCACCATTGGACAGGCACCATTGTCAGTCTTGGGGGAGGGGGGGGGTGTTAGATGCACTAGCGGATATAAATACACTAGCAAACTGAAGCCAAATTTCAGTTTACACCAAAGAAACGCAGTCCGAATGCATTCCAGATGCTTTTCTACATGCACGTTTTTGATGCGATCCAGTGCGTTTTTGCTACAGTCCAGTCCATCCCCCCCCCCCCCTCTTTTTTTGCTTAACTTTAAATAGGGACATGTGCGTTCCAGTGTGTTTTTGATTTGATTTACAGCTTTCCAGTACAGTCCAGTGCTGAAAAAATGCAGCATGTTTAACTTTTTCTTTCTGGAACTGGAACGCACTGGAACTGCAAGCACTGGTGTGAACTATGCCATTAGAAATCATAACCTACTTTCCAAGCGTTTTTGATGCAGTCTCCACAATCTAAAATACTACATTTGCAGGACAGCATGTCCTGTTAAAGCAGCAGTATACTCTCACTTTTTAACTTTTACCTACAGGTAAGCCTATATGAAGGCTTACCTGTAGGTAAAATTAATATCTCCTGAACCTGCATGGTTTAGGAGATAGTCGCCCTGCATGCAGCCGCTGACACCATTTTTTTCGTATGATTCTGGAAAAGCTTCCTGGTTGCATAGCTATGTATCGGATAGTGCAAAACAAAAACAATGGCAGCCAGGCTTTTTCTGCTTTATTTTCGTGTTTCTGATAATGCGTGGTCTTTGTCTATCGAATTTTAAGCGGACACAGTGTACCGATTCAACGATTGTCGTTCGCCAGGCTATCAGATGAGAAAAGTTTTGTAATTTGCCCCTTTGGATTTTATTGGACGAAATATTGTGATCGGCTGTTGAAAGCTGTGTACTAACGATCAGATCGTGCGATCAATTAGAAATTTTTTTTCGTATGATTATCTGATCCTGTGTGTGAGGCATTACTCCTGTTAAAGAGCAGATCACCAAGTGAAAATAAAGTTTAATGCTGCTTTAAACAGACCTGACAAGTAGGGTCCAAGTTTTTTCTCTAATAAAATGTGTTCCTATTTAACCTTTAATTCACCCTAATTGGTCATGTTCACTGGAGCAACAAGAGTTCATAAAACGTTCGCAGAGCAAACTGTTTTAAAACCTGACAATATATTCCAAAATTACTTTGAACCATGCAATATCTACGTGGACAGCTCCAAAAGAACCCCCAGTCACCCCCATCCCATACACAAAGACAGTTTGTTTAGTTGAACACATTTATAATAATTACATATGCAAACATTTTACAAAAAGTGCAGAGAATGTAATAAATATTGCAAACAAAATAAAAATCAATAGCAATAGATTGACAAATGATTCGTTTTAAGTGGTTGTGCGGCAGTTAAGATCAACATGGTGTTTTTCCATAAAGTGGAGTGTTTCAATTTTGATACTATGGAAATTAAACACTATCCACCAATCAATATTAAGGGGAAAAAAATTTGAGACTCTAAAAAGAGTTAAGAGTGAAATGTGCAGAGTAATAAATAGCACATTAAAGCCGAGCATCCCTGGTTAGCAGAGACAAACTGAATCCTCAGCAGCACAGGTTGCAAAATATCCCAGTGCTTTCTATTAAGGCAATTTTGTGCTGACTCAATCGCTGCAAGCACTGTTGAATCGGGAATGGATGGACAGTAATAGGCTGCGATGGTTCAAAGAACAGCTTGCTTTTCAGAGATTTCTTTAAGCCTTTGCTAAGGCAGATAATCACACTGATACCACTCCGGAACTAGACTGCCATCACTAGAAAAATACAACAATTTCTATATATCCCCATATACAAGCTTCACATCCATACGGATTTTTCATTCAAAGCATATTGGGCATTTGTTACTACTGTTATGCATCAACACTGTTTTTTAAAGCACTTCTACCTTTTTTTTTTATCTGCTTTAGGTCTTTTCACAAAAAAAAAATTGAAAATAATTTAACCTGTGCTTGTCACATTGAAAAAATAAAATAAAAAAAATAAAATAATAAAAGAAGAAAGTTAAAATAAATCATGAAAATATTTTTCTTTCGGATTGTTTTCTTTACCTAATGTCTGCCATTATTATATTTAATTTGTTTTGTTGTTTGATTTTAAGTATACATTTTACTAAAATGACTAAAAAGATTATTATGATCAGCTGTTAAGTAGCTTCAACATTAAACTGAAAAATAGAAATAATGTCTTTGGACAAAACATTCTTATGGGAAATATCAACACATTTGTACTTTAGAAGATAAAAATAGCTGCACAATCACAAATTAAAAAAAAAATAAATGAATAAAATCACTGAGCTTTAAAAACAGACCTCCCATGATGTATGTACAATGCAACAGGGGATGCCTAGCCTACACCATAACAATCAAATACTCACTAACACAGATTTAGAAACAATTTCCCATAAGGGCCAAATAAAGGAAAACACCAGCAAACATTACAATTATATTAAATTATAGATTTGCACTCCCCGATTGTGTAATGGAAGCGAATGGCAACATCCACAAATCTTGTTTTCACTCATTTGATTTACAATAGTTAAACAGAAAACTCCCCCATTGTGGTTGGGACTTTAAGGGCAGGCAAGACACCAAAAATTGTAAAATATATATATATATATATATATATATATATATATATATAAATGTATTTAGACATATTAAAACACTGGTATTGAAAAGTACTCAACATGAAGCAAGACATGAACATATGTGCAGATTAAAAACAAACGATGCACAAGTACGCTCTTTCCAACGCGTTTTAGGTCTGTGACCTCTCCTCAGGGGTATATAGTAAGGAGATGCAAATGTTCAATTTACAATAGTTAAAACAAGGATGGAGAACTTCCAACTGTTTTTGTAAGAAGAAATTGACGGGGTTGGTCACATTGAGAGACAACTCTCAAAACCGCTATATGGTGTTAAGTAGGGCCACTTACCTGCTGTTCAGACTGTGACAGATTAGAAGGCGAGTCTCTTCCAGTCCCATCCAGATCGTCAGGCTCTTCATCTGAAATCTTAAATTCCAGATCTTCTGTGTAGCGTTTCCTTTTAACCTGTCGGCTGGATCGCCTTTTCTGTAAATAAAAGTTTTTCTTTTTTTAAAAACAATACAACACATTAATCCTTACATTTCACTATAAAAAAGTCCTGCAGCCTATTCAGGACGATTACTGAGATTTTTTCTCTTTTTTTGGGGTGTTAAACTGTACACAGAGGACACTCAGCGCTAGAAAAAAAAAAAATAAGGCAGTTTTCCTACAGATAATCCAAGATCACCTTATTCCCTGTTTCGCAAATATTTGGAGATGTCTATCATCTTAACATTTTTAGATTGCTATTGATGGCTCTAACTAATGATATACTCCTGACAGAATGGTGGTGGTGAACAGCCTACAGATCTATATGCTGTGGTTTCTAAACTTGCAATGCAGGGAGTGTAGCAACCAATTAATTAGCGTGTCCTTACCTGTACACCGGAATCATCCTCCTCTTCTGGTGCTGGTGGTGCTGGTGGTGGTGGTGATGATGAAGAAGGGGGTGGAGTAGTAGTCAATTTCTCTGCATTTTCTTCATTTTCAGCACCTTCAGGCTTTACTTTGACAACTTTCTTCTTTTGTGCACTTCCCTCAGCATCAGACTTACTAGAAATATATAAAAGAAAAGCTGTAGTTCATTTCTGACAATAGTATATGCAAATTGCACAGTAACAACAAATGTATGTGTGTATATTTATATATATTTTTTTATTTATATTTACATATTACACATACAATCTTTTTCTTGTAGAACAGCTATATATAGATACAAAAAACAAAAAAAAAAAAAAAAAAATCAACTGCTCCTTGCAGAGCCACACTTTTTTGTTAAGCACATCTGTGCTGAGAGAAAAATCAAGGACTGCCATTTTTACTGCTCCTTATGAAAATGCTAGTACCCTGGATGTCCTGATAATCCAATAGCAGAACTATTTTGAAATTTACAGGTCCTGAATTAGTATTTGGATCTATTTGCCTACTCGTGATAGCAACAAAGAATTGAAACCAGATAACTAGCATTTTCGGGTAGTTTGCTTGCGTATAAAGCATGGATTTCCTCCAACATATTTAATGCCTCATTTTTCTTAGGGCCCCTTGACACTAAGGTTTTTAAGTGCTTTTGCGTTAAAAAAAAAAAAAATTTGAAATAAATGGGAACCGCATCAAAAATCCCCCCACTAATCGTGTTTGGTGCAGTTTGAGTCACGTGTCCTTTAACCACTTCCAGCCTAAGGATGTCATATGACGTTCTGGACTTTGAGTGGAGCTATCTGAATGATGGGTTCAGCTGCAGACATAGTTCAGATATCTTTTGCAGCCGGTGATTCCCTGCACCAAAAGAACAATCATAAATGGCAGTTCAGGCGCTTGACCATTCTTACAGGCGGCGGGAGGGGATGTCCCCCCTCCTGCCACCCTCCGGTGCTTCCACCGGCTGGCCCGTGTGATCGGTGAGCCAGAGAGGGATTCCGCCAGCGGCGGAAGTTCACCATAGAGAATACGAAGGTCCAGATGGTCCCTTGCAGTCTCCATGACTCTTGGAGGTCCGGGTAGAACGTCACGTCCGGCCTGGCAGTTGTAAATAATGCCGTGATCTCGTCTGGAAAGATAGAGATTTTTTTTTATTATTATTTATTATTATTGGTCTTTCCAGCCTAGAGGAGAGATGTGGGGACTTATAGACCCCATATCTCTCCAAAGGAGGATCGGTC
Organism: Pelophylax lessonae; assembly: GCF_965119305.1. NCBI lineage: Eukaryota > Metazoa > Chordata > Amphibia > Anura > Ranidae > Pelophylax > Pelophylax lessonae. The sequence goes on along the minus strand of NC_138772.1, from coordinate 433,884,246 downwards.
ATGCCCTATTCTTATTACAAGGGATGTTTACGTTCCTTGTAATAAGAATAAAAGTGATCAAAAAAAAAAAAAATGTAAAAGAGAAAGTGTAAAAATTTTTAAAGCGCCCCCATCCCCGCACACAGAAGCAAAGGCATATGTTCGTCACGCCCACATATGTAAACGTTCAAACCACACGTGAGGTATCGCCGCAAACTTTAGAGCGAGAGCAACAATTGTAGCCCAAAACCTCCTCTGCAACTCTAAACAGGTAACCTGTAAAAAATGTTAAAGCATCGCCTATGGAGATTAGGTACCGAAGTTTAGCGCCATTCCACTGTGTGTGCAATTTTAAAGCGTGATAGGTTATGTATCCATTTACTCGGCATAACATCTTCGGGCTAATTTTTTATTTTTTTTAATTCATTAAACGCATTTGAAAAATTGCTGCACAAATACCGTACGACATAAAAAGTTGCAACATAAGAAGTTGCAAGTTTGCTTAAAAAAAAAAAAAAAAAAACCTATATAATGATGTTTGAAGGTTTGGAGTCATTTTCTAGCAAAAAAAAAAAAAAGGTGATTTTTCCATGCAGGAGAGGAGTGCCAGAAAAGTCCCGGTATGAAAGTGGTTAAAAACCGTAAGCGCCGCAAAAACGCTCCATTAACGCATAGATGCTTTACTGACAGTGTTTAGGCTAACCAGTGTGGAAGTTCCCTAAGGCTATTAAAATCCTGACTTTTCTTCTGTATAGAAAGTGGGTCCATGAAAAAAAAAAAAAAAAATAGGTGTGATTACATGCCATGGAGTGTGACATACATGGAGTATGTCACACTTCTACATTCCTATATAGTTGAGAGGTGGGACTCCCTGTTGTGCCAAAAGTGGTTTAGATCTATTGTGGCAACATCCTAAAGTGGTGAGATACCTGGGAGAGGTCATTGCCAAGATCAAGGGAGTGCATTGGAGTAATGCACAATTTACCTGAATTTTGGCTTATTTTGAAGGTCTGGATTTTAATTCACATACAACTCCAGTCTCCAACACCAACCCAAAATAAACATCCACTGATATAGTCAAGATGGCTTGAGATGCTAGGTGGTATGGAAGATTTTACCTGGCTTAATCCTAGCCCCTTAGTGAGTGAGTGAGTGAGTGGTGGAGTAAATACCATGTATTTGTGTAGGAGAAACTTTTTTTGTCCCCTTTATTCTGGAACTTTATTTCGTATGGGTTACTTTCCACACCTCCTAGGGCCCTTTCAAATGGGTGTTTTGATCAGATCCACATGTCTGTTTTTTAGGCAGACCTGATCGGAAGGCTCATGCTTTCCTATGGACACGCAGGTGTAAAATGCACTTATGTCCGTTTACATTCATCTACTTACACCCAGCCCGTTAGTTTCCACTCCACATGAAAGGGGGCTTACTGTAAAAAACTCTTTGCTTCTTTGTGTTTGGGTCTGGAATAACCTTTTTGTTGTTTTTTCAAACCGGTCTTTAAAAATGAAAACTAAAATTTGGGAAAAAAAAAAAAAAAAAAAAGACTGACCAGGCAAAAAGCATTCAAGCACTGTTCTCTACTGTGAACATTGGGAAAGCAGCTGGAGACCAGGAAGAGGTGAGAACTTTCTCTAATGCATCCCCCATGACAGCACAAAATCATCACTTACTGACAGAAAAATGCTTATTTTGGCCAGGTAGAGTCTACTCTTCTAAGCAGCATGTATGGCAAGAACTATCACATACGTATCTGGACATAAGGCCAATTATTTGGATAGGAAAACTTCATTCTGTTCCCTGCTGTTCCTTATGTCATGTTTATATGCCACACTGACTTATGAACACAGTGCACAATGAATTTGTGTCTCAGGAATACAAAGCATTGTTTGATGATCATCGCGTTTCTTAATGATCATTCAGCATCTACAGGGAAACGATTGCTCAGTACCATAAACCATGTAATTGGGAGCAATGACAGAATGAAAGCAAATAACCCATTCCCAACTGTGGATATACTCCTGACAAAATCTATTACAACTTCTGGCTTTTCATGTCACAGATGGAAAGGCTGGCATGATAATTCTTCAAACCGAGAAAAAAATAAATAAAAGTTTAAAAGATCAGAAAAGCCGACTTCCTAAATAAGCTGTAAGCCACAGAAATGGGAATTCCCCTGCAATGTAACGCATTTGGATAGAGAAAGGTGTCTCGTTGCTATGGGTTGCTGCTCTTTAAACCGTTAACCCCTTTGTGGCTAAATTACAACTTCATAAATTCAAATGGAAAACACCCTTGTCCCAAGAACATTACTTAAAAGTATATTGTAAACAGTCACCTCAGTTTAAAATGGACATAGAAGGTAAAACAGACAGACGGACACAGAGATACAGTGGGTATAGAAAAGAATCACAACATTTTGTTGCTTGGCAGCCTAAAATGAAGACAGACAGTTTTGTTTTATCCAGCTGTATATATTATTGCAACTAATAACATCCAAGTGAAACATAGAACACCAACATGACATAATAAAATAAAAAAAAATTCAAAAACAGAAATCACCGAGTTGAAAAAAGGATCACCCCCTATCTGTCAATATTTTGTTGAACCACCCTTTACTTTAATTAGTTACAGCCTTTAGGCTGCATTCAAGAATTGCAGCAAAACATGGGATGCGTTTGCGATGCCATTATTTCTAAATAGCACCCCAATTGCGGTGCAATTTTGCAGCAATAAATTGCAGCAAAATCGTAACGCGCCAAGTTTGCCGTTCAAAAAGGAGCAGGAGCTTCTTTAGGGCACCAGTGTCGCGCATTGCGGCTTGCAGCACTATTTATCTCGCTGCAAAAAATGTACTGCAATTGCAAATGCATTCTGGATTCCAGAACGCCCATGTGTGAAGTCTGTTGGGATTTGCCTCATCCATTTTTCGTTCTATCCTGACAAGTGCTCCAGTCCCTGCTGCAGAGAAACACCCCCATAACAGGATATTACCACCTCCATGCTTTACTGTAGGATTGGTGTAAATTGGATGGCGAACTGTACTGGATTTCCGCCAGACATATCGTTTGGTACCAAGGCCAAATAATTCAATTTTGGTCTCATCTAACCACAACAACTTTTTCCATGTGGCCTCAGAATCTTCAAGGAGCATTTCCGCAAAGCTCAGTCATGACTGCATGTGGCCTTTCTTGAGGAGTGGAGTGGCTTTTTTTTTTGCAACTCTCCCATACAAGCCACATTTGTGGAGAATTTGTGAGGTATTGTTACATACACACAATTTTTTTTTTTTTTACCTCTGTACTCAGGGGGCTTAGAGAGGTGGGGGTGGAGACTGCAAGGAGGCATGTCAGCATAAGGCTGAGAAACAGCAGTACACTGATCTTCTCTGTGTAAAACTGTGCAGGCATATTACCAAAAGCCTTGGCCATTGGAGAACATCCAGGCTGGGCTCCAAGCTCAGCTAGAAAACTGACCACGCTGGGCATAGTGTGCCAACATGTCTAATGTGGTCAGTTTTCAACAGGAAAGAAGGGGGGCTGGCACAATCACCAGGTATTTCACACAAAGGAAGAAATACAAAAGAACAGGAGTCATACAGTTGCACTGCAGTAATGTTTGTTATCTTCAACTTTCCTAACACACCTATGCTGCAGCACATCACAATACATTTCTCTGCGGTGTGGTGCTCAGTGTTGCTTTTGGAGCATTAGGAAGCCAAATTGGCTGCCTTAACACAATGCTTGGTTACATTGGTTAAATCGGAAAATTTGCAGTTGGTGCTTACATTGCTATAGGATGACTCCAAAGTCATAAGGAGGTGCATGGAGTCCCTGCTTGTCCTGCAGCATCATTGGGCCTCACACATGAAGCTTACAAAGGAAAGCTGCTACTGGCTGATGTTCTAAAAGGCTGTCCTAAAACCAAGCCAAGCTCATGTTAAGAAGTTCGCTCACATCATAACTTTGTGGAGTTCCCCCTTTAGAGAATCCAGCATGTGATCACTGCCAATGCACAATGAGGAAAAAGGAATCATTTATTGTAAAACTCAAGGAAAAGTGGCAGATTTGCGCAGCACTGTATAAATACAACACGATGGCGGAGTATTTTTGTAATAATGGCAGGAATTATAAACAATCTTTTTTTGAAACTACAAAAAATCTCTTCTAAAAGCATTCAGCACAACATATCGAGCAAATGTTCAAGGCTGAAGGTTAAGTATAAGTGGTATGCATTTTACTGTCGTAATCGGGTCATTACGAAGTGCATTATATATTTTTGAGACCGTCAATGAACGAGAGCGAGAAATGGGATTTTTGACTTACCGTTAAATCTATTTCTCTGATGTACATTGACGGACAGATCCTGATCTTCTTAACCATTGGGTTATACTGCTCCCTACAGGCGTAGGACACCAGGCAGAAAAAAAAGCTTGACTACGCCTATGGGCAGTCCCAAGGGGTATACTCCCCCTCCTAGCTATAGGCACTCAGTTTTGTTGCAAGCAGTGTCAGAAGAAATCCAACTCCACAGAGGTGTGAGTGCTTATTGTAAGACAAAATCCCATTTACTCCATCGTTCAGCTCCTGATCTTCTTAACCATTTGTGGGACATGCCAAAGCACTGTTATGAGGGGTGGGAACAGCAGAACAAAAATTCCAAGACTAAAATCATAGCCAACCAGGTAACATGGAGCTCCACCAAGAGCAAGTGGAGCTCACCTGAAAAAAAAAAAAAAAACAATACACCCTCAAAGAGGACCAGGTCCTCCAAACAGCAGCCTGCTAAAACTTACGGCCAAAGGAAGCATCTGCAGATGCCAACACATCCACTCTATAAAATTTTGTAAAGGTGTGCACAGACGACCAGGTAGCTGCCTTGCAAACATGCATCACTGACGCCTGATAATGGAAGGCCCAGGAGGTACTAAGCCCCCTAGTAGAGTGCCTTGTAACAGGGAAAGGAGGAACCTGACCCTTAATTGAATAGGCTTAAAACGCCGTCTGTCTGATCCATCTGGAAATGGTTGCAACAGAAGAGGATAACCCCTTCCGAGGTCCGTCCGTGAGCACAAATAGTGAGTCTGGCTTCCAGATACACCCTAATTGCCTGAACCACATCCAAGGAATGCAAGGTAATTTCCTTAGGATGTTTTGGCCTGAGACACAGGGAAGGCAACACATTGCTTACAAATGAAAATCAGAGACAACCTTTAGAAGGAACGACGGACAGGGGCGAAGAACCACCTTATCTCTGAACCACCAAGTAAGGTGAACGACAACGCCACCAGCTCCGACACCCGGTGCACAGAAGTGATTGCCATGAAAAAGGCCACCATCTGGGATAACTTAAGCAGGGGAACCTCACTAAGACTTTCAAAAAGGAGATTTCTGGAGGACTGAAAGCACCAAATTGAGATCCCAAGGCGGCAATCGAAACCGCACTGGAGGAGCCAAGTGTCGAACTCCCTGGATAAAAGTACACACCAAAGAAAGTGTGGCCAATGGTCATTGAAAGAAGACTGCCAAGACAGAGACCTGGCCCTTGAGGAAGGTCAAGATCCGAGCCACCGAAAAGGAGCAAGGATGAACCCTAAGACTCACGCCACGCAATGTACGACTTCCATATACAATGGTAGATCTTCCTAGAGGTAGATTTTCTAGCTTTTAACAGCGTAGAAATCACTGAATCAGGCAAACCTCTATCTTTCAGCACCTGGCTTTTAACAGACAAGCAGTTAAAGCCAGCAACCATAAAGCAGATGGAAGATTGGCCCTTGGAACAGGATATCTTCCTTGAGAGGAAGTCTCCAAGGAACATCGGGGACCAGCCGTACCAGATCAGCGCACCAAGACCGGTGAGGCCAGTCTGGAGCCACTAAGCTGACCGGAATCCCTTCTGCCTCGATCCTGCGCAGAAGCTTGAGAAGGGGGGGGGGGGGGGGGAGGTATAAATCAGACAATACTGACCCCACAGGGCCACCAGGGCGTCTGTGGCATCCGCCAGAGGGTCCTGAGACTGCCACAAACTCTGCACCTTCCTGTTGAGACAAGAAGCTAACAGGTCCACCTCGGGAGTACCCCACGGGAGGTACAACTGATGAAACGGCTCCGGATGAAGTGACAATTCCCCCTGGTTCAACGCCTGTCAACTGAGGTAATCCGCCTGCCAATTTTCCACCCCCAGAATGTGTAGAGCAGAGATGGCTGGAACTAAACTTTCTGCCCACCTTAGAATACCGACTACTTCCTGAGCCATCAGGACACCACTTGTGCCCCTTGGTGATTGACATAGGCCAGTCATGGCATTGCCCAACTGAATTTGCACCGAAAACCCCTGAAGACAATCCATCCAATGATCCAGAAAAAGTCTGATCGCTCAAGTACATCGATCGGCAGTCTGGACTTTTCCAGTGTCCAGACCCCCTGAGCAGAATCTTTTCCAAGGACGCCACCCTACCCGGACAGGCTGGCATCCATGGTGACCACCGTCCAGTACATTAGGAGAAAAGGATTTGCCCTGGCGAGGTGCCGGAGAATGAAGCCACCAGATCAGGGAACCTCTCGTACCCTGGAACAGCCGGATCAGATTGTCTATAGACTGGATGTTTGTCCCATTTGACCAGAATCTGTCTCTGCAGAGATCTCGTGTGGAACAACAGAACCGCCTCAAAGGCAGACCCCATCAAGCTCCACATCCGCAAGAAAGTCTGAAGGGATGACCATCTGCTGGACAACAGACATTGGATTGCTTCCTGCAATTTCTGGAGTTTTTCGAGAGGAAGGAACACTCTGCCTTAGCCAGAGTCCAGAGTCAGACCCAGATAGTCCATATTTGTGGACGGAACTAGAGCAGACTTCTGAAGGTTTGGAATCCAACCAAACTCCCTCAGAGTTTGCAGAGTAATCTCCAAGTTGTCCACCAGAGCAGTCGGAGACTCCACTCGCAGCAGAAAATCGTCCAGGTACCCCAGTACCACAATCCTCTGCTGATGCAACAATGCCAGCACCGGGGCCAACACTTTTGTAAAGACCCGAGGAGCGGAGGCGAGATCAAAGGGTAACACCACAACAGGTTAATGCTCCTCTCCCACGGAAAAGCGGAGGAAGCACTGGTGATCGACACATATTGGAATGTGAAGGTAAGTGTCCTTGATGTCGATAGAAGCAAGAAAATCCCCCTGATGCAGGGACATCACTACCGTGCAAATGGACTCCATTCGGAACTTTAAAAAGTCACCCCTCCATGCTGAGGGAGCCTTGTCCACAGGTCTGGAGAAGCCCGCTCTCCGCTTACCAGACCAGGTTCATTTGGATCCTCCAGAGGTGGCCCTGAAGGGTTTTGATCGCTTGTCTTGAGACCCTGAGGGACGAAAAAAAAAAAAAAAAAAACGTATGCGCTGAGAAGGATGGATCACGTCTACGACGGGGCTCCTTGTCCTTACTAGTCTGCAGGCATCGCAGACAAACTGAAGCCCCTGGACCAACTGGTCCGCCAGCTCAGCAAAGGCAGGGGGGAAGCTGCTCCCCCTCCAGGTCCCGGTATAAAAGCTTTGCCCACTCAGAGTTTGCAACACTAGGGCAATAGTAAAAAGCCACAGTATACATATTGCGAGCCACAGCCTCTGCTTTTCAGTCAGCCGGGTCCTTAAAGGCCGGAGATTCCTCAACCGGAATCATGGTTTCTTTGTTTAACCTTGAAACTGGAGAGTCCACCACAGGTGGGACAATCCACTTTAAGCAGGGTGTGCTCATAAGTGTACCGCATAGCAAAAAGCTTAGGTACCACAAAGGGGTGTTTTGGACAATACCACTGTTTAGCGACAGTGTTTAAACACTGCTAGGGACACCCCCACCATGCTGACAGCACCACAGGTCACTAGGCACAAAGCACCAACCAATCCTATAGCAGAGAGGGAGAGGACCCCACCAGACTCACCACCCACCGATCAGGCATCACCGCCCAAGGCTATCTGTACACACATGCATCGATTAGGAAGAGAAAGATTCAGGAGTCAGCACCAAAAACTGCCAAAATCACCGCCCATATATGCTTCACAGTCATGGCCGCCGCTATTAGAAATGAGAAACCACTATAAAATGGCCACCGAGGCAACACAAAAATGGTCGCAGAATCTACAGCACACAGGCTACAAGAAAATGGTGGCACAACATGGCTCCTTTGGGCCCAGGAAGGGTCCCAAGAGCCTTGAAAATGACAGTAGGAAGGAGAGCTCTGGCAGGAGCCCCCATCAGGTACAGGCCCCTCCCAAAGGCCAATCGTCCAGTGGCAAGCCCCCCCCCCCCCCCTTCGCCAGCTCAGCACCCCCAACCTGAAAAGGTGGTATGGCCACCCCATGGAGAAGGAGGGTAGGCAAATGAGGTTCGAAAAGTATGCAGGGACAACAGAGAGGGGGGGGGCGCTGCATGGGAAGGAGGAGAACCTGGGGGTCCGACCGTCCCAGGGAGGGACCCATGTCCACCCCAAAACCCTCTAGGCCAGGTCGTATGCCAACGTGCAAGACATTTAACTCGCAGGCCAGCCCCTGTCCAGTGGGGCTATGTCACGGCCAACCTAGCGTGGAGCTGAGGCCTGAGCACGCTCGCCAGACTGGGGTGACCACTGGATTTTAAAAAATATCCAGCCCGTCGCCCAGACCAGCAGTTGATTGTAGATTCTCACAGGGAAAATAGAAAATTCCATAACAAAAGGAAAAAAATGCCAGGACCAAAGATCCCAGAAAGGAACTAGGTCCTTACTCCCGACTAGGCAGGGAAAAAAAACTGAGCGCTTATAGGTGAGAGTGGGAGTACACTCCCTGGGACTGCCCATAGGCGTAGTCAATCTTTTCTGCCTAGTGTCCTACTCCTGTAGGAGGCAGTATAACCCAATGGTTAAGAAGATTAGGAGCTGTGTCTTTCAATGAACGATAGAGAAAGATCTTGTAAAAAAAAATTTCACTGAAAGCTAAACCACTTGTAAGTGTTAGTTACTCATTTAGTACAATTGAAAGTAAACCTATTTCCGTCATATGAAGGTTAAAAACGGCAACCATTATATAAAATTTCATTAAAAAGCTTGCAATGTCAATCATAAGGCAAAATGCTGTAATTGTGCAGCTTGTTAACAGATAGCAAAATGAAAAACTACTGAAGGAGTGTGATAAATCTAGTGTATAGGCTAGACCGCCACCATGGGGCTCTCTTATAACAAAGTGATATGCGATTTATGCCAAGGGAGCCAGTCAGACATTTCCCTGCATATCCTACAAAAAAAAAAACATGAAGTACATGCTCAATCTCAACACAGGGTGTTTCAGAATTACAATTTTAGGAAGATGTGACTGAGGAAGTAGACTGCTTTTATCTTCTAATCTAGATAAACCTCTTTTTAGCTTCCTATTACACAGAAAAAGAGCAATAAAAGGAGCCATGTCCATATAGTAACTAGAATTTGCACTGTACCGGTAATGAGTTCTGACATTATGCTTTCCTATTGCCTCAGCCTATGGGGGTAGGGGACATAGCTGAACTAATGCTAGTCACACAAGCACAGATTTCTCTTGCTGAATCCGCAGCTCTCTGTAGAGCCAAAAAATGACAGCATCTGATAGGATGGGATGCAACTGATAGGATGCAGTCACTGTACAGCCAACAATTTTACAGTCATGGCCAAAAACAAAAAGGGCGAACATGGCTAAAATTTCAGCCAGACAGGCCATGGCCATGATTGGCCAGCTTAACCTCTTGGAGACCAAGCCTTTTTCTGACACTTGTTGCTTACAAGGTAAAATCTGTATTTTTTGCTAGAAAATAAACTAGAACCTCCAAACATATTTCTTAGCAGACTAAAATAGCAGTCTTTCAGACGCAATTTGTTTTGAAACAAATACACTTTCATGAATTAAAACAAAAAAAAAAAAAAACAGTAACGTTAGCTCATTTTTTTTTTGTATAATGTGAATTGCGCACACTCGTGGAATCGCAAAAAGCCACGGTACTTAAACTCCATAGGCCACGCTTGAAAAAAATTTAACGGTTACCAGTTTAGTGTTACAGAGGAGGTCTAGTGCTAGAATTATTGCTCTCGCTCTAATATTCATGGCGATACCTCACATGTGGTTTCAACACTGTTAACATTTGCGTGTGCGACTTACATATGCGTACGCTTCTGCACGCAATCACAGAGGGATGGGGCGCTTTCATTTATTTATTTTTACACTGTCCTTTTATTTTTTTATTTTTAAATCACTTTTATTACTGTCACAAGGAATGTAAACATCCCTTGTGATAGTAGGCAGTGACAGGTACTCTTTATGGAGGGATCTGGGGTCCAGTAGAATTTGGTTTGGATTTTTTTTTTTTTTGGGGAATGTTCCCTTCTCTCTGCTAGTTATTAGGGTCAAATCAACGTTCAATTGTAGTGCAATAATGGAAAAAAAAACAACAGTAAAAGTGGTTTCATTCAGGAAATTCTATTCCTTCTAAAATCAATATGTTAAAAACTAAAATTTTAACTACATCCGAACGGCATTCGTCAATCTCCAAGTATGGCCAGCTTTGGTTTAGCACTGTTCGCTTTGATTAGAGTGGCTTTAGATGGAATTTGGTTTGGTTTCATTTCTCAGGAAATGTTTAAAGTAAGCTAAAGCCAAAACTTTTTTTTTTTGTTTTTTTTTTTTGTTTTAAGCTTTGGATGGAGTGGAGAGGTATTCGAACACCTTTCAGTTTTTATTGCTGTTTGTGCTCCCATGAAGGAGATTCACCCTCCATTTGTCCTGTTTACTATGATCAATGAAAGTGAAAGAAAATCCCAAATTTTGGATTGTTCCCAAAAAAGTAATAGGGGAGAAATTTTCCAATGGGGACATTGGCTCTGGTGACCTGGGAGTTTCCCAAATTTGCCAAGATTTCCTCTAACTTCTTGTTTGGCTATGGGACAGGAAGTGAAGGCAAAAATGGATTGAAGGGGGTGGGGGGTCTGACGGGGTTTACAATACTTCCCTTGCTCTATCCAAAATGGGAAAAAAAAAAAAAAACTGACTTTTGCCTATAGTTTTTATTTAAAAATTCTATAGTTTTTTTTTTTCTCTCTCCGCCAATGCTGAGCAATTCAAGTGTGTGATAGTGGGGCCTATTCCATTTTCACCCAAGATGTACATGTGCAAAAAAAAAAAAATCCACACATTTTTCACAAAAGCTTTAAATCATGTGTAACTCTTAGGGAAAATGGTTAATAAATAACACCCCCTCCTCCACAGTGCATCTCAAATACAGGCATTATGAACAGAATGTGGGACAGTTTTGCCTAAATGTGTCAGCACAAAAAGTGTCCATTAGAATCTCTGAAAGTCCGGGGATGTGACCAAGGAGCAAGACATATATTATTGCTTGAATATAAAGACAAAGACGCAGATGCTACAAAGTTTAGCTCAACAAAATGGCTTCTTAGCTGTAATCTAGGGCTGCATTAACAAAGCATATAGGTCTGGAATGGAACAGGAAGGCTTCTGCCTCTTTTTGCCAAGGATTGGATTGCAGCCTGTAGTGACTGGGGACTAGCCTGAGAAATATACAACTTGTTGCTTGTATTTTGAATAAAGCCTCCCTTTCATCCTTATCTGATTACACTCTCTGTGCTCCAGGACAGACACAATGAGCGACTATTCTGTTAGAACCAAGGACTGCAAGGACACTTTCCCAAATGCACACAATACATCACAGATTCTGGGACCAGAACATCTCATGTAATTTGCATAAAGATTCTTTATTCATATTATATAAAAAAAGAAAACTACTTTAGTTAAAAAAAAAAAAGAAAAGGACTGCCAAATGGTCGAGTATTAGAATTATGAAAGAAAGATACTTTTACGTATGGAACATCTTGACAATGGTTCTACATGAATGTGGACATTTCAGGAAAAGGAAGAGATAATGAAAACAGGAAGTAAACAATGGCTGTTAAAAGGGCAAAACAGTCAGCCCCATGGAGCAGTGTAAATTTCTAGTATATTAAAAAGGCATAGTTAAAAAAAAAAAAATATATATACATATATACATATATACATATATACATATATACATATACACACACACACACACACACACACACACACAACACACACACACACACACATGAATAAAATTATTAATGCACCCACATTAATATAATAATGTGCATCCATTAACATTTTGCATTGGAGTCTGCAGAGCACTGCAACCTCAATCAGTAGGTCATGGATAATTTGCTCAGGTTCCTGCAGACTCTCCTCCAATACGAAGGTACAGACCTTCAAATGTAGGTGTAGAGGGGGGTAAACAATGGACTGCAAGTGTTGTGACCTCACTGCTCCACTGAGAACTACAAATCCCTATGCTGTGGTGGAAGATTGGAGTTGTAGTTACCCCATTCACATGTCTGAATTTATGATGCAGCTCTATACGCAAAGCCATGACAGATGCCCCAAATTCAAAACTAAGCTGCAGTCTGCAGGGAGAAGCACCCTGCAACTCATAATGGAGAGGGGTTTAGAGTGCCAAAAGGTTACCAGATTTCATGTTACACCTTAAATATGGGTGTAAAATTAAGCATAGTACTAATGGTAGAATTTGCATTTAACATGTTAAATAAAATATTGAAAAAGGACAAATGCTTTTCTTCCCAGTACAACCCTAGGTGGGGAGCTGTGTTAAAATCTACAGTGAAACAGAATGCTAGGTTTCGCAAAAATTCAAACCACCAATTTATTTAGAATAGAAAATAAGACATATCAAATGTTTAAACTGAGAAAAGATACAATTTTAGAGAAAAAATAAGCTAGTTTTGAATTTGATGGCAGCAACAAAAACTGACAAAGTACAACCCCAATTCAATCATTTGTTTACTATGATGGAACATTCCCTCTTTAAAGAAGACTCTGCAAACCTCCAGGAAGTGAGGAGACCAGTTGCTGGAGTTTTGAGAGAGGAATGTTGTCCCATCCTTGCCTGAGCATATGCTGTTCTAAAATCTGGATACATTTTTCAGCATCGATTGTGCCTTTCCAGATGTGCAAGTGGCTCATTCCATAAACACTAATGCACCCCCATACCATCAGAGATGCAGGCTTTTGAACTGAGGGCCAACAACAGTCCAGAGGATGAGGTGCCCAAGGTTGCCAAAAAAAAAAGTAACATTTCCAATTATCTGACCACAGAATGGTTTTTCACTTTGCAACAGACCATTTTAAATTAGCTTTGGCCCACAGAAGACACTGCCATTTCTGGATCATGTTCAGATATGGCTTCTTTGCATTAGGGAGCTTTGCCTAGCATTTTCGGATGGCACGGTGAACTGTGTTTAAAGACCGTGATTTTTGGAAGTATTCCTGAGCCCATGCAGTGATGTCCATCAGAGAATCATGCCTACTTTTAATGCAGTGTCATCTAAGGGCCCAAAGATTAACAGGCATCCAGTTTTGTTTCGGCCTTCTCCCCTGCACACAGATTTCTTCAGATTCTCTGAATCTTCTGATATTATACACTGTGGATGATATATTTAAAGTCTTTTCAATTTCATGTTGAGGAACATTATTCTGAAATCATTTGACTATTTTTAGATGCAGCTTTTTACAGATTTGTGAACCTCTGCCCATCTTTACTTCTGAGACTGACTCTACAGGATGCATTTTATACCCAATCATATTATTAACCTGTTGCAAAAGGTTCTTCCAGCTCTTCCTTGTTAGTATCACCAGTTTTTTACTGCCATGTCCCAATTTTTTTTGAGATGTGTTGCGGCCATCAATATCACAGACATTTTTTTATTAAAACAGTAAATTTTTTTCCCCAGTTTAAACATTTATGGGTTTCCCATTTTAAAGAGGCGCCAGGACACTTCTTGTGCCCCCTTGGGAATTGACATAAGCCAAGGCCGTGGCATTGTCAGATTGAATGCACACTGGACAGCCTTGTAGACGATCCATCCAATGTCCAAGGCACAGCCTGTTCACTCGTAACTCAAGACATCGATCAGCAGTCTGGATTCTTCCAGGGTCCGGACCCCCTGAGCAGAACTTCTGCCGATGATGCCTCCCCAGCCGTGGGCTGGCATCCGCGGTGACCACTGTCCAATACAAGGGTAGGAAGGATTTTGTCCTGCCGGAGAATGAAGCCACCAAATTAGGGACTGTCGTAGTCCAGCTCAGCTGGATTTGGTTGTCCAGAGACTGCGGATTCTTGTTTCGTGATGAGAATCTCCCGTTGCAGGAACCTAGTATGAAACTGTGCAAGCTGGACCGCCTCAAAAGATTGACACCATCAGCCCCAGCACCCGCATACAAGTCCAGAAGGATGATCATCTGCTGGTCAGCAGAAGACGACAAACTGCAAACTGCAGTGTCTGAAATTTGCCCGGAGGAAGAAATACTCTGGCTAAGGCCGAGTCCAGAGTCAGCCCCAGATAGTATAGGTTCCAAGAAACCAAGGCTGACTTCTGAAGATTCAGAATCCAGCTGAACGCCTTCATAGTTCCTATAGTGATGTCAAGGTTTTCCTGCCAGCGCAGCAGAAGACTCTGCTCACAGAAGAGATCATATAAATAGACAAGTACTGCGATCCCTCACTGGGGTAACAATGCCAGTAACGGGGCCAACACTTTAGTGAAGACCAGGGGAGCGGAGCCAAATGGTAACATCCCAAACTGCTAATGTTCCTCTCCCACTGCAAAGTGGGGGAAGCGTTGGTGACCGACACATATTGGAATGTGAAGGTAGGCATCTTTGATATCTATGGAGGCAAGAAATTCCCCGATAGAGGGAAGCCACCACGGTGCGAATAGACTCCATCCTGAACTTCTGCACCCTCTCAAAGCAGTTCAGCGCCTTAAGGGTCCAGGATTGGACGCACCTTGCCCTCCTTTCTGGGAACTGTAAACCGGTTGAGAAAAACCCATGGCAACATTTTGCAACTGGAACAGGGACAATCACCCCTGGAAGCAAGAGATCTTGCACCGCCCCAAAGAGGGCCTGTAAGCTGACTCAAGACCGTTGCATGTTGGAATGAAAGAACCTTTCCGGAGGGCGAGCACAAACTCAATCGTGTATCCGAATCGTAAGACTTTGTGAACCCACTTGTCTTGTACCAGGGAAGTCCACGGGTCCAGGAACCAGCAAAGCCCCCCCCCCACCTCAGATATGGGTGAGGGCGCACCTTCATGTTGAAGGAGCCATGTCTGCGAGTATGGAGAAGCCCAACCTTGACTTGCCAGACCAAGTTCACTTGGATCCATCAGATGAGGCCCCGAAAGGCTTTGAACCCTTGTCAGTCAGTCAATCCAGAGGGACGAAAAAACTTCTTAGGGAGGCGAAAAGGCGGGCCCACGTGTGCAACGAGGGTACTTGCCCTTAGTAGCCTGTAGAAGAAAGGTACTCTTCCCCCCCTGTGAGACCCTTAATAATGTCATACAGGTTAGCTCCAAACAGGCGATCTCCTTGAAAAGGAAGAACAGCCAGGGCTTTTTTTAGAAGTCTGGTCTGCAGACCAGCATTTTAGCCAAAGGACACGCCGAAGGATCACTGCCAAAACAGAGAACCAAGCCACTAGTGGAGCCGCATCCAAAAAAGCAGCATAGATAAACTGCAGCCCCTGGACCAGCTGGTTTGCCAGCTCAGCAAAGGCAGGTGGGAGCTGTTCTCCCTTTAGATCACGGCGTAAAAGCTTAGCCCACTCAGTCAGAGTTTGCGACACCATGGCAATGGTGAACACCGACTTCAATGCCGAGCTAGCCAGGGTGAACACATTGCGGGCCACAGCCTCCGCCTTTGTTGTCAGCCAGGACCGAAGATCCCAGCAAGAAACTAGGTCTTTACTCCTGACTGGGCAGAAAAAAACCGAGTGGCTATAGCAGAGGGGGGAGTATACCCCTAGAACTTCCCATGGGTGAAGCCAGAATTATTTTCTGCCTAGTGTCCTACTCCTGTAGGGGGCAGTATAACCCAATGGTTCAGAATACCAGAAGCTGTGTGCATTAATGAACGAAAGAAATAGGAGTTTATGGAATTTGCAAATCATTACATTCTGTTTTTATATGGATTTTACACAGCACCCCAACTTTTTTTACATTAGGGCTGTATATTGCAGTATAGGTTCCCATACACATTAGATGACAGTCTCCCGGTTTGTCTTTTTTGGGTAGACTGAGTGATGGTTCAGTGTTTATGGGCAACGCATGGGGACTCATTGGAGTGAAATATGTCAGAGGGAGATGCAGCGTGTTCAATAAGGCTCATTATGAAACCAGAAAGCTCTGTGTGGGATCCATTCATTAATATAAATGTTCATGGCAATAGATGAGCTTCTGGAACCTGGCATTAAGGGAGGAGGAGCCAGGATATTTAAAAACGTCTTGAGCGAGGCCTTTTTCCCCATATTCTCTACAGCAAAAAAAGGGGTTGACCGATAAAGGAACAAGGGTTGTTCACAAACTATTTTTTTTTTTTTTTTACTACTCTTAAAGTGTAACTTCACTCTCCCAATCAATATTTTTCAATCCCTATACTGCTAGCATTAGATTTCTTCAGTTACTTCCCAGTTCCTTGCCTAGGCAAAATTAGGTTATATATCCCAAGAGTCTTCAGGAGGGGAGAGGTTTTCTCAGCTAAGCATACTCTGCTGCATGCATGTCTGAGCTAAGGGCAGATGGATTCCAGGAAATAAAAATTCTACATGACTCATTTGCCCTTAGTCAAGATGGCCATGGTCAGAAAAGTGGGTGTTTTTCTAAATGATTTCTGAAACAAAAAAGTACAGAAACATGGATGGAGGGGGAGTTTGCTTTGAATATTAAAAATGAATTAAATCAGGTATTTAGTTTGTGGTGCTCAGCTGCAGTGAAGATCTGCTATCAAAATTTTACATTCACCTCTGTTCACTTTTTATTTTACACATAATTAAAAATGAAAACACAGGATTTTAGGCTCCATTCACACTTGAGCAACAAGGAAGAATCCTGAATGGCACCCCAAATGTGGTAGGATTGTTCAATTGCTGCGTGACAAAATGCGCGTTTAAAACCGTACTTGGCACAGCTCCAAAACTTGTTTTTTGAGCTTCTTTGGCTTAACAAACACACAGCAGCCATTCAAGTGAGGCAGCCCTATGCATGACATGCAGAAGTTAAGATGCATTGCGCTTTTCAGATCGCTAGTAGGAACCTGTGCAAACAGATCACTAGTGGGAACCTGTGCAAACAGATCGCTAGTAGGAGCCTGTGCAAATGATTGGTGTCTGTTCTCATGCGGGAGTACCCAGCAAGCAAAAAAATAAATTTAAAAAACGCAGCGCTGGCATTTTTGATGCATTTCCATTAAGAGCCGCTTCACACTGAGGCGATCCGACTTCGAGGGGAGACTTTGGCGCGACTTGCAGGGACTTCACATAATGAAAGTCTATGCAAGTCGCTCCGAGGTCGCCCCAAAGTAGTACAGGACCCTTTTTCTAAGTCGGAGCGACTTGTGTCGCTCCTATTAGAACGGGTCCTGTGCTAATCAATGGCGAGCGACCGAGCGCGACTTGTCAGGCTGACAAGTCGCCTGACAAGTCGCGCTAGTCTGAATGGGGTCTCAAGCCTAGCAAACTAAAAACACAACCTGCAGCAGGCAAGAACTGTTCCTGACCCGTTCCAAAAATCGCACCAGTTAAAAACACACAGATGTGAATGTGATCTGAAAAATGCACAGGTGTAAGCCTAGCCTAAAACACTGCAGTTTCCGATGTACAGGGTCATTTTATTAAAAAAAAAAAAAAAAAGTAAATAGAAAAGTATTATTATGATTATTATAAGATAGAAAAAAATCATGGCTGAAAATATCAGAATTGTAGTTTTAGTGTCTGTTCAGTTATCTGAAAGGCCAAGCAGGGAGAAAGAAAAATAGATGTGGATATTTAACCAAGGGGGGAAGAGGCTTTTGTATCCAAAGTTCAATGTATGCCAACTACAAAGTCCTGAGTGCATAGCCCTATCTGACATGTCTGCATGTGTATTGGGTTCCTGTCAGGTGACGACATCGCTGAGGCTTTCATCATCTGTTAATTTATAACAAGCTTGTGCTTTCTGTCTGCTTTTATGAGTGATACACTTGGCTTGACCCATATACACACTTTTTCCTTTGGGAAATACCTCTCCTTTTCTCACACTTATGTAATGGCTGTACTCCCTGGCACCTTTCAGGAGTTTTAACTCAAAAGAAAAAAAAAAAAAAAAAAAAGAAAAACAAGCCTTTAAAAGCACAATTTACCGTAAACGGTCCTGTGAAATATATAAAATATTTCCATCATGTTATTACTGTCCTACCACTGGTTAGGGTAGAAATTTGACATTTGAAAGCCTTAGCGAGTCTCACACACACACATGGGCATATGTAGGCCTCATGCACACTGGACAAGGTTAGCGCTACTTTGAGGGGCCTCTGGGGATTTGTTCTGTCATTAAACACCCCTGTACGTTAACCTGTGCGTCTATGCATGCACACATGCGTTTAGAGGCAGGGAAACAAAAAACTGCCAACAAGTCCAGAAATAGCAGCAATCTGGCAGAAAAACAATTGACAGAACGCAGCTAGAAATGTTTAGTGCTTAAGCATTAGTTCATTTCAATGGGCAGAATAAATTATTTATACAAGTGCTTGATGGTATAGCTGTAGTAGTGATGCCAACTCCACTGCTTTGGGGTTCTGGGCAAAGATAGACATGGAGTGGAGACTTCTCATTCAGAGAGAGATCAATCAAGTTCTTCATCCATGCTTAACATTATTTTAAAGTAGTCTTTCCAATGTGTGTTCATGTTTTATGTTTTCTGTGTAGTCTGAAGATATTCTGCATATATACTGTACATGGGGGCAGCCATATTAGCTCATATGCAGGTTCTTCTTCCAGTTTAGTATTGATTCACTGTGGTTGTTCTTGGCAGTTTCTTTTAATGAAAGCCTATAGGGTCGATTTACTAAAGCAGCCTTTTTCCAACCAGGGTGCTTTGAGGTTTCTTCAGGTGTGCCTTGGCAAAATGCCCCAAAATTGTATATAAGCCAGTGATTGGATGAAGCCTGCCTTTAAGTTACATAAAGCCACAGGTTTTCATTGTGCACCATTACAACCTTCTAGCTGCCAACCTGTTAACGACCAATGACATCAGTTGATGAGGATGTCAGTTGCCTGCATAGCATCCTTGTTTGACCCTCCCCTGCCTCTCTCCATCCTTGTTTGACCCTCCCCTGCCTCTCTCCATCCTTGTTTGACCCACCCCTGCCTCTCTCCATCCTTGTTTGACCCACCCCTGCCTCTCTCCATCCTTGTTTGACCCACCCCTGCCTCTCTCCATCCTTGTTTGACCCACCCCTGCCTCTCTCCATCCTTGTTTGACCCACCCCTGCCTCTCTCCATCCTTGTTTGACCCACCCCTGCCTCTCTCCATCCTTGTTTGACCCTCCCCTGCCTCTCTCCATCCTTGTTTGACCCACCCCTGCCTCTCTCCATCCTTGTTTGACCCACCCCTGCCTCTCTCCATCCTTGTTTGACCCACCCCTGCCTCTCTCCATCCTTGTTTGACCCACCCCTGCCTCTCTCCATCCTTGTTTGACCCACCCCTGCCTCTCTCCATCCTTGTTTGACCCACCCCTGCCTCTCTCCATCCTTGTTTGACCCACCCCTGCCTCTCTCCATCCTTGTTTGACCCACCCCTGCCTCTCTCCATCCTTGTTTGACCCACCCCTGCCTCTCTCCATCCTTGTTTGACCCACCCCTGCCTCTCTCCATCCTTGTTTGACCCACCCCTGCCTCTCTCCATCCTTGTTTGACCCTCCCCTGCCTCTCTCCATCCTTGTTTGACCCTCCCCTGCCTCTCTCCATCCTTGTTTGACCCACCCCTGCCTCTCTCCATCCTTGTTTGACCCACCCCTGCCTCTCTCCATCCTTGTTTGACCCTCCCCTGCCTCTCTCCATCCTTGTTTGTCCCTCCCTGCCTCTCTCCATCCTTGTTTGTCCCTCCCTGCCTCTCTCCATCCTTGTTTGACCCTCCCCTGCCTCTCTCCATTAGCTTTGGGGTCTCATTAGCGAAGTGATGGTGAAAAACTGAGGGAGAAGAGGAACACTGGAATACTAGTCTGTACCAGTTTGCAAAAGTATTTGCTTTGAAAGAAAAAAAAAAAAAACCCTCTAACGTTGGGTGTCCTATGCGTATTGATGTTGCTGCATCATGTAAACTATTAGAATCGTTTACATTTTTGAATGGTGTGCCTCAAACTTGTCTATAATCTTAAAGGGTGCCTTGCCTGAAAAAAGGTTGAGAAACACTGTACTAAAAGCAAATATACTGTGCACTACAAGTGCATTTGCTCCAGAGCTTAGTAAATTAGGTAAAACTTTACTTTGCAAAGAATACTTAATCCCATGCAAGGAAAAAAAAAAGCGATTTAGTTTGTACAGGATTGGATGATAGAAACCAGCAGAACGTCCCCTCAGATCTAGAGAAATTGCACTTCAAAGTGCACAGTAGGGGAGATTTACTAAAACTGGAGCACTCAGAACCTAGTGTAGCTGTGCATGGCAGCCAATCGGCTTCTAACTTCAGCGTTTTCAATTAAGCTTTGACGATAAAACCTGGAAGCTGACTGGCCACTATACAGAGCTGCACTAGATTGTGTGTGCACCAGTTTTAGTAAATCTCCCCCAGCATAATTGCCTTTAGTAAATCAACCGCTAAGGTTTGCAGAAGCACTAAAACGAAGCCTTTGCTGCGTAGCCAATATATTTTCCCAACAATTGAAAAGGGAAACCCATCTTGGATGGCGCTGGCGACCTCCGCTCTGAAAATATTGCCTGGACTTCTTGCTGTCAATTACTTCAATACTCCGCAGCAAGAATGCCAATCACAAAAAATGAACTCCTTATCTGCATACCAGAGGCGTAACTAGAACCTTCAGGGCCTGATGCAAGAAACCATGAAGGGCCCCCCGGACCCCTGGCAGGGGCCCTTCCCTACAAGCCTGGGGCTCTTCCCACTGATCCTGGGGCCCTTTATTACGGTCCCGCAGCGGGACCCTTTCACAAGTTCTGCAGTGGGGCCCCCTTCCTGCCATCTTGGGGCCTCCCCACTGTGGTGGAATGCCAGGGCCCGGTTGCAAGTGTGACCTTTGCGATCCTGGAAGTTTACTCACTGGTGTCAGTAGTTTTTATTTTTTGGTATTTTAATTGTATTTTTTTTATCATTTTATTTTTTTACAATGTCACTGACAATGACTCTGTCCATTCAGAAAAGAAAGGAGCTGGTAAATTACATTTACCGACCCCTTCCTGGTTCTCTATTGTGACGCAGCCGGCAGGAGGGGAGGGAGCACAGTGGGGGGGGGGGGCAGGGGCCCAGAGACAGCAGAACACAAGTGAACTGGATAGGAGGAGTGGTGGGGGGCAGCATGCAGAGGAACCAAACTCCTCCAGTTTTCTCCTGCAGCTACAGGAGGAAAACAGAGGACAGTGATTTCTCTACATGCTGCCCCTTTTGGATGCTTTGGTGATGCTATTTTGAAGCTTGGCAAAATGCTGTTGGTTGTCTACTGTTTTTCCCCAATACATAAAATACAAAGCGAAGCCAACTCTGAAGCGCCCCTCTATCACTGCAGGCGTGGTTACAGAGCGCTGTGATAGATCTCTATGAAGGATTTGGGGGATGCAGTGACGAACCAAGAAACCAAAATGGGGTCAAATATCTGAAGCAAAGCGAAGCAGCGCAAATTGAAAAGCGTGTACAGGACTGAGTTAACCATATTCTTTAGTGATCGCTGCTTTGATTGCTATTCAGAGTACTTTAAAAATGCAGGCCAATCAGTGACTGCATACGTAAAGTTGAAGAGGTCAACAAAAGGGAAAATCTTATTCTGACATCTGAACAGGATAGAGACAAATACAATAAAACTTGGATGCTCTGGAACATGTTTGTTTTATCCGATAGGGGACAGACCCTGTTGAACTCTGATGTGGTTCGGTAATAGATATATCGGCTCCTCCCTACCATCCCATCTCTTTTTCTGTTTGGCCTTCCTCTTTTTCCCCTCTCCCCCTCCCCTACGTCTTCGGCTTCTCACCTCTCTCACTTTCTATACTCTGTATTTTCCGCTTCACTCTATGCTCCCATTTCTTCCTTTCATACTTACCCTCAGGGATTCCTAAATGACAGTATTGCTCCCTCTCCCGGGGTGGGTGCTGTGCAATTTTTGATTTCTTGGTTTGCCTGCTGCCGTGGTGGCTCTGCCTCCTTGCACCTAGTGATAACTGCCCGCTTATGCACGTGACCACCTACATTTCCCTATGAGGGTACTTTATGTTTGCTAACGGTTATGGATGGGGGGGGTTAAGCCTCCGCTGTTAACATCTTATTTACGTCTCTTATGATTTCTAGTTTCTCCATACTGTTTGCCTTGATTATTTTTTGTATTTCTCTGTAAAACTTTCTAAAATAAAATATTTGCAAAAAAAAAAAAAAACGCAGGCCAAATGCACGATTTTGAAGTGTAAACAAGGCTTAGCGGCACCTCTGACTGCAGTAAGGCTGTATTCACACATTATGGGGCAACAGACATTTTACTGCATTGAAAACCGCCTATCATCGCTAGGACACAGAGAAAACAATTGTTTCCTGTGTATCACATTCACATTGCAACACAGCCTGCTGCATTTTATTGCAAAGAATCGCATGGCACTGTACAATAGTGCATCGCATCACACTGCTGTATAGTGAAATAGTGTACATTTTCTGCACTTCAAATAAAAAAAGTTTGTCCAAAACAAAAAAAAAAAAAAAAGGAGTAATGTAATGTGATAAATCGCTTGTCACACTGCTCCCT
This sequence comes from Pelophylax lessonae, assembly GCF_965119305.1. Classification (NCBI taxonomy): domain Eukaryota; kingdom Metazoa; phylum Chordata; class Amphibia; order Anura; family Ranidae; genus Pelophylax; species Pelophylax lessonae. Next base: position 433,861,397 of record NC_138772.1, on the reverse strand, counting down.
AGCGCAGTTGGGAACGGACGGCTGTCTTAAATGTAAAGCACTACGGCAGCTGTCTGTTCCAAGTGTGAAATGGCCATAAAATCTGACATAAGTTCTAAACCTTCCTCTAATAAAAGAAAAAAAAATTTTGGCTAAAGAAACATTTTAACCGGTTGCCGACCGCCACAAGTACATATACTGCGGCGGTCAGCCCCGACCAGGCAAAGTGACGTACCGGTACGTCACTAGCCTGTCACCGGCTTGTGAGCCAATAGCGGGCGAGCGCACGCCCGCCCCGGCTCGTTCCCTAACAAGTCAGTGCGTGTGACCCGATGTCCGCCGGTCACTCTCGATCGTTCGCCGTGAAGGGAGAAAGGCAGGCGGCTAATGTAAACAAACCGCCTGTCATTCTCCCCTGTGTAAAAATGGAGATCACACGGTTCTACTATGTAGGACCGTTGATCTCTGTTCTTACACCAGTAGCCATGTCCAATCACAGTTAGAAACACGCCCCTAGGACACACTTAACCCCTCCCTCTCCAATACAGTTAACTCCTTCACTGCCAGTGTCATTTTTACAGTAACAGTGCATGTGTATAGCACCGATTACTGCAGTAATGTCACTGGTAACCCCAAAAGTGTCAAAAATGTCAGTCAAGGGTCTGATCAGTGCCGGAAAAAAAAAAAAAAAAAAAAAAAAAAAAAAAAAAAAAAAAAAAATCGCAGATCGCCGCCATTACTCGTTAAAAAAAAAAAAAAAAAGACAAAAATCTTTCCCTTTGTTAGTAAATGCGATAACTTTTGCGCAAACCAATCAAAATACGCTTTTTGTGATTTTTTTTTACCAAACATATGTAGCATAAAACAAATTGGCCGAAAATGTTAAAAATTTTGATTTTTACATTTTTTTGCAAAATTAACGCTCTTTTGTTTATAGCGCATGATCAAAATAAATAAATAAATCGCACAGGTGATCAAATACCACCAAAAGAAAGCTCTGTTTGTGGGGAAAAAAAAAAAAAGGACGTCAAATTCGTTTAGGTACAGCGTTGCATGACCGTGCAATTGTCCGTTAAAATCACGCAGTGCCGAATCGCAAAATAGGCCCTGGTCAGGAAGGGGGTAAAATCTTCCAGGGCTTAAGTGGTTAAAGAAAACGGATGCTCGTTTTTATTCTCAAAGGGCTACAATGGCTGAAAAATCTTCACCTTCCAACACCCCTCCAAGTGCCCGTTGGGGGGGCTTACACCGTTGTATGTTGCGGTTTGATCCACCAGACACTAGTGAATAGAGGACACAGTACAGCCATAATCAATACAGTGACACAGTTATTTGGCAAAGGAAACCGTACACAACAAGGGTTCGGTCCAAGCATCCATTAAACATACCCAGGCGTCGAAAGCCTTCTACATGTTTATTTAGGTAAAACAATCGGCTGTAGTTGGCATAGTTCTTTTCTATAGGTTACAACATCCTGTCTAAAGATGGATACACACTATACAATTTTTGTTGTTCGATTTCCTTTAGATTTACCTTCAACTATGTAGTGAAAGGGCCTGCCAGATTGCATACAAAATTGCAAGTGTTTAGATTTGACCTCATATATGGTTTTGGTAAATCTAAAGACCGTTGTATAGTGTGTATCCAGCTTTAGTGATTGGGGACTGATGAAAGGAGTGGTAAAGCAGAAATAATCATTTCACTTGGCAATCCGCTTTCTTGCAACAATTTTAGGCTGATCGAGGGCTTATTTAATAGCAGGCATATAGCATGCAGAAGGGAGTAAAAAAAAAAAATAGCTTGATTCCCCCATCAACACAGTCAGTGTTGATGGAGGAATCCCTCCCACTGAGCCATTGTCTTCTACCAGAAGGGGAAGCCATCCCTGCCGGGAGAACACAGTGATTACTGCAAGCGGCTAGAATAGCCACTAGCAATAAAAGCATGAAAAATGCGACAGGCTGGTTATACCAAAGTTGATCGATCAACTTGTGCATATTTAGCCTGCCCACTCACGGTTCGAACCTTGGCTGGTTCAGCAGGGATTCGAACCGTCTATGGAAGGCTTGTTACTCATCATACTATTTACCTTTTTTTTTTTTTTTAACTTTATTCAAAATTTCACATTCATCTTTATGCACTGCTGAAGCATATCCTGATTTTTGTTCTGCACACATCCAACTGCAACATGGTGATTTGAACTACCTAATAGGGGAAAAGGTAAACTGCCTTGTCTATGTGGTGGGAACTTGGTGGGCAAAGCTGCTCAGCACATTTTGTGTGAAAAAGCCTGGATTGTTATGGGCACCAGAAAAAAAAAAAAAATTTAAATCTGGAAATTTGGAAGTATAGTCTGATCTATGTAATTATTTTTAATATATATAAAAACAAGTGACTTATATAAAAATGCAATGTTGCCGACAACTCTAGAGAACTAAAACTCCACACTTATGCCTCGTACACACGCAACGATTGTCGGCCGAACGATCGGCCGACTTTTGTCCAGTGTTGTTGTGTTGGTTGAAATGTGCTCTAGACTACACACAAATTTTCTCGGCCAACAACAACCAACTTCAGAAGTGATGTCATGTGCTGGTTTACTTTCCGTGTGTTTTTTCTTCTCTGAGCATGCCCAGTCTTGCTCATTAGATTTTTGTCTGCTGAAATCTGTACTGACTGGCGGAAAATCGGCCATTCTGTTGACGGCCAACAAAAATTTTATAGCCTGCACACCAGATTTTGTTCAGCCGAAAAGTCGCAGTCGGTTGTCGGAAGCATCATACTAACAAGCCGGAAATCGGCCAATCGGACGTTGGCCGAAAATTCACGGCCAACAATCGTTGCGTGTGTACGAGGCATAAGGCTGGTCATACATGTTCAATTTTCTGTTAGAACTACCAAAAACCATATAATAGGAGTTCAAAACTTAAACAACACTTTCAATTGTATCCTATAAGACAGGCCTTTGTACTAAGTTGAATGTAAAACTAAAGACAACTGTATACTGTATGGCCAGCCTTACTCCTACTAAAAGTGTCAGCAAGGCAGATAATTGCTGTCAATGCTGGGAGTTGTAGTTCAGCAGCTCCTAATGTCTGAATAAAGTACAGTTTGTACCATAAAAGGGAAAGTAACAGCACAAAAAAAAAAGCCACACATGAAAACAAGCCGCCCCCTGTCTATATAACTGAGCAAGCGAGGAAAAAAAAAAAAAAAAAAGAAGTGGCAGACGCTGTAAGGAAGTTTCCTGTAAGAGGTTAAAACTTCTAATAAAAATAGATGGAGTGCAGTAAATAAAATGACCAAGCCTCTCGGAGAAAGCAAGACGCGAGTCTTCCCAACTGTCCTGGAGCTGGACACATGGACAGAAGTCTCCCATAGCATGAGGCTCCATTTCCAGCCTTTATTTCCGCTCTAACTGCCACAAATTATACAACACTACAGCTGAACGCTGGGCCCCTTTCCTTTCATCTGCACGCCAAGAGCAATCACATTACCCTGGTAACCAGCGCTCACGTGACCAGCACCTGCTCTTTTGGCTGGATGCCATTGACTCAAGCCATCTGCTTCCCTCAATCAGCTTTCAAACATTGGCAACACCTGCGCTGCTGCGTTTTGTGGTCCTCTTTTATTTATATATTTTTTATTAGTTTCCTAGTGAATCAGTGCAACGGAAAAAAAAAAAAAAAAGAAGATAATAAAATAGAAACTCTAGAGTGCCATTAACTCATTCCCTTCTGACATTCAATATGTGGCAGAAGTGTATTCAAAAAGGCAGAAAGCGAGGGGTCAAAAGTGAGAGCACCCTACTGGTTGTTGAGGGGCTAGTCGTGAAAAGGTTAAAAACACCCCACCCTGTGAGCTGCACTAAGCCCCCCCCTCTCAGTGACTAGTGTGGACGACCAGAGGCAACTTTGCCTCTTTCCTAGCCCCCTCCTCATGTAATGTACAAAGCAGTAAGGGAAATCAAAGCATTCTCTATAAATATTCATGAACGGCGTTCTTAATTTTATAAAACAGTTCATCTGTAAACAGGAGAATCTCTGCTCCTCGGCTCTGGGAGGACAAAAAACAAAAACGTGCTCAGATTGGATTCAATTGACAGTTACAGCGGTTGGACCTTCCATTCAAACAGTTGCGTGACCAATGATGGCGAGCCAACACTTTTTTTTTACTGAAGATCAGGACTTCAGGAAGAATTTTCAAAATTACTGTAAATATTTCTACTAAATAGAAGTCTGTCTAAGAGTCGGTTCACACTAGCGCGACTTGTCAGCCTGACAAGTCACACTCCCTCGCGGTCCATTGACCGCTACAGGACCCGTTCTAATAGGAACGACACAAGTCACTCCGACTTAGAAAAAGGGTCCTGTACTACTTTGGGGTGACTTGCATAGACTTCCATTACGTGAAGTCCCTGCAAGTCCCTCCGAAGTCGTGGTGCATGGTAATGCACAAGTGGCCCCCCAAGTAGTAAGGAGTCGTGTCGCCTTAGTGTGAACCGGCTCTTAATCATTGCTTGACATGTCCTAAGTTATTTTACAATTCAACTAGAAACTCCCAATTCCAGCAAAGTTGTTTCTTAAAACCTATGCAAGTCACCCCATGACAACCGTACTCATGTTTTTAAGTATTAAAGCGGAACTGAACCCATCGATTTAACAGTTTAAAAAAACAGTTACATTCCTGGCATGTTCTGGGAATAGAACAGTCACATTGGTTGTGCTCTCAACCAAAATGTCAATTACTGATCACATGTGCAGAAAAATGGCAGTTGAAGATCAAAAAGAGGCCAAGATGGCAGCTTCCTTAGCTGAAAAACGATAGGAGGGTTTAGTTCTACTTTAATCAAATTTCTCCTTATTGCCTTGTGATTGGCTGATCAACTACAATCTGAGAAAACCGCAGTAGAGGCCTTCTGTATACTGTACCTTGGAGGCTGGTGATGGACAATTTGTACTGTTTCAAGAGATAATCTTTATAAGAGTAGAACATTTGTAAAAGGATAGAGTCAGCCTTTGAGGGAGTTACAATATCCAATTATCCCTTTCAATACCTGTAAATAATAAACTCGGTTTAAAACAAAAAAAAAAAAAAAAAAAAAGGAAGTAAGCTTATTTACAAGTATTTAAAGAAATGATCAGATGTTGTAACTTCCTCAAAAGACAGACGGTATCATTTTACGAATGTTCTACAGGAAGGGAGGTAAAATTTCCCAAAACAGACACAGGTAGCTATCCTAAATGGATTCCGATAGTTGTCGGGTGTCCACGTTTGTAAAATTTCACCTTAATTCCTTTAGAAAGTGAGTGGCAATCCCACCTTTAATAACTGCCAGCAGAACAGGTGACCAGGAGATTTCTAACCCACTCCCTGTTTTGGTGACAACTGTCAATTTGAGATTTTCCCCCACTTTCTGTCCCAATGACAACTGCTCTTAGGACAGGAAATGAAGGGAAATCTCCCCGACAGTAATAAAACGGCCAACAGATATTCTCACAGTGTATTTAGGACAGGAAGTGACCTAAAATCTCCAACAATGATAGAAAGCAATACATGGCCAACAGATATTCTCACAGTGTATTTAGGACAGGAAGTGACCTGAAATCTCCAACAATGATAGAAAGCAATAAAAACGGCCAACAGATATTCTCACTGTGTATATAAAGTGGGGTACACACTAGTAGAAAATCTGCCAAAAATTCCCGTCCGAGGTAAAATCGTATGATTTTTGGCTAGTGTGTACACAAATTTCAGCAGCCGATGCCGACATTTTCAACGAAAAAAAAAAAAAATGGCGGGACAAACACCAAAATTTTTTATCGTCCATCCCCAGACGACCAATTTTTGTTTAATGTGTATGCAGTATGTCCGTGAAAAATCGGATACGAAAGACCACGCATGATCTGAAGTTGCTGACGACCCGAAAGTCTAGGAACAAAATTTCCCAAAAAAAAAAAAAAAACGGACGAGAAATTTCGTGAACATTATGCACCGTCAACTAAAAAGGGTTATGACCACTGAGCAAGAGAAAAATCGGAATATATTTCGTCCGATTTTCGTCAAGTGTGTACGAGCCTTAAAGCTATAAAGAAAGTTTAGGAGGGAGTTCCACTTTAATGATGCTTTAGATAAAAGGAGGGGCAATAAAAGCATGCAACGTAAAACTCAAGCCATACAAGGGAGTTTTATAGATCTCTTTGTAACATAGGCAACAGGTTACGCGTTAGGAGCGATTTGGAAAGAGAAGGTTTTGCAACTGGCTAAAGAAAATGCTAAAATTCAATAGTTTGGAAAATGCTAAAGATCATCTGTTTGGAGATTTAATTGCAGAAATCCTCTTCCAGCTTACACTGTATGAATAGGAGTCCTGAGGACATTTCTGATAAAGAAGTTTATTAACAGCCATAACCATGTGCAATGAAGGAAAACCCCACCGCTGTCTAGCAATAGTTAAGCTTTTGTACAGAAGCTGCAGATCTCCACTCCGCTGCCGTGGCAAGATAAAAGTCGGCAGATAATACTTTGTAATGGGTGGCTGTGTTGTCACAAAGGGAGGCTCACCTTTGGTGTAATATCAACACCAACAATACAACCCCTTAAATTAGTTAAATGTGGCAAGCTGACATCAAAAGTAATATAAAAAGGAAAGAACGGTTTTATCTGCTGGCTGGGTTCACTTAATGTCACGTAGGCTCTTTAAAGAACTGCTACGAGCAACTGCCTGTAGTGAAAGATTGTATTTTACTCGGGTTTGTAAATATGAACTAAGTAAGCTTGAAATGCAACACTTACAGCATCATCACCACCACCACCATCATCCTCCTTCTCCTCATCCTGCTAAATATTGTATCAAACAGGACAGAGAGCATGAGTTTCTCCATGCCAGCTTTGTACATTTTTGCCCACTCACGCCAGGCAGAAATTTGGCTGTGGGTGTTCTTGAACAGGCTAAGAATTTTGTTAAAGGTGAACGACAGGTTAAGCAAACATTGCCCTAGAAAATGAGGTGTGTATTCTTAAGTGGGGTACACACTAGTAAAAAATCTGATGAAAATTCCCGCCCGATGTGAAATCGTCCGATTTTCGCCTAGTGTGTACACAACTTTCAGAAGCCGATGCCGACATTTTCAACGAAACAAAACGGAGGGACAAACACCAAAATTTTTTTCGTCCATCCCCAGACGACCGATTTTCGTTTAATGTGTATGCAGTACGTCCGTGAAAAAATTGGATACGAAAGGCAGCGCATGATCTGAAGTTGCTGACAACCCGGAAGTCTAGGAACAAATGTGCCAAAAAAAAAAAAAAAAGAAAAATCGGACGAGAAATTTTGTGAACATTTGTGCACTGTCAACTAAAAACGGTAATGAACGCTGAGATGACAGAGAAAAATCGGAGGATATTTCGTCCGATTTTCGTCAAGTGTGTACGGCCCTTTACCTGAATCTTAGTCTGTTTTATAAATTGCTATGAGGTCTGTGTAGTAATCCAGCATCAAACGCTGCCTGTGTGGGAGAGCTTCCTGTAATAACGACTGGTCACTCCTCCTCTCCTTGTGCAGGGTGACTGGTCAGGACTCCACCCCTCCTGAAATGGGTGGAGCCTGCTGGGTCCCCCCCTAGCTCTACTCTCAGCACGGGCTGTTTGAGGTCACTGCTACAGGTAATAACTGGGTTTGCAAAGACATTTATTTCACACAAAGTGGATTATATCCTTTGTGGCAACTGAGCAATATATTTAAACAAAATTCTGTGCCTGTGATTCAGCTTTAGACTTTATGCACACAGGCAGAAAAAGTGTTGCTGTTCGAGGCTTTTTTCTTTTTGCTCCTCTAAAAAGGAAGCTCTATATTAGCCTATGTGACCGTCTGGATTTGAAGAGCACCGTTTAGAGGCACCAAAGCGGTGTTCGAATGGGAGCTTATGAGCAGAAACGATGCACGTAGACCCATAAAGGTGCGGTTACATGTAAACCAACAGCCAGAATAAATGAATATTTTGACCAATAGAATGTATTTACGCTTAATAATCATACGCACATAAACTCTCGAAAATGCGCAACATTAGGAGGCATTTTCAGAAAAAATCCAGCACATATAGGGCATAAATGTAACATCTGTGTACGTCAGGCCTGAAAACGTAAAAAGTCTGCACCAGGTAAAGCGCTCTGCCAAGCTGCAGTATGAAAATGTAAAAAGTCTGCACCAGGTAAAGCGCTCTGCCAAGCTGCAGTATGAAAATGTAAAAAGTCTGCACCAGGTAAAGCGCTCTGCCAAGCTGCAGTATGAGAATACCTGCCTTCCCATTCCATGAAATAGATGAAATCTTTAGCATACTGACATGCGCAGCACAATACTACATGTGAATGGGTCATTCAGCTCAATATGCTCTTTTGGTTCCTCCTGTCAGAGGCTGCTTCCTTCACTCCCTTTTTGTAAATCACCTATAGACCAGTGGTCCTCAACTCCAGTCCTCGGGGCCCACTAACAGGCCAGGTTTGCAAGATAACTAAATTACATCACAGGTGATCTCATTTGCTGCTCAGTGATTGCAGCATTCTAGTCTGCATCTCCCCAAGGTAATATAAAATCTGGCCTGTTAGTGGTCCCCGAGGACCGGAGTTGAGGACCACTGAAGTACCTCCAGTGCTGTTAAAACAAAGCAAGTATGGGCTAAACACTGATTATCTGGATACCCTGCCTAAACATTCTAGTAGTAGGGGGGTCACCAACATCAAAAACAGGTAGCTTTGCACCAAGAGTTTGTGAATACCTGCATCAAGCAGAGCCATCAGAAACATGGCTTCATACATGGTACACCAACACACACATCTATGAAACTATAGATTCACAGTTATCCTGTATGATGCAGTAATGCAGAGACATGTCAATGCCGTGCCATATTTTAGTAGAGATATAAAGCAGGGATCCTCAAACTACGGCCCTCCAGCTGTTACGGAACTACACATCCTCGTGGTCCGCAATGATTAAGCACATTGTGTGAAACGCGTCTGTTAACAGTGTGACAGTTTAGATCCTTCGTTTGTCATGTTTTTCAACCTGTGACTCTACAATAACAAACTTTTCTTCATTTCTGGATGTGCCACTTTTTGTTTCGTTGTTGCATGGACTTCTCAGGTGGCGGGCCTTAGCAGGCACCCAGTCTTGTTGCCACAGCAGTATTAAGAGATCTACAATTTGCAGACAGCCCTGGAGCGGTGTATACTCCACTTCCCTTTTCCTACACATCCCATGATGCATTGTAAAGCTCTGACATGACTAGGCATGATGGGAATTGTAGTTCCTGAACAACTGGAGGGCCATAGTTTGAAGACCCCTGCTATAAAGCCTAGGTTGGGGTATGCACTGTCCATCCATTATTGCCTTATTGTAGTGGTGCATGGTAAAGTGCATGGTAAAGTCAGATCCCTTACAATGTGGTTTGCTACCCATGGGCAAACCAAATAGCACAGCCAATCCTCCAGTGTTAGTCCAGTTTTAGTTGGACCGACAAACAGTTCAAGAAATGTTGTAAATGAAAATTAGTGCAAAACTTTATTTACAAAAAATAAACAGTCTTATATAAAACCACAATAATTACAAAAGTTACAATAACTCAATAAATGCAGCCAACATCCACAACGAAAGCAGGCTTCTATAATAAAGCACATTAAATTAAATAAGGCCCAATACATACAAATAACATCCAATCAGATTTCACCCATCTGTAAAATGATGGTTGATTGGAACAGTTGCTATGAATGACTGCGGTTTGCAGAATGATCATATAATCTTATTGAATAAACCCATCAGGACTCAATCTCCACATAAGGCTCAGCTCACTAAGATAGGCGATTTATTTAACCATTTCACATGGTTCCATTCCCTGCTCTCCTCTACAGGGACCGCTCTGAAATTCACTTATTCACGGCCTCAAACTAGCAGACATTCAAGGGACAGATAACCCATGGGAATCTTTATTTTCCAGGATTTTCGCTGTAAAAATTGGTTAAACAAAAAGAATGCCATGAAATGAAGGACAAATTTGAGACCATAACCAAAAGCAAATAAATTAGGGTTTTGAAAATACCACTTAACTTTTGTATTGTGCTTTTTGGGCCTTTAACTGGGCTGAACATTTTGTCCATTCGTGCAGTGGTCCTCAGGGCCCATTAACAGGCCAGATTTTAAGTATTAACTTGGGGAGATGCAGACTAGAGTAGTGCAATCACTGAGCAGCAAATTATATCACCTTGGATGTATTTCAGTGATCTTGCAAACCTGGCCTGTTAGTGGGCCCCGAGGACCAGGATTGAGGACCACTGCATTCGTTAGACTACAGCCTGTTTACTGCCGAGACCAGTATCCTCTACAAATGTGATGTTCTAAATATTGCATCAAAAACCTTTGTTGGTCATACGGTAGGTGCTGGTTCCCTAAAGGGATTAGTGTAGACCCCCACCCCCGTTACTGAACTCTCCTTATGAAAATGCTAATTTTCTGGCTGTCATGCTGATGCCTTGTCTTGAGTTGCTGATCCAGATCAAGTATAAACAAAGAATTCTGACACTCATTTACAGCATGCTTGTTCTGGGTCTGTGACAAAGTATTGCCAGAGAAAGCCAGGAAACATTCGTAAGGAGGCCAGCAGTGGCAGCCCTATACTCCCCATGACAGGGTCACTTTAAATGTGTATGTTTTTTCACCAGTTATTGGATTTGGCCTTCCGGTTGGGGTGGTGGGCCATTTGGTGGCTTCTGTGTTGTTTGGGTGGTGGGTGGAGCCTTAGTGGGGTGTCATCTTAGAGGCAGGATCTATAGTGTGATTTTATCCAGTGTCCATGAGCTTAATGTATTTTGTACTTGTATGTATATTGCACTTGCATTTTTATTCCGCTTCAATAAAGTACCAATTTTTATCCACCTTATACCCCTGTTTGAGCCTTCTATGCAACTTCTTTCTCATCATTTTTCATGTATGTTCCCAGTTGCTAGACTCACCGGTCATACACTGAGGTATTTTGGTGGTTAATTGTAGCACTTGTTGTCACATCCTCACGCCCCGGGAATTTTTAGGGCGTTTGAGTGATTTCCTGGTGTTCCATCTCCCCTTCCCCCTTCCTCTTGAACATTAGTAAGGAGGCCAGCAGTGGCAGCCCTATCCTCCCCATGACAGGGTCACTTTAAACGTGTATGTTGCTGTATAAATTGGAAAGACTAATTCTTTAGCAGCATTTCCACTCCAGTATTATGTAATATTTAAAATTTGCCTACACTCAAACAACTTCCCCCTAACATTCTTCACACTAATTAAGAGATGATAAACTCTATGCAGGGGTACTAAGACCTTTGGGTAGTCACAAGTTCCTAGACAGCAGTCATTGCATGACTATAGTTGCAGCCCACAATGACAGTATCCTCGCTGTGCATTTAAACATAAGAAATATCTGTAGAGGGTACTAAACCAACGTGCAATAAAAGCGATAAATGAAAAGCCATATCATTCAGTTTTGTCATGCAGATATTTCTTAGGAAGAAGCTTTTCTGTAAAATTCAAAAACTGTAAAATTCCCAGAAAGCGCTGTAAATTCTAACAGTAATCTGACGTATATTTTAATCCTAATGAAAACAGTGTTTCTGAGCCGATTTGGATTAGGTACTTCTGACTGTGCCTCCATCTGGAAATTATATACTTCCCAATGCTGGTCACAGCTTGAAAAACAGGTTCAGATGTTTGAAAACTGTTCAGAACAGTTGTAAAACATTTCTGATTCCGAAGACAGAAAATTATGTTGTTTTTTTTTAAACTGTATTTCCAAATGCCGCTTTGGCAATTGCCATTTACACCTGAGCATATGTTATTTCATGCCGACATATTACTGTGTACTGAAAGCATCTATAAATACCAAACAAGACATCTTGCTCCACCACAACATAGATCCCAACTGTCCAGTGTTATCTGGTTTAATGGATGTATAACAAAGTCAAGCAGGACATTACACAATGCATTATGTTTTCAAGGATCTCACCATACAAAGCAACACACCGAACACCTTCATCCTCCTTATTTCAACAATACACTAAACACAACTGCTTGTATGTATATGAATATTTAACATGCTGCGTCTAGCAGACTGTCACAGGATGACTATGTGGCAGACAAAATACAAGCTTAGGTACAAAGCTGAGCCAGATTTAAGACGTTGACACAAAATTATGTCAATAGACATTGTCACATGACTTTTACCTTACAGCACTAACCCTAACACTAGGGCTTTATAATAAGAGGCTCTCCAATTTGCAAGTCCAGGAGGCCAAGCGTTTCAGGACATCTCACAAGCTAAAGTTTGTACAAATGAGAAGAAAATGTCATAGGTGTTCCCTAAAATATAAGACATTTTTAATTAGATCATTAACAGTGGTGTTTAAACCAACTCTGTTTCTAAGTCTCCACAATAAAATGGCCTTTGTAAAGACGTCATTTAACGCGCAGCTCTCCAGTGGTCTGTCCCAAGCCGTCACTAGAGGACACAGAGGTGAGGTAATGGCCAGCAGACAACCACTGAGTGGAGCAGGGGACTAGGTGGTCAACACTCTTGAAGTGTCCGATTCTGCAGAAATCACTTCACTACTGCAGAGGTTTGCGGCATGAGCAGGAGAGGCAAGTATTCCATCTTTTTTGCAGGTAGCACTTATTATACAACTTGATTTTAGCTGCAGAGTTGCTTTAAAGTGGAAGTAAAAGGCAAAACCTAACTCTAAACCTTCTCCCACCACCATTCTAAGCCTCATCTATCTACCCCTGTAAAGAAAAAACATTGCTATACTTATCTATTCTGAAGTCACTCCTGTCCGGTCTTCCATGGCATCCTCTGTGTGCAGGAGAAAGCCGATAATGGCTGGGAAGTGATGCCACCAATAGATTTACTATGGAGCTTCAGTTGTTGGCCTACAGAACAGCTCAGTCAGGGACTGGACAAGAGCAGCTTTAGAATAAGAATTTATTTACAGGGTTAGATAAATTAGGCTTCGCATGGGGTGAGAGTAGGTTTAGAGTTAGGTTTTGCTTTACATCCACTTTAAGTACTCGAGTCAAATTTACTTTAATAGATTTTGGCTGAAGTGTGAAAAGCTTAGGACAGTGTAGAACTTCTGCTAGTGTTTTCATTGCAGTCTGGCTACCCACTGGAAAGATTTTGCCTCACTTCCTGACCTGGAGATGCAAGAAACAGTGAGAGAACCTCCTCAAAATGTAGGTATTCCCCACCATTGACACCTGTCCTTATTGGGAGATCTTTTCTACAACTTGTTCTGGTGACCACTTACCAATTTAAAATAAAACAAAATAAAATCTACCAAAGAGGGCCACAGACCAACAGCAGAAACTTGACAGAGAAGGTGTGCTTCTCAATCCAATACAATAATAAAATTGGCTGTTTGCCTTTAAAGCCTAAACTCCAGGCTTTATTTTTACTTTGATTCAAATGTTCCACCTCATGATAAGACCCAAATCTGCTCACCAGAAGCCCCAGGTCCCATACAGAATTCCTGAAGACGCCATACGGTGAAATGCATTGATGTTCGTCTGTCTACACTTCCTTACTAACCAGTCACTTCTGGCGACTTCATGGAACGCAGGCCGGCCGGCTTCTCAGAGCGTTTAGAGAGGGGTGAGCCAATTACATAGTTGAGGAAAGGGGATGCAATTGTTATGCGATCTGAGCTGGTGCTGGTAAGGGCACATTCTATGTAAGCCTAACTATTGATGTGTGTGTGGTGGCATTTTAACATTTAATAAAACAGTGTTGCACTATTATGGGTGTGTTTTACCTCCATATAATCAACATAGGCCATCCGAGAGGGATTAGAGAAGTGCAGATCTAGGTGTTCTGATTGCTGATGATCCCTGGGGCTTCCGGTGAGCAGATTTAGGAGTTATCACGAGGTGGAACACAGATTATTTAAAATAAGAAGGCACGGTGTGGGTGACAGCATTTATTGAGAACTAATTAATTCCACTTAAGACTTCGTTGTATATGGACAGTGAATACTTCAGATTTATTCGTTTTTGCTGGTTATATAGCAACAGTGTATTGTTGTGTTCACACTATTTTCCATTATACCGACATTAGCCATCACTTAACAGCGCCTGCTTTATATATATTATTTTTGCTTTCAGTGTTTTTCACTTTAAAGGGGCAGCAGTTAAGGGAACTCAGTATATGGATGAGGAGCCCTTCTTGGATTTTTTTCATTCTTTATTTTTAAAATAGTTTGGACTATGCTGGTTCAAAAGAGCAATTTCTTCACTAACAGATGGGAGCTGGGAGCGTGAATTGGTTGTGCCCATACTGGTTGTATGAACTGCATCCAGCCCCTAACTACATACAGTATACAGCACTGTGTTCTGGAAGCCGGATGGGGACTTCCCGTTTTGCTCCCAGGTCAAAATCAAGACAGGCTGAGCCCTGCTCGGCCATTCAAAGGAAGCTTTGCAATTTATGAATGAATACAAGGCTACCTCCGATAGGCTGGAGGTAAAGATGGTGACACCTTTTCAGAAAATACAACGCTACCTGTGAATAGCTGGGAAGCACTCAGCCCGGCTCAATTTTGTTTGAGGAGAAGTTTCGGACGTACAAAAAAATTCAGTTTTTACAGTGATCAGAGGGAGCAGTTGTTAGTGAAGGTAATAGCTTGGTCCAAAATGAACTATGCTTGAGTTAGACTTTAACACATCAACCAGCATTTATATACTCTGAACCCCTAGTACCAATAGAAGGAACAGGAAAAAAAAAAGTTGCTGGCACAGAAAAAATTGTTAATGGCAAAGGAAAACCCTAAAACTTGACTGGCTGTGTACAGATCAAACCAGAGTAAAAAACATTCCAATGCAAGTTACTTATATTTTACATAGCTATTCCTTTGCATTTATAAGGCACAAACGCACAAAATTACTATTTCGTCTGATGCTGCGGAGCATTCCCAAAGAGTATGGCAAAACACTAACATTATATGCAGCACTCTAGGAACCAAAGCTTCTGCAAGCCACCTACTGCCATGTAGCATTAAAAAAAAAAAAAAAAAAAAAAGACACTAATGCACTCTTAATAAATCATTTGCATTGTTCCAGCCTATATTTGTGGCAAACTCAACACAAAAGTAAATGTTGATCAGACGTTGCCTATACTTCGGATATAAATACATTGATACACGCTTACCTAGTCTTTTTGCTGGTCTTGGGTTTGGGAGTTTTCACCTTTTTCTCTTTTGGCTCTTTGGGAGTTTTGGGCTGTTTTGGAGCCTTAGGTTCCTTGGGCTCTTTCTTTGCTTTAGGCTCTTTTGGCTCCTTGGGCTCTTTTTTAACCTTCGGCTTTTTCTTCTTCTTTCCATCCGGTGCTCCCTCTATGGAAAGCTCTGGATTTTCCCCGAGAAAACCTTCCTGACCAAAGTTAGCGTTATCCGCAGTAATGTGGTTGTTTTTTTTCTTCCTCTTCTTTTGTGGTGGTGGAGACTGCATGGATGGCAAAAAATCTTCTGTGTTTAATAAAGGGGCATTGGGACCACCAAGCCGAGTCATATCCGGCACAGGTTTATCAAGAAAAGGTTCCGATGGGGAATGCTGGAAAAGAAAAAAAAAAAATCACATTTAATTACAGGATGAGCAAACCAATGCATTATTCCTTCATTTAAAGAAAAAATATATGCAAAAGCACAACCGTTAACGTTTATAATTTTAGCATTGTGACACACACTATAAAACTTTGGGCTTGCTATTGACCCATAGACAAGTAAACTTAGGAAAGTTAGGCTAAATATGGACATTAGAAATACTAAAAATTCTTGGCTTCTTGCAACTGCAGGATTTTTGGGTTATTTTTACCAAGTTTTAAGTTAGTTAACATGAATAATCACCTGCTCTTATTTTCTAACCTTTGGTTAGATTAGATATACCAGAAGTGTTTTTTTTTTTTTTTAGCTGTTCAAAAGGGAAAAAAAAAAAATCTGAAGGGAGGTTTTCTGTAGTCCTAAATTGCTGTAATTAGATGGCAATGCTTCTGCTCCATAGATAAAGAGTACAAGAAGAGTGAACAATGTCATATTAGGACATGAAGTGTTACTGGCAAGATCACCAGGTGAAAAAAAAAAAAAAAAAAAAAGGAAAAAAGTCTGGAGTAAAAAAAAAAATAAAAAATGCAGCCACCACATAGGACTGGTAAGCTGCAATATATTCAATTCTTGTTCCTTTGTATAAACACTCTAGTTTACCATGATGTGGTGCACCTTAGCGAGTCAAGACTTCCAGCAAGTGATAAACAAATTTAACCCGTGTTAACTGCAGAATTATAATTTTCAATGCATATTGTCATCTTTCAAGGCACTTTATTTTATACATCTAGGGCCTGGTTCACACCTATTCATTTTTTGGTGCTTTTTTTGCAGAAACGCAATACAGTTTATTTAACATTGCTTCCTATGGGAAAATGTTCACATCTATGATTTTTTTCCAAATATTTGGTTTAATAGACTTCAATGGAGAAGCTGCAGAAAAAGCATGTAGTATTTTTTTCCCCGCAATTTTGCGTTTTTTTAAATCTGCCCAACAACAAATTGGCCAAAAATGTAAAAAGAATAATAAAAAAAATAAAATAAAAAGGAAGCATTACAAAATGCAACAATTAACAGCTTGCCGACCGCCACACGACTATTTACGTCGGCAGTCAGCCCCTCACAGGCAAAGCGACGTAGCGACGTACGTCGCTAGCCTGTGAGGCTCTAGGGAGCGGGCGCGCTCCCGCGCGGTCACGGACCCCCCATCAAATTTGATAACCCTCATTTAAGCCTTCCTAAATTTTTTCTATAAAATAAGCCATTGATACATGTACACAACACTGGGCAATTTACACCAGTAGCAGGATCACTAAAGACACGTCCTGAAGAAGCGTGCTGCGTCACGCGAAACGCGTCGACGTCATACACCACTACGCCTGCGGACTCCACCCTCCACCCTATTGGAAACTTTGACCGCGTACACAGCTCGAAAGCTCGATGCTCGATGCCCAAGCCCTGATTGGTAGACGGATAAGCTCCCACGCTCTCTGGCGGACACTAAGGCTTGCCCCCCCAACGGACTCACCATGGCCGGACACACAATCGGACTAACTTCTGACGGACGGCACTAAGCGGACATCACACGGACTCAGACCATCCACACGGTCAGTAAACGGCTCTGTTCCTGTGTCTACATATTTGCTTACATGCCTGTCCTGGTGAAATCTATAGAGATGGAAGGCTGACTGAACGGTCGGAGACATACAAAGTGTGTCTATCAGTAAGCATAACCTTATACACCGGACTGCAATATCCACAGACCAGAGGACATTTAGCTGCAGAGCGCCCTGACTGCTCAGACACATACACTGGTTGAATATCAGACCGGGTATGCAAATCAATGTTTAAAGCCATATGTTTGTCTGCCTGCTTCGCTTGCCTATCTGTCCGTTTTAGTCTTATGTCCGTGCCGCTTTACATGGTGTCTACTGCTGTGTTCTGTGTTTAAAGATTCACCTGGAAAGTGCAGCCATTCAATACATGTCCATTTACCAGAGGAAGTTGTGGTAGAGCCATCAATTACCCTTGTATACCATATGGGTGTGAGGATCCTGCACCTAACGGTCATATACGGAGACCTTTGATAACCACCAACTAAAACTCTTATATCAAAATTTGTACAAATACCCCCAACTGGATGTTTCTACTGGAGGTGGCTCTCTCCATACATATTATGTTCACACTCCAAGAGCATTACAATTAATTTCATTCTTGTCATGAACATTTTTTGAATATTTTTTGATTTTTCAAGTGATTGCTGGATTTCTCAAAATGTGCTATTGGGGTGGTGGGTGGAGTCTGTAACGTAGTGGTGCCATTTTTCACTAGACAGGACCTTTTGCAGTGTTTCATCTTTATGCCGATAGGTAATTCTCCTATAACATTCTGTGCAATGTTGATGCTGTTGTTTTAATTTTTATTCCATATTTTTTCATTCAATAAAGCTTTATGTGATTTAATTTACCTCACCTTCGTTGTAGCCATACTTTGCAACTGCTTCTCTTTACCCTTTTTTGTCACTAAAGACACTACCTAGTCAATCCTAATAGAATTGCTTTGTAGCAAGATCTCGCTCTGTTGCTGGCCCAAACATTGCTGAATCTAAAATCACCAGCACCAGAGCAACATCCCGCTGCCTCAGCTACAGAGGGAGGGATTCTATAAGGACAAAACAGGCGGTCTCTTATAAATCTTACCGGCGATTTTGCAAATTGCCAGTAGAAGGATTGCTAGCAGCAGACCTCGTCTGACATCAGCCTTCACACACTGAGAATCACTTCATTTAATAAATGTTTATTTGCAGAACTAAAAATTTTATATACATACAATAACTAAGATAAACACAAGTACCAAATTCTGTACTATGTGGTCTTTAAAACTCAAGACTGGCATTCTCTCACTAAGGGCTCTTTCACACGGGCGTTCCGATCAGATCCGCCTGTCAGTTTTTTAGGCGATCTGATCGGATGCCCCATTCAGCCCTATGGAGCAGCGGATGTCAGCGGTGACATGTCCGCTGACACCCGCATCCAATCCTGTCCGTGAAATCCGGACGGATGGAAACCCTATTTTCCATCCGTCCTGGGGATCGGATGAGAGCGGACAGGCGGTCCGCTCTCATCCGATTCCCCATAGAGAGCAGCGGGGGCTGTGACACCTCCCTCTCCGCACTGCAAGCGGAGACGGATCTGTCATCCGCCAGCTCAGCGGGGATCGCGGATCGATCCCCACTGAGCAGCACAGATCCGCCTACGGAGGTGGACCGTGTGAAAGAGCCATTACAGATCTTTACTGTAGTGTTCACAAAATAACAACAGATTTTCAATTCTAGATACAATGAGCGCTAAGAACCAACTAGCACATTTCAAGTCATTCTGATGAGAAGACAAGTGTTTGCCAACTAATAAAGTCAGCAATGTTTGATAGACCAGTAACGCCTCATCTTATAGGAAAAGCTGTTTCTGTAAACATTTATCAAAGAACAGATGGTCAGCCCTAGTTACATAGAAGAAAAAAAAAATGCCCTACACAAAATATATATGACGTGTCAACTAGCCATGCAGTATGCGTCATTCTATTTGGAACCAATTTAAACATCGCTTGCAAGAAAAAAAAAAAAAAGACATACAGTCCAAGGGTGACTGACCCAAAGTTCAGAGAATTGGCATTCAGGAAATTTCTCGCCATGATTTTTCTATTGTCCAGATGAAGAGTTTTTGCTGTGTGCACAGAATGCAGGAGTTTGGTGCAAAAGCTGCAATAGGTAGTAGCAATCACTATCAGGATATAGGAATAGTGGCCTAGAGAATCCACAGACCATTTAAAGCCATTTGTACTCCAAGCATACAAAAGAAAGAGCCAGGACAAAAGGCTAGAAGACAAATCAATTCTATGTTTCACACAATATCCACCGCGTTTCAGGGACCAAAAAAAACAAACCCACTGTTCTTCAGGGCTTAGGATTTAGTCAGAACTTGAATGGACGCCAGAAAGGGCTTTTCTGTATTAAATCTGAAAGCCTGAACCAAGCTGGTGTTATTCTTGTGGAAAAAAAGAAAAGCAGATGCAGCCCAGTGTATTAGTGGTTAGCACTTCCACCTGGCAGCACTTGGGTTGACAGTTCGTCTCCACTATGACACTACCTACCTGCATGTTCTCCCTGTACCAGCATGGGTTTCCACCGGGTACTCCGGTTTCCTCCAACAGTCCAAAAGACATGCTGGTAGGTTAATGGTCTCTCGTCTAGTTTGATCCTAGTATGCGTCTATATGAATGGGAGTTAGGGACCCCAGATCTCTGGCGCCCAACTTGCGGCCCTCAGACCTCAGCATTCTGCAGTGAGAACATGGATTAGGGTAATAGCATTGATCTCTACTGGCGTTATGTAATGTTCCCAGTTTCACATGATCTTCTGCAGCATATCCAAAATTTAGCATGTCCACACACTCTGACCCCCATACCTCTATTTTCAGACAGGTCTCTCAAGTATTACACATATTGAACATTATGTATTGGTGGTGATGTCAGGGGCTGAATTTGAGGCCACCTTTAGCTCAAAAAGATAACAACCACAGCCTTATGCCTCGTAAACGATTATCGGCCATCTTTTGTTGGTTGGAATGTGCTCTAGACTGCACACAAATTTTCTCGACCAACAAAAATCTACTTCAGAAGTGATGTCATGTTCTGGTTTACTTTCCTTGTGTTTTTTCTTCTCTGAGCATGCCCAGTCTTGCTCATCAGATTTTTGTCTGCCGAAATCTGTACTGACTGACGGAAAATCGGCCGTTGTGTTGACGGCCAACAAAACTTTTATAGCATGCACACCAGATTTTTTTTTCGGCCCAAAAGTCGGAGTCGGCTGTCGAAAGCATCATACTAACAAGCCGAAAATCGGTCGATCGGACGTTGGCGGAAAATTCACAGCCAACTATCGACGCGTGTGTACGGGGCATTAGACCTCATACACACGATGAGAATAATGGACAAATTATCTTTTTTGCATAGTCTCATATTGAGAAAGAAGAAGTTACTAAAGTTATGAAAATTCTCGTATGACTGAAAATAAACTTTGGAAGTGATGTAATATATTCCATTGCATTTGTAATGCATTCTCTCATTTCTGAGCATGCGTGGTCTTGGTCACTTCATTTTTTTTTCCAGACAAATACTGTACTGATTAAACAAAAATCATTCGTTCTGGCATCGTACAAGAAAAAAAAATGTTGTGCTTGTCCCTTTGGATAATTGTGGTTTTCTCATCGTGTGTACTCGGTATTAGAATGTAAGCTCCCCGAGGACAGGAACCGATGTGAACGTACATATGTAAATAGTTGGCACTATAAGTAACTGCAATTAAAAAAAGAAAAAATTGATTTTTCAGGGGGCAGGCACAAAAAAATAATATCTATCCAAGTCCACATTAAACACTGAAAAACAAACCCTGTGCTTGCTGGAAATACACTAAACATCGCCTTTAAAATGTTAGTGCAACAGCTGGAAAATGGCACGCA
Organism: Pelophylax lessonae; assembly: GCF_965119305.1. NCBI lineage: Eukaryota > Metazoa > Chordata > Amphibia > Anura > Ranidae > Pelophylax > Pelophylax lessonae. The sequence continues at coordinate 433,840,293 of NC_138772.1, read as the reverse complement.
ATCATAGGTGAGCCCCAAAGATAAAAGTATAAACTTTTGCATCAATCTAGTCAATTATACAATTGAGATAACAATAGGAGGGCTCCTTTTGAGGACTAAGAAGGGATATTACGCGAAAGCAGGGGGGGTTACTGTGGCACCCCGGAAGCCTTAGTGACACCTTCACAAATGCCAAATAAAGACTGCCTTGTAAATACTTTCATCTCAATATTTACATAAGACAAACAGAGAAGGATAAAAACAGGCTTAGCATGATTTCACAGACCGCTGGAGGAAAGTCAGGGTAACCTTTAACCAATGCAGGGTTGCCTTCAAGCCTGTAGAACATAGTAACATGGTTTATTAAGATTTCACATTGCATAATAAATATCTCCTTCTGGGTACAGAAAACAATAGCGAGTATTTCCTGGAAAAATAAATAGATGAACAATTTCTATGTATTGTTTATTAACCAAGAACTGGAGTCCTGGAACAAGTAGAGTTGTACACAAGGTATCTCTCACTTGAGCTGCTATTTTTATTTCTCTACGAGGGGCCCAAGAGTGAGAATCACTTCCTCTCCATTCAGGTTTGAACAGCTGTTTAATCAGGAAATCATTTTCTAGCTTTCCTCCTTGTAGTGTGCCGCCTGCTACTCTGAAAACGCCTGCCTCGGATTAGGACGTTTCTAGGCGTTCCCCCTCTACGTGAAGTGTAAAGCCCAGTCCAGCTCCAATCTATGGCTTCTAAAGACAGACATTTAGATACTTCCATAGAACGGTTTGTGTTTAGATTGAGAAGCTGGGAGGAGCAGCTAATATGCGAATTATCCAAACCACATGCGCAGAATGATTTGATTACGGTGTCTGCCCTGCTTTAGGATAACTGGGGTCAGCAGGAGGCATGCTGATCTGTGCCCACCACTGACAGAAGGCCCGAACACTCATTTTTATTTTAAAAACTGAGCCAGGTGGAAACTTGTCGCCCAAACAGTAACTGCATCCAATCAGATGCAGTCACTATTCACGTATTCAGACAGCAAAAAAGTGCCGGATGTTAGAATACAATAGCTAGCAGTGGAGATTCATGCAGAATGGATGAAGGAATCGATTAGATTTCTCCTGTCTTTGTTCAGAAAATATGCAACAGGAGAGAAATCTAAAAGTGTATGGCTAGCCTTATATCCAGAGCAGCAGAAGTACTTGAATTTTCATTTTGGCCTTTGACTAGCAGCAATGGAACAAGACGTGTCAGCATCAGGCTATGCTTTTCAAAGTGTTGACAGTCTATTACAGGCAACATCCTTACTGGAGGAATAATGATGATTACCAACAACAGGCTAAGGGCTCTTTCACACGGGCGTTCCGATCAGATCCGCCTGTCAGTTTTTTAGGCGGATCTGATCGAATGCCCCATTCAGCCCTATGGAGCAGCGGATGTCAGCGGTGACATGTCCATTGACACCCGCTGCCATCCGCATCCGATCCTGTCCGTGAAATCCGGACGGATGGAAACCCTATTTTCCATCCGTCCTGGGGATCGGATGAGAGCGGACAGGCAGTCCGCTCTCATCCGATTCCCCATAGAGAGCAGCGGGGGCTGGGACACCTCCCTCTCCGCACTGCAAGCGGAGACGGAGCTGTCATCCGCCGGCTCAGCGGGGATCGCGGATAGATCCCCACTGAGCAGCACGTGGACCGTGTGAAAGAGCCCTAATGCTTTTTTCACAGTCCAGTCATAGGCTGCAGCAAGTTAACCTTAATGAACAAGATAAAGTTAGCTACATATCACTTGCAAAAATAAAAAAAAAAAGTGTCAATAGTCCCACATTTTTAAAAACTATCAAATGCTTTATTACATGCTGACCATTCTCACTCAGTCACTACTGGACTTGTTTTCTGTATTCAGCAAAAAAATAAAAACCTGGTTGATCCTCGTGTCTGTATTGAAGCTGGGGATTCTGCAGAGCAGCAGGAATTCTAATGCACATGCTCAGTTTTCAGTGAGTTTCTATGCAGAGTTTTTCTTCCCTGATCACATTTAAGCAGCCCATGTGACTATAGAGTCCCATGTGGTGTATGCACAGTGGTCAATTACATTCCCCCTCCCTCCTCCTCCATGCCCACTAACCAGTTAAACAAATGGGGGAGTATGATAATACATGTAGATTGATGGAGGCTTTACCTTCCTCATATTCTAAGCATATACACACACACACACACAGGCTAGAGGGCCATGACAGCATGCGAGTGGCAGAAATCCACCCACATATTCTTTACAAAAATAGATGTGATTTTAAATACATTTGTGTGAGGATTTAAAAACATTTGAGAATTTATTTTAATTTTTACTCTGTATTCCAAAGGGTGTTTTTATTTTTTTTCAAACCTGTGACCAGCAGTGGAGAATTTGAAGCTCTTCCTGCCACCGTTTCCCTACAGACAGGCTGAGAAAGATCTGGGACATGTGACTGTCATCCATATACAGAAAGAGAAGGGATAATGTAAATTATACAATGTGTGTTTGGTATCACTTTAAAGTAAAGGAGGGTTGGGATTTATAGACTTGTGTGTGCATTGTAAAAAATTTACAGTAAAAAAAAAAAAAAAAAAAAAAAAAAGGTAAAATTGGAGTAAAAAAAGGGAAAAGTTGACCTTGCCCCTTCCCACCTCCCAACTGGTCCATGAGATTGCCTATGACACTAAAAGCCCAGCATGTAGGATTCAAAGAGGGCAAAGTCAACCTTGATTTTTACATGAAGTCAAGATTTGCACTCTACAATCTTTGAATCAGCTTATCCTGATGAGCAGCATTCACTAGAAGAGACTAAAATGCCTGTAACTAAAAATAAAATGGGAATTAAACATATCCCAGTAAGGTAGTAAATACTCTTTTGCTGCAGCTGCCACTAATGAACAGAAAGGCAGAAAGCCCTCTTCAGAAACTCATTCCGGGAGTGTCCATCTCCTTATCCCCTATGGCACTAAAATTGGTTTCTCCCACCAACCCCTTAGGTCATTGCTCTGGCCTGTAGTGATGTAGCAGTCAGTGGGTGGAACCACAAAGCACAGCGAGTGACCAGGAGAGCCACACTCCTTAAAGTGGAGCTCCAGGCTCCTTCAGGAAAAAATTAAAACTCAGCAGTTACAAATACTGTAGCTGCGGACTTTTAATCTTAGGAGACTTACTGTCCACGAATCCAACAGTGCCTTCACCTGAGCCAAGTTTTCAATTGGCTGTCAGGTGCTGCCACCACCATCTTGGCTAAGGGAAACCAGCAGCGAAGCCTTGGGCTCCTTTCACACGGCCGCTCCGTCTGAATGGTCCGCTGTGGGACTTTTTTTATTTTTTTTTCACGGAGCGGATGACATTTCTGTCATCCGCTCCGTGTGCCCGCATATCATCCCATCCGTTTGCGGATGATATGCGGACCTAATGTAAGTATATGGCACTGCGGATGTCAGTGGATGACACCGCTGACATCCGATTTTCCTTCCTTTCCGTTTTTTACACGGATGGAAAAATGGGGTTCTGTTCCGTTCCAAAAAACGGAACAGAACTGAAAGGAGGAAAATCGGATGTCAGCGGATGGTATTTCGCTGACATCCGCAGTGCCATTCACTTACATTGATGTCCGCAAATCATCCGCAAAAAAATAGGATGATTTGCGGACACACGGAAAGCAGCGGAGCAGCCGTGTGAAAGGACCCTTGCTGTGCTTTGTGAATGGCCCAGAGGCAGGGAAAGGGGGGGGGGGGTGAACTTCCAGCTGACTTCACAACAGGGAAGTCAGCCAGCAGTGGAAACTGGTACCTATCAAAACCAGGTACCCACCCCCCCCCCCCACCTCCCTGAAAAAAAGGTGCCAATTGTGGCAGCGGAGGGGAAGGCAAACTAGTGGAGCTTCTCCTTACGGGTGGAGCTCCACTTTAAAGCGGTAGTTTACACTGCTTTTTAACTGTTGTCTACAGGTAAGCCTATAATGAGGCTTACCTGAAGGTAAAGTCTAGGAGTTTAGGAGATATTTACCCTGCATGCAGCCACTGACACCAGCGGCGCATGCGCTCTGACGGTCCGGCGTATCTTGCCAGGCCTTCAGAGCTCCTTGCCGGAACACCTGCGCGCATGCACGGGAGTGACGTCATCGTGGCTCCATCCACTCACAGCGTCGGAGCCGCCGAACTCGGAAGAGGACGCCAAGGGAACAGGTCAGTTCCCTCAGCGGTGTCTGGACAATCGTGTTGGGGCTTCATTCTAAGGTATTTCATAATGTGCTAGTATGAGGTGCATACTAGCACATTATGCCATTGTCCTGCAGGGTTTGTTTGTTTTTTTTTGGGGGGGGGGGGGGGATATAAACGCTTTAAGTTTTTATTAGAGCAGTGTGGGGGGTAAGAATTTACTTTCTTCTTTACATTTTATTTTTGTGACAGAGTTCCTTTATGAAAACATATTTTTAAATTACCAAAAAAAAAAAAAAAAAAAAGTACCCATCTCATCCTACAAAAAAAATAAACTGCCACTGAAGTAATATATTGGTGCACACTAATGAAGCCATCTACAATAAACTGATTTTTTCACATGCAAAAGCAAAGACTCCAAGTTACTAGAAAGCCTGAATGATCGCTCCCACATTTCTATTATAACTCCTGCGTAGAGGCGGTTCACTACATGGATGTTACACACGTGTTACCACTGAACTCCAAGCCGGTTAGGTTTGTGTTTTGCTGAAAATGACATCAAAGATACAGCAAGCAGAACTTTCTGAAAAGCATTGTACCTGTAATGCACCAAAAACATGCAGATGTGAACGGGGCCACAGAATTGAGCATGCTGGAAATATCAGAATATACATGTATGCTTTCCTATACACCTCATTCAGAACACTCCCACACCTCGCATCTATACTCCTTGCTTTAGTACATGACCTGACTGTTTTAAGAGCTTTTAATCAATTTGAGGTGTGATTTTGTAAAGCTTTATGTTGAAAATCATTATGCTTATTTTGCTTTCATATAAATTAAAACCATTTCCTTTGGGTAAAGACCAAAACCACAAAAAAGGCTTTAACAGTGTACTAGAACCCTGAAAATCATACCGCGCATGCCTCCAGGACGTAGAAAACTGGACCTATTATGTAAAGATAGCAGGATGAGGATTTAATCCAATGAGAGATACAAAGGTAAAACTAGGGAAAGGGCAGAGTGTTTTCAATCCGGCTTATGCCCAAGTAACCCTTCCTCACCTATCTAGATTGTGAACGGGTAATGCCATGACAGCTACCGGCACATTCTTATTGACCATTTCCTCACATCACACCTATGTTTGCTGCTAGGTAAACCTTTCCCGTGGAAGCCTACAGTAGATTATTTGAAGCACTAGCACTTACAGTGAGGTATCCCTGCAAGTGTATCATTAATATTTCAGTCCACAAGCCAGCTCATGGGGAGAGAAGAGAAGGCAACTGGAGTACACTCTAAATATCTAATATCTGAAAAGAAGATCAGGCACAATGGAGCTTTCCAACCTATCTACTTACAAAGCTGTATTCTAAGACCAAGTTTTACTAAATAACACGCCTGGGGTCTTATGCAACAAGAATCTGAATTTCAAAAACCATACTTGCCAACATCTTTCAATGACACACACACACGTATACATATATACACACACATACATACATACATAAAAACATTTTAAAAGCCTTGTTTTTAGCAATGGCAATCATGAACGCAGGGCAACAAATATTTCATCCCTGCTCCCTTCCTACTGTGCGGTGCTACACAATGGATGTGCTTTACTGCTCCATCAGTTGGTCAGCTGACTTTGTAAAACCAATGTTCTCAGAGTTCTAACAGTTAGGTAGAGCCATCTACCCTCCTTCTAGCGGCTATTCTACAAACTATGCTCGCTAAGGCCAGCCATACACAGAGAATTTGCTTGATTCCCCCCATCAGCACAGACAGTGTTGATGCAGGAATCCCTACTTCCAGGCCAATGTCTTCCCCCTGGAAGGGGGCGTCTAGCAATAATCACAGGAGAATATGGCAGGCTGGTTGTACCCAAGTTGATCAATGCTTAACCAGCCGAGATTCAAATGTCCAGCCTAAGGCAGGCAAAAGGGACAGGTCATGAGTTGCAGGAAAGAAAATCACTCAGTTCCACCATCAACACTCTTAGGCTACGTTTCCACTATTGCGGCTACAAAGTCGCGCTACTTTAAGCGCGACTTTGTAGTGCGACTTGTTTGCGGCTACTTCTGGGGACTTCAGTGCGACTTCCTTCTATGAGGGACAAGTCGCACTGAAGTCGCCCAAAAGTAGTGCAAAAACCTTTTTTCAAGTGGCAGCAGTAAGAATGGACCCAATTGTAAATAATGGGTTTTGACTTGTCATGCGACTTGACATGTGTCAAGTCGCACAACAAGTCGCAATAGTGGAAACGGAGCCTTAGTGTTGATGGGGGAATCCACCCTGTGAACTATTGTGTTCTCCTGAGGGGGCTGGGAGCCGTTCCTGGTGGGAGAACACAGTGATTATTGATAGCGGCTATAGATGCTGGTTGTACTCAAGATAATTGATGAATTGACTTGGTACAATTAGCTTGCCCATAGATAGTTCAAATCTTGTCTGGTCCCTGCTGACCAGGCCGAGATTTTAATCTTTTTGACTTAAAGCCACCACCTGACCTGGCAGGTTCATACTCTGATTCCTGCATCTATGAATGGAGGAGGAGTGCCTAAAAATATGCACCCCTAGTAAATAGTTAGGAAATTGGTCTAAGGTTTCTAAAACTTTTTGCAGATTAGGAAACACTGCAGATAACTAGAATGTTACCAAAGGCTACTTAAAGATTAGTTCCAGGCCATAGCTATATTAGAATTACATTGGTCCAGCTTGGACAGTAACTATGCATAAAACCATACATGGCTGATGCCTCTGGAAGCTGGAATTCATGGCTGTAGACACTACTCCAGCGATCTCCACTTGATCCCAGGTCTTGTGTTGAGCGGCTTGCCCGATACATTGAGAACCCAGGTGGTCGGCCGCTCGGCATAGGCATCATTTACAGAATGGTTTGCATTTTCTGAATGAATGCAAAGCATCCTCTGATTTGACTGTGTTCTCCACCTCATCCACTCATTTGTATCTATGAATGGTGACTGTTCTGAGATGTTGACCTCCTGTGTTCACAATGATTCAGGCCGGCCACTCAAGGGTCCCGGAAGCAAGTGGAGATCGCTGGAGTGATAGTGTCTACATTAGTGGTTTCCAGATTGCAGGGGCATTGACCAGGTATGGAACATTCATAATTTACGGTGCTCCAAGCTGGACTAATGTCACCAAGTATAATACAGCCATGCCTGGGATTCTTTAAAATGTCATCACATAACAATACACTCTCTGCTTTAGGAATCCAAACAAATCTATGAATCAGTCGGTGAATGGGAAAGAAAACCTAAATTTATCTCCAACATTACATGTTTAACAAGACAAATATGAAGATCACTCAGGAAAACTGGCAAGGCATTTTGGCAGGCATCTTTCAGCTCATTTGATGAACCAATGAATCAAAACGCTCTAGAAAATTGAAAGCATCTCAGGCTTCATGAAGAAAAAGGAAATCTTCATGTTTGTTACAACAGGCATTACAGAACATGCTTGCCATAAAAACAACAGGATAATGATAGTATAAAATGACCCAGAAGGTACAGAACAAGGACTGCACGGCCAGCCCACTAAAAAAGCGCATGCAAGATGTGACAACTCCCAGGATGTTGAAGAATGCTTATTCATTACAATTCCACAATGCCTATTTATTTTTCAGAAGACATTATGGAATAAGTTCACCTCTTTTGCACACAAAATCACACAGCCAACATAGGAAAATTCTATCATTTTATTAGCAATTTTACAACATACTATTTGTACCTACAACGAGAAACCCGTGTAGGCAATCCTGGTAAAGTGTAACTGATGGCCACACGCCTGGTAATATACATGAAATTGTAATTTTCTTTGACCAGCTATCAATGACAAAAAACACCACATGGATCAAGGCCACCTATCAAAAATATTTTTATTTTTGGTGTGCAGGATCATGAGGAGTCACTTTCTCGATTCACTTAAACACGACAAACAAGTAGGAGCTCCTGCACCTTATGAAATGAGCTTGGTGCATTTTTTACATGTTTGGTCATGTGACTGCTACTGTGTTTGAGCTGGCATTAAGAATTTATAGCACTGTGAGCCCCATGCGCGATCTGGCACAGTTTTTGTGAATTTCCGGGAATGCATTCAGCAATGTGGATTTCTATGCATGTTCCAGGTACGTGAAGGTGTAAATGGGGCCTTAACCCTCCTCCTATGTTGGCTTTCTGTTACTATCCATGATGTTAACGGGTCGGTTTTGACCCGTGTCTTAAATCAGCCATAAAATACCCTCTGAATAATTATTTATCATCCAATTTGTTTCTTACCTCTTGGTTACCTTGTTAGGCTTCTTTATCCTTGAAAAGATTGGTTTTAATATTTTTGGTGTGACCCCTTAGACCTTTTTGATAGCATACCTCTCATTTTCAAATTTAAAAAATGGTAAAATAAAGTCAGCAACTCTGAAATGTATTGGTCCTATGTTTCTTTACTTTATTTAGAGAAGCAGACAAGCAGGAAAAGAGATAGGCCCCTCCCTAACTACAGCTCACAGGGTTGAGAGGTGATTGGCTGTCAGTGTTACTAAGCACTTGGCACTTAGTGTCCTATAATCCTATATTATAACTGGGTCAGAATTGACCCTAACACCATAAACGTCTTAATTTTCACCACAGTATTTTATAATTTAGTGAAAAGGATTCTTTTTCTATTACATTGTTTAAATCAGGGGTCTTCAAACTATGGCCCTCCAGTTGGTCAGGAACTACAATTCCCATCATGCCTAGTCATGTCTGTGAATGTCAGAGTGGGATGTGTAGTTTTGCAACAGCTGGAGGGCCGTAGTTTGAGGATCCCTGGTTTAAATAGAGGTTCCTGACAAAGTAAAAAAAATCTTGATGCAGTAAACAAATTTATGTGATACTTAGACATTCAAAACCTGAAAATGGGTCGGTTCTGACCCCAATATAAGAGGAGGGTTAACCCATGGAACAGACAGATCTTTCACCAAAAATAATGAGATCCAAGGTCCTGGTCACTGACATTTGCTAGGTTTCCTCTTCACTGGAAAAAAAGCGAAAAGAAAAAAAAAAAAAAAAAAACACACACACACACACACACACTCACACACACATATTTACTAACATGATGGAAAATATTAGCAACAAGCACTTCTGATGCTTAAGAGCTCATTATCGCCATCTAGTGAGCATGACTCAGTCTCTCAATTGTCACAAGCAGAATATGAAACCATTACATTACTTCCAACTACCAAGCTGTGTGTTGCCACACGGGGGGGGGGGGAATAGACCCATAGACAAGAAAATAGGACAACACAAAACTAGTCTAAAAACACAGTGCCTGTTAAGCCTCACACAATAAGAAAACCACACAGCGCTCCCCTTTTCCTAGATATTTTTCTGCTCCCTCTAAGCTCTGACTCATTCTTTATCTGGCAGGATGGAAGAAGAGAATGCAATGTCTGTGTAGTCGAGAAAAAGCTAAGCAGGGCCGTAGTATTTATGATTCTACCTCCTACCGTCAAAAGGTGGAGTTCTACTGTAAAAGGAAAATGTATTTTTAGTATTTGAATTCTTATATTAAACTTCTTGACTTGCACACACTGTAGACCAAAAAACCTTCTACTGTGCAGCAAGCATCCAGTGTGGGAGCCATAATGGCAAGGATGCAGGCCTAATGATACTGCTGGGTTTCAGGTAAATTCATAAACAAAAACTGACAGCAGTTCCTTCACAATAGAGATTTGTGAACATTTACTGGCAAAGAACCACTGACATGCTCATTACGGTTGCTGCAATATTAGACAAGAGCGTACGCAGTGTGCCATCACCAAATGGCCAGACTGGGAACGTCATTAAATGGTCTTTAAAAGAAAGGTCACCTTGAACAAGCCCCCCTGCATCTCTCTGTAGTTAGCTGCTAGACAGAAGGTGAGCACAGAGCACGACAGTTTATAATCAGACCTGTCGGAAACGCTTATTGAAAATAACTCAGCGTGCAGGACCGGAGCTTTAATAGATTAACATGCTATAAAGTGAAGCTGAACTATCACTCCCATAGGAGTCTGCAATGCATTAGAGCCCGATAGGATGCAGGCTAGGTCAATAACTCCGAGGTTACAACTGCAACTTCAAAAATGTTAGAGATACAATATAAAAAAACTAAAAGCTTTTATACATACCAGTGACCATGTCTGCATGCAAACATGTAGTATTTTATAGCATTTTCATTATTAAACGTCTACAAGAGAGCTAAACATTTCTTTCAATGTAATAAATACAATATGAATTGAACTCCTTTGTATAGAATTTAGGCTCAATTCACACCTGAGCGTATCATTTCCAGGGGTTTTTTGGGCGTTTTTTTGCAGGTGTTTGGAGGCAGGTATTGACATCTAACAAAAACGCTTGTAATCTGCCAAAAAAAGAAGCTCATGTACTTTTTTGAGCTTCAGGCATTTTGCTTCAGGGACAAAAACACTCATATGTGAACAGGGGCCATTGAAATGAATTGGATTTTGCTTGTTGGGCGTTTTGAGAATTTAGAGAGGAGCGTTTTACGAGCTGAAAAATGCTCAGGGGTGAACAAGGCCTATAAAACGCTCATCTTTAATAAAGTCTGTGAAAATCCAAAACACCCAACAATCAAAAACCCATTTATTTCAATGGCCCCTGTTCATATCTGAGCATTTTGTCCCCTGAAGAAAAAAGCCTGTAGCTCAAACAAAGTACAGGAGCTTCTTTTGTAGGCTGATCAAGAGCTGTTCTGGCCCCATAAGAATGCATTAAAACGCCGTTATCGGCGTTTCATGGGCGTTTTTCAAACACATAGGTGGTCCCCACCCCTTTTAACACACCCCATTTTTTTCACACAAACGCCAGAGAAGCGCCCAACGCACGCCAGAGAAGCGCCCTGAGATTGATGTCTCAGTTTAGGATTTTTTTATTTGTTTTTTTTTTTTACATGCATGATATTTGTTAAGCCAAAAATATAGTGGGAATAGAAAAGAATCACCCCCCCCCCCTTTAAATGTTGTTACTTTGCAGCCTGAAATGAAGACAGACAGTTTTTGTTTTATTCAGCTGTGCAACTTATAACATCCAAGTAAAAGATAACACCAACATGTCAAAAAAAATAAAAATAAAAAACATTCACCGCGTTGGAAAAAGGATCATCCCCTCCTAAAAACTTGTAAACAAAATCAGGTGTAGCTAATCACCTTCTCAAATCGCACACAAAGCGATTTGACATTCAACTGACCAGCTGTGGTCATCAGCTCAGCATGGGAAAAAAGCTTTCCAGGAGCATTTCAGTCCTTTGTAGTGCAACAGAAGCAAACAACTAAGGGTGGTAAGGCACTATCAAAAAGGTATAGTTGGACAGGCACAAGTCAAGAGATGGATATAAACAAATGAATTTCAAAGGCTTTATCAATGTCTAGAAGCACAAAAAGGTATTTGGTACAACAGACTCTCCCTGGATCAGGGAAATGGATGTAACTGGATAAAAGAGCCAGGAGGAAACTGGACAGAGAGGCTACCAAGAGGCCTACAGAAACTCTAAAGCAGAAGCAATTTAGGACAGAGTGGTCATCGTGTGCATGTGACAATATCACAAACTCTCTACAAATGTGGCTTGTATGGGAGGGTTTCAAGAAAATAAGCCACTTCTCAAGAAAAGCCACATGCAGTCATGACTGATCTTTGACAAAAATGCATCTTGAAGATTGAGGCCACATGGAAAAAAGGTGTTCTGGTCAGAGGAGATTAAAATTGAACTATTTGGCCTCAACCATGATATGTCTGGTTGAAATCCAATACAGCTCACCATCCAAATAACACCATTCCTACAGTAAAATATGGAGGTGGTAATATTCTGTACTGGGGGTGTTTCTTTTACAGCCGGGACCGGAGCACTTGTCAGGATAGAAGAGAAATGGATGGGGCAAAATACTGTCAAATTCTTGAAAAAAAAAAAAAAATCTGCTGCCCTCTACCAGAAAGTTGTCAATGGGAAGAAGGTTTACCTTCCAACATGAGAATGACCCAAAGCACACAGCAAAAACAACCACACAGTGGTTGAAGGAGAAAAAGGTCACCATCAAATTGAACTGAACTTGAGCAGTTCTGCAAAGAAGAGTGGGCAAATATTACAAAGTCTAGATGTGCAAAGTTAGCAGAGACATATCCCAACAGACTAAAGGCTGTAATTAAAGCAAAAGCTGGTTCAACAAAATACTGACACAAGGGGGGGGGGGGTCCCATTTCTTACTCAGTGATTCCTTTTTTGAATTTTATTTTTTTTTTCTGACATGTTGGCATTATATCTTTCACTTCAATGTTATTAACTGCAGTAAATACAGCTGGAAAAAAATAAATCTGATTCTTCATTTCAGGCTGCAAAGCAACAAAATGTGACAATTCTTGTCTGTATCCACTGTATATGGATGACGTCTGATTTTACAGCTATTTTATAAATTAGGAGAGCCTAAAAACAGGCTTTAAAAGAAGCATAAATTGTAGTAATACAAGGCAACCAATCAGAAAACCGCTTACATTGCTTACTTCAAGCTATTAGATGAATTACAATTGATTGCTGGAGGGTTACAGCACATTTTACACCAGCTCATTCCAGAATTTCTATATCTGGTGGTTAGGTTAGATCTGTTTAGCTGACATTTACAAATGGGAGAATGACAAGACCAGTTTTGCCTCTTGATTGACTGAACGAGAAGCCCCCCCCCTCCGTGGTTAATATGCTAGAGAGTGGGATGTTACCACCATCTTGTTGTATCTTTAGGTTTGTTGATTGTTTGTAGAGTTGCAAGATTCTGGCAAAAATGAGAATCACAATTTTTTTTTTCTTAGAATGAAGCTCACATCTCTCAAAATCTGTTTTTTTTTAAACAATATATATATATATATATATATATATATATATATATATATATATATATATAATTAGCCATTTGAAATAAAGCTAAAAAAAATTCCTAGCTGTGACCAGGAATACGTCCCCTCCTCTCATGGATTATTCCTGGGTAATGCTTGCTGGTGGGTACTGCTGTGGGTAATGCTGGGTGGTGGGTACTGCTGTGGGTAATGCTGGCTGGTGCGTACTGCTGTGGGTAATGCTGGCTGGTGGGTACTGCTGTGGGTAATGCTGGCGTAGAGTGGAGAGGAGCGGTGCAGAGCTGATTCTTCCTGTTGGTCTCCTCTCACAGGCGGAGTGCATTTGATATAACTCCGCCTGTGACAGAACGGAGCCGGAAATACACAGGAAAGCATTGTCTCCGTTCTGACAGCTAAGCTCTGACACGGACAGCCGAGATATTGCCCGGGTATCAGACAGCTGCAGCCCGCATGCTGGAGACTTGGGATGTCTGGCTATGTGTGTCATACCCAGACAACGCTTAACCCACTGAACTGAGAATCCTGAAAATTGGGGATTGAGATTGCAGTGGTGGCAGGGTGTGAATCGAGATCGCAATTTTCATACGATTAATCGTGCAGCTCTAATTGTTGCTGTTCAGGAGACAACTTTTCTCCAATCTTTTCCTGGAGAAGTGGGCGTTGACCTGAGAAACACATTGAAGCATAAATCCTGATATGTATTTGCTATGTATGTGTTAATAAATTATCTGTAGATTTACATTTTGGGATATTTTGGTGTGAAATACTGTACTTTAAATATGGATGTATAATAAACAGAATACATTCGTTTGTAATCTGGTATCTCTAAAGTGTTGTAGATTCTTTTGTATTATGTTAGGGAGTTGTATCTTTCTCCTAACCAAGCCTTTCTGCAATCACATACTGACCTAGTGCTAAGTGAAACCGTGAATCTCCGGAAGAGTATGCAAATAATCCTTCAATAACCGGAAAATGTTGGTTGTATTCTCCCATTTTCTGTATGCTGACAGTATCTGTATATAGTCCCTTACTGTAATACCCATAGGAGTCAATGGTGCTTCAGCCAGAAGGTTGAGAGATGCAGCAAGGTTAGCAAAAAAGTCCAACTTAAGAAACGCACAAAAAAAAAAAAAGCACAGCGTCCCTATCAGCTTGCTTATGTGTCGGTACATTTCACTATAACACAAGATGTAAGTAAATGTGGTGCAGTCAGCTCAGTAGTGAGTATCTATAACCTGCAGATGTCACTGTTCCAGAACTCTTCAGCCCATGATTGAAAGGTCTCTTAGGGCATCTAAAGGTGCACCAAAACAGAACCATTAAAGTCAAGTAGAATCCAAATGGGTTTTGGCAAAACAGAGCATCTATAAAATGTAATCATAAAACCTGTTAAAATTAGCCAAGCCTTCAGTGATGTGGAAGCCAGGCCCAAAGCAAAGTCAGGTATACATCTCAGGCAATAGCACTAGATATTTGTATTGGGGGTGTAATGTTGAGATTTCAAAAAAAAGGTCCCAATGGTTAAAAGACACCGTGGTATTACATCAACCACTTGCACTGGAATAACAGCCAGCAAAGGGTTAAGAGCGAAGGGAATCGAGAAGAGTGAGTAATCCAGCCACCGAAATGTTTGTTCAGATATTACAGTCTGTGCGGATTTCACACACACTAAACTGATTTGCAAGGCACAGACAAAGGTGGCTCAGGCAGTGACTAAACCCACAAGTCGTAGATGACAGACCAATACCCTAACCACCGCTCAACACATCCTCTTTCAGAGCTCGGCACATGGGTGAAAACGCCTTACTACGGGCTTTCTTTTATCTTCTTCTATGCTGTCTGCGAAGAGGTTGGTTGTGTTTCAAAGAAAAGAACTTTGTTCCATCTCTAAGTGAACAGCACAATGCGTACGCCAGAGTTTAGCAAGCAGTGCAGTAAAGGCTTTACAGAATGTGTTCAGAGCAGGGTACAAGGCAGAAAGACAGGAAAATTCTAGAGATTACAAACCATGTCCTCCAACCTCAAAATAATATCAGTGCATGTGATATAACACGCACACTCCCGCCATTGTTCAGCCTACATTGCATTGAAACCTTGGTGCTACCTATAGGTGTATATATGGAGCGATGTGTAGTTTCAGTGCAACAACTAACCAACATTCTGTGTGTACTTCCACCATTATTAAGCTTAAACCCCAACCGTCTGCCATGGGTCATTGCATTAGCACGTCTTCATTACCCCAAGTGTCTTTATAGGAGCGAATGAGGAGCATGCACTGGTACTGCTCTCTAGGAGCCTTTAAGCCTAGTCAAACATGGTTCAATATCTCTAGTTCAGCTCCCCTCCCAATACACAAACTGGACTAAGGGGGGGGGTGAACTGTGCCCAGGCACGGGTAAATACCTAGTGTGAGTATACCCAGAGACAATACAGAAGCACCCAAACACAGAATAGTTCTTGATGCGGAAAGGTATATGTGAACCCTCACCTTGCAAAACAACTCACTGGGTTAAACATAATTTAAGGCAAAAAGTGTCTGTGTATTCTACATATAAATACCTTTTTCTTTTTTTATAGGTGATCACATGACATGTTCTCAGCTGCATAACGAGCTTAGCGAGCTGGGGGTGTATACCAACAGGGGGCAGATAAACTGCAGCACTCTGATCTTTCCAGTCAACGGATTCGGGGGGGGGGGGGGAAGAGTATCAGCACACTGGTGGATGGGAAGACTGCTGCCATGACACCCAGAAAACTAACCCCAATGGGATGGATGAGCTACCATACCTAGTGTGGTCAGTTAACAGGAAAGCAGAGGGACTGGCAGGATTACCAGGTATTTTACACAAAGAAAGCAATACAAAGAACAGGATACTTCTTCATACAAGTACATAGTTGCATAGGTGCATAGGTTGAAAAAAGACAAGTCCATCTAGCGCAACCAATTTCCTCCAGCAGGGGAAAAAATTCCTTCCTGATCCCCCGAGAGGCATTCAGATATTCCCCGGATCAACTTTACCTATAAATATTAGTACCCATTTATATTATGTACACCTAGGAAAGACTCCAGGCCTTTAAGGCAATCTACTGAGCTGGCCTGAACCACCTCTGGAGGGAGTCTATTCCACATTTTCACAGCTCTTATGGTGAAGAAACCTTTCCGTATTCGAAGATGAAATCTCTCTGTAGATGTCCAGAGTGCCCCCTTGTCCTCTGATGACCACCCACTGCATATATATATATGCACACACACACACACACACACACACACTGAGGGGCAGGGTGGCCCGGTTGTGAAAAATCACATATAGGTATGCGATTTTTTGCAGGGGTTCTCAGGGGCACTGCTCCCTCTGTGATTAGAAATAGCAGAAGTCAATCAGTGGGTCCACCCACGATCATGCAGGAGAATGACAGAACGCCTGTCTGCCTATTTAACTAAACCCTGTTCTGTCACAGAGGAAGAGATCTTGTGTTTCTCTCTAGCACATCCATCCCCACACAGTCAGAAAGCATTCCCTAGGAGCACACTTAACCCCTTCCCTGCCAGTCATTTACACAGTAACAGTGCATTTTTTTAGCACTGATTACTGTATTGGTGTCACTGGTCCTCAAAAAGTGTCACTTAGTGTCAGATTTGTCCGCCGCAATCCCGAAAAAAAACGTGGATCGCCATTACTAGGAAAAAAAAAAAAGCCATAAATGTATCCCATAGTTTGTAGACACTATTACTTTTGCACAAACCAACCAAAATACACTTTAGGATTTTTTTTTAACCAAAAATATGTAGCAGAATACATAATGGCCTAAATTGATGAAAAAATTGGATTTTATTTAATTTTTTTATTGGGAATGTTCTATAGCAGAAAGTAAAAAAAAAGTTTTTTTTTTTTTTGTTTTTTTAAGTCAGTCCTTGTTTATAGCGCAAAAAATAAAAAATCACAGAGGTGATCAAATACCACCAAAAGAAAGCTCTATTTGTGGGGGGGGGGGTGCAAAGAAGAGATTTGGGGTCTCCGGTCCCTCTGTGCTCACGTGCAGAAGTGAAGCATCAGAAACGTGAAGTATCGCCGCGATCGTTAGAGCAATAATTCTAGCACAAGACCTCCTCTAACTTTAAACGGGTAACCGTTACAATTTTTAAAGCGTTACCTATGGAGATTCTTAAGTATCGAAGTTTGTCGCCATTCCGCTAGTGTGCACAATTTTAAACAATGACATGTTAGGTATCCATTTAAACGGCGTAACATCTTTCAGATTATACAAAAAAAATTGGGCTAACTTTACGGGGGTTTTTTTTTTTTTTTTTTTAAATTCATAAAAGTATATGTCTACACAAAAAAACTGCATTTGAAAGACCCCTGTACAAACAATGTGCGACATAAAATATTGCAACGATCATCATTTTATTCTCTAGGGTCTCTGCTAAAAAAAATATATGTAATGTTTGGGGGTTCCAAGTAATTTTCTAGAAAACAATACTGACTTTACCTTGTAAACAACATATGTCAGTAATAGGCTAAGGCTCCAAGGGGTTAATCTCCTCTTAAGAGAGAATTCAGTTCTTCTAATCTAATACATACCAGGAATATGAAAATGTTAGGGTAACTCTTTAGGCTCCATTCATACACAGGCGATTGGAATCGCAGTGATTCTGTCCACGATTCCAGAATCACTGCATAACACAGGATGCGCTTCCAAAGCCGTTATTTCACAATGGTACCTTAAACGCGGTGCAATTTTGCCGCAAACAAAATTGCAAGACGCTTGTTTCCCAAAAAAGAATTCTAAAAAACGACATGCATTCCACAATTTTACCGCATGACAAGATCACACTGCGTTTAGGGGGGCCATTGAGAAATGATGGCAATGCAAATGCATCTCGCCACCATTCTAATCGCCCCGTGTGTGAATGGAGCCTTAACTTTACATAGAGCATCCTAAAAAAGGCACCCAATATATGATGCCCATGTCCACAACAGAGAAATTAAAACCATGATGGACAACTTTTTGTGTATGGAGCAAACAAACAGTTTCAGATTCAATGTCCAGTAGCTTTTAACCTCAGGAAAACTCATCGTGAGCGGTGTCAAGAGGATCAGGAGTGTGGCCAATTAGAGAAATCTAACCAGTTAAAGTGTTACTAAATCCAGGACCCTGCATTCACTATATCTGGTCTCCTACAGTACACAGAACATGGAAATTCAATTATTCTAGTAAATATAAACTGCAAAATTCCTTTTCTCATCAGCAGTATATAGCAGTCTTGTGACTTCCATCAGCGTCCGACCAGGCACTGGCTAAAGCTTATAGGGGGGGGGGGGGGGGGGGCTGCAGGACCCCCGATCCCTCTGTCATGACAATGCTGATTGGCCCTGGGCTGATCATATGCCCTCTCCACACACATCTAGCAATACACACCAAACTGAGCATGTGCAGAGTGCCCCCAATGCACTGTACTATCAGGAGATTGATGGGGACTATAGAAGAAAGGGAGGATCAGAGAGAACAGGATCAAACAGCCTTTTTTACACAATGCGATGGATTAACCCCTTAGGTTGCACAGTGAGTATAACAAGCATGCTTTACTGCATATACAGACTGATGTTATGGTTGTGGTTTAGGAACACTTGAAAGCAGTTCTAAAGCCTAAACATTTTTTAACTTAATGTATTCTTTGCATTAAGGTCAAAAATGTTTTGTTTGACCCGCTTGTGCTACCTGAGCACTGGGGTGACATTATGGAGAAATTGGAGGAAAAAAAGAAACATTGGCATACTAGTCGGTACCAGTGTGCAAAAGTGTATTTGCTTTGGAAGAATAAATCACCTCTAAGGTTGGGCGTCCTGTGTGTGGCTGTTAGTGTATTATTTAAAACAATTAAAATAGTTTACATTTTAGAATGGGGTGCCTCAAACATTTGCATGATTTTAAAGGGTTCCTTGACTGAAAAAAGGTTGAGAAGCACTGGCTTATATAATGGGATAGTAATGTAATGTATGTGTCCAGCTTTATTTCTTACTGGTGACCCGGTGAAGTCATTTTATTATTGGTTCACCCAGAATGAGGTGAAGGGAGGACTGGCTACTACTTGTCCAGATTAACCTATTTTCTAGGAGGATCAAGCAGCTGTGAAAGCATTAAAGAGACCTGTCATCCATAAGGTGTTAGAGGAAACACACTCATGTCTATGATAGAACAGCTTACAGTATTTAATCTATACAGGACAAAAAAATATGCAAAAGAGTTTTCAAAAATCCTTACATTCACATTTAACCATTGTAAACAAGAGTTAGTTAAGAATCCATCAGAACACAAGAAAGGAAATCTGCAGACATTAAAACATGCAAAGGATTAAAGCAGAGCTGCTAAGATCTCCAAATATAACCTATTCATTCTGTGTGTCGGGAAGGCTGGAAATTTGATAATTAGCTGATCTCCTAAGCCATGCACGCACAGGGCTTCTATTCCCTTTACCGGAACACCAACACCATCGCATGGGACTGACCACCGCTCCATAGGTGGAACTAAGAGGTTGAGATCCCATGAACTTTTTAAAACTGTATTTGGGTTACATAGTCCGTAAAGATCAACAATTTTTGCAAAGTTATTGTTTTTGTCCCGGTTCACATATGCGAGGAGGGAACCCTGCGAATCCACTGCGGATTCCTGCATCGCATTCAACTCGCAGGCAGTTCACATTGCCATATGCAAATCGCTGGGGGTATCAATACAAAGTTAACACCCCCCCTAGATCAGTTTGCATATCGCAGTGTGAATTGTGAGTTTGGACATGAATTGGATCGCATAGGTGTGATACCCATGCAATCCGATTCTGGTGCGGACCCAAAAAAGGGTCCTGTGCGAGTGGTGTTCGAACGTGATGCGAATTCAGCCATATAATCTATATGGCTGAATTTGCATCACACAGAAAATGCATTCGATTTGCATAACAGTGCGCTCCCAATCACATGCGATGTCTGTCATCGCATATATGAGAACCGGCGCTTAAGGATCTTAACGTATTTGTTCAGTGGATTCAAAAACCTGTCATTACCTCAGAGGTGGAGGCGGCAGCTAATTTAGGCCTTATGCACTCTGGGGGGGGGGGGGGGGGGGGGGTTTCCTTTTCTTCTCTGAATGCTCAAAGTCTAAAGCCACATACTTAAAAATGCCCCTCTATGGTATTCTATGGCCTCATGCACACAAACGTTTTGAAGCTGTAAGTGGCATAGACATTTGCAAACTGCAAACATGTCAAAATCAATGGTTCCCTATGTAAGCTCACTGATTTGAATGAAAAGGTTGCATGAAGATTTTGAAGGGGAACTCAACACCAAAATAGAACGAAAAAAAAGAAGAAAAAAAGGCGTGCCCCCCAAAAAAAAGTCCATACCAGACCCTTTGCCGAGCATGCAGCCCCACTCCCTCCTGGCCATACCAGGGGTGCTTTGGGGCTCTACCCCCCCACCCCAATAGCACCTTGTCCCCATGTTGATGGTGACAAGGGCTTCTTCCCAACTAGCCTGGGTGGTGGTGGAGGAGGGTCTGTGGGAAGGGGGCTTATCGGTACTTGGAAGCCCCCTTAAACAAGGGGCCCCAGATCCCACTCCCCCCCCCCCCACTATGTGAATGAGTATGGGGTACATTGTACCCCTATCCATTCGCCCAAAAAAGGCAGTGTAGTGTAAATAATGATGAGACGGTTTTGAGAAGTCCTTTATTAAAAAATTTTCCTGCAATCTTCTCCCTCGGGTCTCTTGTGCCTCTAGTCTTCGCCACTGCCACCCCAGTCCTCCTCCGACGCAGTCTCCTGTGATTTGAGACTCCGCTCTTTGCAGCTTCTTATATAGCCATGGTGTGTGGCCACCTGGTGATGTCACCCAGAGACCCCGTCCCTTGGGTCGTCAGATGATTACACATGACACACACGAGCGGAGCTGGCATAATCACAGAAGGCTGCATCAAAGGACCGGGTTGACGGCGAAGACCGCAGGCACAGAAGACCGGAGGGAGAAGATCGGATGAAGAAAACCCGAGGAGAGAAGACCCCGTCCCGCAGACTCCCATAACCACCGCCCAGTGTTGTAGGGAAGAGGCCATTGTCCCCATCAACATGGGACCAAGGTGCTTTGGGGTGGGGTGTGGGGGGGTGCAGAGCCCCCCCCCCTATGTTGAGGGCGTGTGGCCTGGTATGGTCCAGGAGTGGGGGCTCTCGCTCATGGGGGTTCCCCTCAAAATTATGATCGAGCTTGGATGCGACTTCTAAGCAAATCAAGGGGCTGAAAGTTGGATCAAAGATGGCTCTTATAGGCAACCATTGATTTTGAATAGAGGCAGAAAACTTCTTAAAGCCAACGTGGCTAAACACACATTGAGACCAATTAAAAAAGCTACTAAAAGCACGTTTATACAGCTCCTGTGTGCATGAGGCCTAATGGATTCCATTGGCCAGAATATTAATTCTGTTCGTATTAACGCTCAAACGTGCCTAGAGTTTAGGCGCATTCAGCGTTTTTTTCTGCTTGTCAGCTCCTCTCCTGAATGTGTTTGTAATGGGTATTTTTTTTCAGCCTGTAAATGCTCCTCTTGTCTTGTACTATTTTACCATTTACTCCGAGGAGGAGTTTTCAAGCAGAATCAGTCTGCACTTCAACTTGCTGAGGACACAAGTTAGGTTTCAAATGTTTTCCCAGCCGCTGTGCCTGCAGTCATAGTTAATAAGTGCAACAGTTATGCAACATCTGTGATCTTTTTATCATCGTACTTGACAGTTCATGGACACCAATTGGTTGCTTGGGCACAAAGCACCGCTTTCAAATTCGAACCATACCCACATGTAATACTGAGGTCCAGTAGAACACTGAGAAGCTGTGTTACCATCAAAGAAAGGGTAAGCCAGGACATTTTAGAACATGGGTGTCCAACCTTTTGGCTTCTCTGGGCCACATTGAGTGTAGAGAAATTTTCTTGGGCTGCATATAAAATATATACTATAGTTAAGGCATATAAGTATTAAAACGCTGCTGCGCGCCCCCCCCCCCCAGCACTAATTTAACACAACTAGTGGATGATCCCCTCTGAGGCAGCCTCTGCCTACAGTTAGTTGGAAACCTCTGTGGCCGTGCCCCCGACTCGACTTCCTTCCTCCCCAGCAAAAAAAAAAAAAAAAAAATTGTCAGGGGGCAGTGGGCCGCATTGCCTTTGGTTCCAGGCCGCATGCGGCCCCCGGGTCGCAGGTTGGACATGCCTGTTTTAGAAGGTCTTCTCTCCAATACACTGTTCTTTGTATTTTCTGAGACCAGTATATTCTTCATCTTTGGCATTGCTCGTCTGTCTGGAGGAGAACGCTGACCACACTCTCTAACAAGCCTTACTCCAACTTGGTTCTAAGATTCTCCATCTATTGTGGGTTCCAGCTGTCTCCAATCAGCTTCTTGCTGAGGGATACACAAATATCAGAATGAAACAAGAATGATTTCCATTCAAACTTCACTATGACCTCCTCTGTTCGATACCTCCTGATACAGTGATCTGAGCAATACAGTCACATGTTTTTATCTCCATTGGCAAGCTGTTACTAACTTTATCCACATAACCAAGTATACCGTCTTTAAAAGGTTGCCCCCTGAAGAAGGAGCCTTTTACCTATGCCTCTGAAACGCGTTGGGTTTACACCTTATATCAAAGCGGTAGCCACTTGTTATGTGATCTAATATACTGTACACGACTTGCCATTATTTTTTAAATTGATATGTAATTTGTTATTTCAATAAAACACAATTGTTTTCTAATAATGCCTTTGTATTTATAAATTTATCAATATATTAGTGCCTATAAAGTCCCACTTCTAGGGGAATTCTTTTCTTAGATTTGATTGTCCTTGGGATGTGGCACACTATTGTGGATTCCACATGAGCATACTATATGTATTCTTCATCTTAGTGCATTTTGTTTGTAGACTGAACAGATTTGCACGTTCTAGGGAAATGGTCAAGTATGGGGAATAGAAAGGTGGCAGCAGTGATCATGTGAGAAGCTCAGAAGTTACTAACCATCAATCAAGGTTCAGTTTCCATAGTTAATGTTTTTTAAAATGGCAGCTAATGGCTACTGGCCTTTGAATGCCACCATTCACTGTTCCTTGCATCAACCGGCCCTCTAGGCTTTCTCAATAAGGTGGGACATAGGAAAGAACTAGCATTCTTCAGAAGGTTTTAAATCTAAAGAAGACATAGTAAATTATGCTCATGCTTTGCAATTCGTGCTTCACATAAAAATGTAGAGTCCAAACTAACATTTTAACCTTCCTGCTTTGGCCTTCAGTGTCCCTTAAAACTGGAATAAATAGGCACTACAAGAAATGGGCACTATAAGAAATGGGCATTACACTCTTTCACAGGTAACAGTTACTTTACTCGATTCCCCATTACCGTCCTCCATTCACGCGGGAGCAATAGTGGGTATATGAGGCTGCCTCTCACTGACACCTGCGGTCGCACCTATCTCACAGCTTCTGCAGATGCTTCAATGCCTTTGCAACTCAACAGCTGAGTTTGGATTAAATTATTTCTTCTGCCACCAACTGCTTGTCAGCATGGAGGTAATTATTGGGAGGCCTGCTAAGCAACTCTTCAAAACCCATCTATTGGAATGAAGAGCATCCTCTGAGAACAATGTGCTTGCTGACACCTTCTGGCCCCAATGGGTTAATCCTACTTTGAGCTGACAGCTGTTACAGAATTTACAATTACAATGAGATTATTTAATTAAGGAGGAAGCCTAATAAATCAGTATCCATTTTTCATGACCATGTCCTTTTAGATTTGCTTCAGAAACTAGCGTTAAAGCTGAACCCCAGCTAAATACTCTGACGAAAAACACAATGGTCACAAAAAATAAATAAAAGGAATGCGGTTCAGTCACTCATTCTCAAGCCAGCAGCTACAAATACTGTAGCTGCTGAATTTTTATCATAAGGACACTTGCCTGTTGAGGGATCCAGAGATGTCCTCACCTGAGCCCAATCTGCTTCAGATGCAGATATCGGTGTCCTGTCAGAATAGCGCTACCCCTCAGAAAATGTAACAGAACTGACGGTCTGAGCAAAAAAAATGCTTACTGCGCATGCGCCATGCATTCCAACATGGCCTCTGTGCATTTCAATAGGTTTCCTAACCTGACAGAAAACAAAGGCAGCAGGAGACATCTTCTTACACCCAGACGAGTCTTCAATTCCACACTTATTTTTAGCCGTAAACTCCCCGCATACACTGAAATACAGTATTACATTTTCATTATTATAGTAAATACAGCAACAAGCTTGCAGGCAGAAGGAGACGGTGGCCATCTTGGTACACCCCGCACCAAACTGATTATATCGTGAAATAGACTATTTTAGTCGGTCGTGGTGAAATAGTCTATTTTAGTATACAAGGCGAGATAACTGCTAAAATAAGTGTGAAATTGAAGACTTGCTTGGGCTCCTGCCTTTGTGTTCTGTCAGATTAGAAAACCTTTTAAACGCATAGCGAAAGCACAATAAGCAATTTTGTTTGCAACGTCACTTTCGTTGCATTTTCTGATGGGTAGCAGTACTCTGATAGAACACCGGAATCTCAAGTAAGGGGGATGGGTAGCGGTACTCTGATAGAACACCGGAATCTCAAGTAAGGGGGATGGGTAGCGGTACTCTGATAGAACACCGGAATCTCAAGTAAGGGAATCCTTGCGGCGTCACAGCCGGCTTTCTACTGAGCATGCGCGAGCCACGCTGCACCTTGTGAATGGTCCCATAGTCTAAGACCTAATCTGTGTCAAAACCAGGTGTCCCCAATAAATATATATGGATTGGTTTACACAAATGTTATAGCGTCCTCAAACTATGGGATATATTGTAAACCTCATATGAAATATGAACAAAGCCTATCCCTCTATAGCCTATCCCTGCCTCGTTCCCTTGCTATAAGCATAAATCACTTCCAAGAAGTTATTCTGACATCAAGAGAAAAAAAAAAAAAAAAGACAAAAGGGGAGGGATCTCCAGTTGATCGACAGCCCCATCTCTGTTCCTGTGTAAAAGGGGGGGGGGGGGCTGTCCCTTCCCGCCAATCAGCTCTCAGAGCTCTCCTCGCTGATGTAACTTCAGCTATCCGCCACCTGCTGTTCAGGGCTGAGAAATCGGGCACTTTGAATGGATGTAGGGGAAAGACAGCTGTAGATAAACAACTTATGTAGGAGGATTCGTTATTTCTGTGTAGCTTCGTACCCAAGGACAGTCACTTCATTGGGTATTTGTGAGGGTTTCCTGCTGGGTTGCTAACACCACCAATTATTTATTATCTATACCCAATTTCCATTTTCGCTTGAGGCGTATGAAGTCTGTTACTCAATGCATAGGGAGAGGGAGCCATCATACTTTCATCAGGACACCACTAACTGCATGAGATGACCTGTGACCACCACCCATCCAGGACCTCTGACCCTAACATAGAACGATGCAAAGTACACACAACTAACAAACTTCTACACAAGACCAAAGTCCATGAAATTTCACATATCTTGCTTGAAAAACTTTGGATTCCCATGGGATTGTCTACCATCTTTACCAAGTCAAATCTATGGGTCAATCCTCAGAGGTTCGAACTGATATCAGCTAATGACCTAAAATCAGGGGAATCCATCAGCGCTTGCCAAAAAATGTTCTCTTCCTGCCCTGAATGGGAACATGCTCCAACAAAATTCATACCTGTCTATTTTATTCATCTCACATTTGGTGGTGATGCAGTGGTGATTCATGTGCTTTATGCCTTAGTAAACAAGGGTGGAATAAAGGCCAAACACTCACTTTAAAAGGATGTTTGTATTAATTTGCCTATTCTGGCCAATGATTGCTCATTATCAGGGAGTTGTTCTCACAACTTACTCCATAGTGAGCAATGTCAAAGTACAGCAACACCAGATAACACTGGAATAAGGAGAGAGCTCTGGGAGTTTTCAGGCTTTTAAAAATATGGGGGGGGGGGGGGGGGGAAAGCACCAAAAGTTTATGCAGCGCTTTACAACATAAAAAAGGACAGACCGTACAATTACAATACCATTGAAAACAGTAGGAATCAGAGGGCCCTGCTCCTTACTAAGATTCAAATCATCTATGGCCAGCCTGTTCACACTGGTGCATTGTAAAACACATTTTGGCTTTTAAATGTGCGGTGTTCGCATTTGCCGCAATACATAAAATCAGTTTTACATGCTTTTTTATCCCCATTTACCAAGGAAAAAAATTGATGCGACTCAAAAAAAAAAAAAAAAAAAAAATTGCAGTGTGTTTCCATTGACTATAATCGAAGGAGCATTTTTTAAACAGGGCACCGAAGATGCAGCAAGCAGAACTTTCTAAAAACACAGCATGCAATGTAAAAATAAATATGCAGAGATGTGGACTGATGAAATTTAAAGGGAACACACTTTTGTCATGCTGGAAAGGTGTGTTTTACAGTAGTAAAAGCACACCAGTGTGAATAGGGCCGTAAGTGTAATAAAAAAAAAAAAAAAAAAAAAAAAAATGAATATTTGCAGAGCCAAAGAAAGAATAAACATCAAAACACCCAATGAAATTAAACTTCACATAAAAAAAATAGTGACAAAAAAAATAAACAAATAATTGTCAAGACAAGTGTCAAAATATCTAAAGCTAAAATAAATCCAAAACGTGCAAACAATGCAAAATAATAAAACAAGCTTGTCAAAAATGTGCAAGAAAACATAACCAATTGTCCACCATCCGATCCTAACTGGGTGCAAATCCCTTAATCAGGCCTCGATCAATCCATGGTGACCAGAAATCGGGTCCCGGCCCCGGGCTCCCACCTGGGAGGGACCTGGCTGAGCCCTGCAGGGAGGGCAGCCTGAGGTGGGGCCCGGGAGCTGGCCAAACTACTTCCCAGGTGAGAAGAGACACCTCAGAAGCTTCACCAAACAGGAACAGGGGAGAGGAAGGCCAGTGTAAGAGGGGGGAGGGGGACACTATGAGGAATAAATGAAGGGGGGGCACTGTATGACAGGAATGTATAACTGACAAGTTTTAGGACAGGCAGCATACCCCTCCGCTCATTAGATCAGAGTCCCTTTATGTTAGCACCCCTCTTGGAGACCCCCTTGCCACTTTTATCAGACTCACTCTTTAGAGAGATTAATGGTTGGCCATCTCCAATGCCAAAAACAAAGCCCTACCAGAACAAACAAATAAAAATTCCGAACTTTTTTTTAGCTGGCCCCTAAATTCAAAGCAAAAATGTGTCAAGCCCTGCTTTCAATATATGTATATGTGCACCCAGTGCCACCCATAGGAATGGGCACTCACTAATAAAATTGTAACCCCCATTGCCCTGCACACACCCAGAAATGTACAATGTGCACACAGTACATATATGTAAGCTGCAACTGCACCACACGTGAGGAATGTTGGAGTGAGAGCAATCATTTTAGCACCATACCTCACAATTAACCCTAAACTGAGGCAGAAAAGTCTTTTAAAGCTTCACTTATCGAGTTTTTTGGGTACCATCATTTCTTGCGATATCACGGGCGCATGCAATTTTAAGTCTTCACATTTGGCATTTATGTAATTGACAGAACTTCTATATTTATCCAAAAAATTGGGTATTCGTGTTTGCATTAAAATTTCTATTATATTTTCTCATGAAAATATATGTTTGATGAACAGTTGCACAAATATACAATATAGCTTGCAATTAAAGTCTTCTTGTTTTACAGGATCTCTGCTTTCAGAAAATACACTCATCAGCCACTTTACTTAGGTACACCCGTTAAATTGCTTGGTAAAACAAATTGCTAATCAGCCAATCACATGGCAGGAACTCAATGCATTTAGGCATCTAGACATGGTGAAGACGATTGCCATCTAGATGGTAGACCTTTTAACATACTGCATGTCACACATTACAGACACACAGGCAGGCTACACAAAAATAATGCATTTTAGTTACTTGTGCCTAAAGGCGCCTTCACTGTTGTGTATGTCACCGTCACTCCATTAAGCTTAAAATGTAATTTTATTGATCACATCAGTTAAAAAAGTAATGTTTCAGGGGGCCCTTTCTTACTCTACTTACTCTACTACTTTCAGGATAGTAAACGGTTCATAATTAAGGAAAAAAAAATGTATATTCTATTTATAATAGGAGTATTATTATTATTATTATTATTATTAATTTAACAATGAAAGCAGTGCTCCCAAATTATTGTGCCACATGAACCACAGTGGGCATCCATGCTTGTAATGAGAGTACCCTCACTGCAGGCCAAAGCACAGTACCACCTTTCACCTGCAGGGGTCACTGCCACTAGAGAAGTTTGCCAGCATCATATGCAGTGCTAACAAGTCCTATTTTTAAGCAAGGTGATTGGAGCAATTTTCCTCTGAAGGCAATCCGGTGAAGAGAAAGATGACCACAGCATGTTACATACCGTATATAAGATGCATTATCTTTCCTCTTTTCTGTATGTGAAAGCCAAATAGATTAGAAGAAGCAGCCAGCCTAATGTAACAGAAGCTGAATTTGATATGCTTCACTGTTCATTTAACTGTGTGGCTTCCACCTAGGCTGCCCTGTCCCCGATTTAGAAACAAAGGAAGATGGCATGCAGGGAGAGGGATTGTGTGTGTGAACCGGTGAGCTCAGTGCAGCAGTCATAGGATCTGTCATTATCACAGCAACCCTTTATATATGAACAGCAGTGGTGTGTGGATATACAATTCCTTCTCTTCAGAGCAGGCTGGGAGAATCCTGATGTCACAGTAAAGCTCTAGATGAAAGCACATGGCCCCAGCAAGGAAAGGGTGCTCTCCGCCCCCCCTGCACTACCTTCATTTAACACTTTAACCTCTAGTAACAGGTCAGGTGACTTGGGCACCCACCAAATCAGAATGCCGTTGACTCGCATTGTTATGCTAATACAGAGAACTGGCTATAACCGGCCTGGTGAGCAGATAATGAATGGCACCAATTACTCTCACTCAGTCAACTGAGAGTACCTGAGATGGAGGAATCATCCGGAGAAGGTCTTCTAGCTCAAGGGCAAACAGTGCTATGTGAAAGAAATGAGCAAGGGAAAGATGCAGCCAGCCTAGAAATGCTGGAAACAGGATGCTACACATTTTATTTACCTTCATTCACGTGCAAAACACAAGCGTGCAAACTACGCACAATCTGCATACTAACTACGCACAATCTGCGTGCAAACTACGCACAATCTGCATACTAAACAAGGGGAAAAGATGGCAAAAAGGACATCCAATCTGATGGTCTTACGTAGAAATTAAACCAACGACAGTATTCTACACAAGTTAAGGTTTTATTATCTGCATCTCAACTTCAAGCAAGCCTCTAAAGATGATATGTAACAATTGTCAGGAGAAAAAAAAAAGAAAAATCATTAGTCAGGTGAGACTAAAGCCTGGTACACACTTAAGCGGAGTTGCGGCATAATTTTTATTTTTTAAACTAAAAACACCCCTAGAATTGTTTGTGCATTTAAACAACGATATCCTCTAACCCAGGGATATGCAAACTGTGGCCCTCCAGATGTTGCAGAACCACAAGTCCCATGAGGCATAGCAAGACTGACAGCCACAAGCATGGCACTCAGAGGCATGATGGGACTTGTAGTTTTGCAACAGCTGGAGGGCCACAGTTTGCATACCCCTACTCTAACCTGTCCCCTGTTTAGTGTACCTAAAAGGATCAATTACTTACCTTGTGAATTTCAGCAGTGTGGGCAGCTGAAGCCGCAGTGTCCCTCTTCCTGGAGTCACGAGTACCAGAATGCTCGCCACTTCCGATGCAGGCGTGTCATCCCACAGCTGGTTTAAAAGTTATAGCGCATGCCCAGAAGCTGTCCTCGAGCCTGCACCAGAAGTGACGAGGGACTCTGGTGCAGGCGCAATGACTCCTGGGATTGATGATACTCATCTCCCAGGAGTCAATGCAAAGCAGGAAAGTAAGTGGGCGGCCACGGACACAAAGAGGAAGTGGAAGGGAAGATATTTTTGATTAAAAATAAGGCAAGTGAAAAAAAAAAAAATAGCCAATTCAATTTTAGAAAGGAATATAGGTAAGAATGATGTATAGTGTAAAATTAGGGTGGAACTCCGCTTTAAGCTCCATTCACACCTCAGCGTATTATTTTCAGGCATTTTTTTTTGGGCAGTTTTCCAGCATTTTTTTACAGGTGTTTGGAGGTAGGCATTGACATTGGACCAAAAATGCTTGCAATCTGCCAAAAAAGAAAGCTTTTTTTAAGCTTCTGGTGTTTTACTTCAGACAACAAAATGCTCATATGTGAACAGGGGCCATTGAAATGAATGGGATTTTGCTTGCTGGGCGTTTTGGAACTTCAGAGATGAGTGTTTTACAGGCTGAAAAACGCTCAGGTGTGAACAGGGACTAATAGTTTTTTTGTTTAGTTTTCTGATATTACAGCGATCTCCCCTCGCTGAGCTGTTGGGTTCTGAACAGGGTGATCACCCCCTGTCAGAACACTACGATCATTGGCTGAGAGCGCTGATTGGGAGTCGGTCAGCTGCTGGTTTTCCAGCATGCTTGTCTGACAGGAACTGGTCGTTTGGCTGACATACACACAGGCTGAATGTCAGCTGGTTCAATAAAAACTGTCCGACATTCAGCCCATGTGTACTAGGTATTAAAATGGTTCTAAAGTATAAAAGTGTTTTACCACAATGTGTTCTCTGCCTTAAAGCGGTAGTATCCCGCTTTTTGACACTTTTACCTACAGGTAAGCCTATAATAAGGCTTACCTGTAGGTACAAATAATATCTCCTAAACCGGCACGGTTTAGGAGATATTTACAGTGCGCAT
Source organism: Pelophylax lessonae (assembly GCF_965119305.1). Classification (NCBI taxonomy): domain Eukaryota; kingdom Metazoa; phylum Chordata; class Amphibia; order Anura; family Ranidae; genus Pelophylax; species Pelophylax lessonae. The sequence goes on along the minus strand of NC_138772.1, from coordinate 433,809,330 downwards.
GCGCTCTGAAGGTCCGGGGGACCTTCAATTAAGTTGCCGGGAGCTTGCCGGAAAAATCACTCCCGCGCGCATGCGCGGGAGTGACGTCATCGCGGCTCCGGCCAATCATCGCGCCGGAGCCGTCTCTTCCGGCCAATCAGCGCGCCGGAGCCGCCGAACCCGGAAGAGGCGACGAGGGACCATGGCAGCGCCCGCAGCGATGTCAGGGGGTCCGTGTCGGGGCTTCGTTTTAAGGTAAGTTACACATAATGGGCTAGTATGCGATGCATACTAGCTCATTATGCCTTTGTCTTGCAGGGTTTTTTTTATCTTTTATAGAGTTTACAACCGCTTTAAGGTAAAAAAAAAAAAACGTACTACCTATCCTACCTACCTTCATCCCTAAACACTTACCTGACTCCTCTCACTGCAGACGATAGTCAACTTGCTCTGAAGATCCTCACACATTTACTCCCTTAAATTCTGCAACAAGTATTCCCTATACCCTGTGAGTAGGCACTGCTGTGTTACAGTTCAGAGCTTGCCCTCTGAAATACAGATGTGCCGAGGAGGAGGAGGAGGAGTTTTAAGAGGTGGCGTCCATACAGGATTCACTACTTGCTGGCACCAAGGTACAATGGGATATGTAGTCCTTAGAAATTGAAGGTGAACAGCAGTTCAAACCATGCAAGAAAGCCAGGAAGGTGTGGAACAGATAGAAGACAGGAAAAACTTCCAACATGAAAACGAGATTTTTCAAGTAAGCTTATTTTAGATGGTCAAAAATAACTATTGTTTGTATTGATATTATATTAAATGAAAGTGAATGCTGTGCTCATACATTTCTTTTAACTACAATGAGGCAGAATGTGATTGGCTGGGGTATGCTGTCTACGCACCATAAATAATCTTCCCAAGGTGCTCAATGTTCTGTTATCTCATGTAGGCAGGACCAGGTTTCTAAATACTCAAAACATTAAGATTTCAAGATACACTTAAAGACCAATAATGGCTCACTCATTTCCATACAATTTTGCGGCTCTAAAAAAGTTATTTTCCCAGGACTTCTGAGCACAGGCTTCCATTAAATGAGCACTGGAGATTCCTTGTTGACTTTAATAGGCATGTAAAAGTGTGATATTTACTACAGGCACGTGTAGCTGGAGAACTGAACATAGGGTGGTACTACCAGTGGGCACATACCATGCCCTCCACCCAAAATCTATGTATACAGCTCTTACTTGTAAAGGGATATTATAAAAATATATTTCTAATTTAGGTAAACTATATAGCCATTTTAGCTTGTATGTTAAAAAAAGTTCAAGGCATATTATTCAAAAGTTTATTACTGTATGTAAGCTAAAGCTACTTGGCTCTCCGACTGCATTTTTACTGTACTTGATCCTTCAGGGAAGACTCACTTCGGGCTTATAGGCAAACCAATTACTATCCAAACCCTCCTGACATTTACAGTATCTCACAAAAGGGAGTACATCCCTCACATTTTTCTAAATATTTTCTATCTTTTCATGTGACGGCACAGAAGAAATGAAACTTTGCTACAATGTTAAGTAGGGAGTATACAGTTTGTATAACAGTGTAAATTTTCTGTCCCCTCAAACTAACAACACACAGCCATTAATGTCTAAAACCGCTCGAAACAAAAGTGAGTACACCCCTAACTACACCCCTGTCCAAATTGGGCCCAAATTATTTTGTGTGGCCACCATTATTTTCCAGCACTGCCTTAACCCTCTTGTGCATGGAGTTCATTCCATGTTGAACTTCTAGTCACCAGTATAAGTGAGAGCCATACCACAAAATTGAATACACCTGCTCTATTTTCACTTAGGGGTGTATTCACTTTTGTTGCCAGCGGTTTAGACATTAATGGCTGTGTGTTGAGTTATTTTGAGGGGACAGCAAATTTACACTGTTATACAAGCTGTACACTACTTTACATTATAGCAAAGTGTAATTTTCTCAGTGTTGTCATATGAAAAGATAATCACATTTTTACAAAAATGTGTGGGATGTACTCACTTGTGGGATACTGTACTTATCTAGTTTAGAGGTATTCGAGTGCAAGGACATATCTGCTTTAAAAACAAAATAAATAAATACACATACAGTGCCTTGCGGAAGTATTCGGCCCCCTTGAACTTTGCGACCTTTTGCCACATTTCAGGCTTCAAACATAAAGATATAAAACTAATTTTTTGTGAAGAATCAACAAGTGGGACACAATCATGAAGTGGATACGAAATGTATTGGATATTTCAAACTTTGTTAAATAAAAAAACTGAAAAATTGGGCGTGCAAAATTATTCAGCCCCTTTACTTTCAGTGCAGCAAACTCTCTCCAGAAGTTCAGTGAGGATCTCTGAATGATCCAATGTTGACCTAAATGACTAATGATGATAAATAGAATCCACCTGTGTGTAATCATGTCTCCATATAAATGCACCTGTACTGTGATAGTCTCAGAGGTCCGTTTAAAGTGCAGAGAGCATCATAAAAAACAAGGAACACACCAGGCAGGTCCGAGATACTGTTGTGGAGAAGTTTAAAGCGGGATTTGGATACAAAAAAAGATTTCCCAAGCTTTAAACATCCCAAGGAGCACTGTGCAAGCGATAATATTGAAATGGAAGGAGTATCAGACCACTGCAAATCTAGGAAGACCTGGCCGTCCCCTCTAAACTTTCAGCTCATACAAGGAGAAGACTGATCAGAGATACAGCCAAGAGGCCCATGATCACTCTGGATGAACTGCAGAGATCTACAGCTGAGGTGGGAGACTCTGTCGTATATTGCACAAATCTGGCCTTTATGGAAGAGTGGCAAGAAGAAAGCCATTTCTTAAAGATATCCATAAAAAGTGTAGTTTAGTTTGCCACAAGCCACCTGGGAGACACATCAAACATGTGGAAGGAGGTGCTCTAGTCAGATGAAACCAAAATTGAACTTTTTGGCAACAATGCAAAATGTTATGTTTGGCGTAAAAGCAGCACAGCTCATCACCCTGAACACACCATCGTCACTGTCAAACATGGCGGTGGCAGCATCATGGTTTGGGCATGCTTTTCTTCAGCAGGGACATGGAAGATGGTTAAAATTGATGGGAAGATGGATGGAGCCAAATACAGGATCATTCTGGAAGAAAACCTGATGGAGTCTGCAAAAGACCTGAGACTGGGACGGAGATTTGTCTTCCAACAAGACAATGATCCAAAACATAAAGCAAAATCTACAATGGAATGGTTCACAAATAAACATATCCAGGTGTTAGAATGGCCAAGTCAAAGTCCAGACCTGAATCCAATAGAGAATCTGTGGAAAGAACTGAAAACTGCTGTTCACATACGCTCTCCATCCAACCTCACTGAGCTCGAGCTGTTTTGCAAGGAGGAATGGGCAAAAATTTCAGTCTCTCGATGTGCAAAACTGATAGAGACATACCCCAAGCGACTTACAGCTGTAATCGCAGCAAAAGGTGGCGCTACAAAGTATTAACTTAAGGGGGCTGAATAATTTTGCATGCCCAATTTTTCAAAAGTTTGAAATATCCAATAAATTTAGTTCCACTTCATGATTGTGTCCCACTTGTTGATTCTTCACAAAAACATTACAGAGATTATATACATATACACATAGATATAGATATAGATATACACATACACACACATATATATATATATATACACACATACATACACCTACACACACTTTAAATAATCATGGTGTAACCGTGTGCATGTGCATGCAATAAACACCCCCTGTCAACCAGGGGTTCAATTAAACCCCAGAGTACCTTGAGCGCAATATTGATTTTCCAGTAACGCAATAAGGCATCTACAAAAACGGGGTAATTCTTCCCACTGACCACCACTAACCATTAATGTAAACGCTCATTTTATATTGGCAAAAAAAAAAAAAAAAACACACACACACACCACACAAGTGCACCACATTCCTTATTGTATTTAATTTTTTACGTTCCTCTTCACACTAATATATTGTGAGCTGTAAAGAATTAGCAGGGGTTCCTTGAGACTTGAAGGTATTTTAAGGGTTCCTCCCTATTAAAACAGGTTCAGAAAGGCTGCATTAGAATGTTCTATATGCAGTACCATTTTCGATACCTAATGCCAGTCAGGGTGCCATTATCTAGCCTGTAGAGGTCTGTGTCCCTCCATGGATATGCCTCCCCAGACCATCACTACCCCACCAACAAATCACTCATGATGGAGGTTACAGGCATAACGTTCTCAATGGCTTCTCCAGACCCTTTCACGCCTGTCACATACTCAGGGTGAACCTGCTCTCATCTGTGAAAAGCAAAGGGCACAAGTGGCAGAACTGCCAAATCTGGTATTCAGTGGCAAATGCAAATCGGGCTCCACGGTGCATGGCAGTGAGCCCAGGGCCCACTAGAGGACGTTGGGTCCTCAGGCCACCCTCATGAAGTCTGTTTCTGATTGTTTGGTCAGACATTCACACCATTGACCTACTGGAGATCATTTTGTAGTGCTCTGGCAGTGCTCATCCTGTTCCTTCTTGCACAAAGGAGCAAATACCAGTCCTGTTGATGGGTTAAGGACCTTGTACAGCCCTGTCCAGCTCTCCTAGAGTGACTGCCTGTCTCCTGGAATCTCCTCAATGTTCTTGAGACTGTGCTGGGAGACACAGTAAATCTTCTAGCAATGACACGTATTGATGTGCCATCCTGGAGGAGTTGGACTGTCTGTACAACCTCTATAGGGTCCAGGTATGGCCTCAATGCGACCAGTAGTGACACGGACCCTTGCCAAATGCAAAACTAGTGAAAAAAAAAGTCAGAAAAGACGTGGTGGTGGGGGGGGGGGGGGGGGGTCTGTCAGTGGCCTACACCTGTAAAATCATTCCTGTTTGGGGGGTCATCTCATTGTTGCCTATCAAGTGTCCTTGTGAATTTCATTAACACCAAAAGCAGCTGAAACTGATTAACCCCCTCTGCTACTTAACTGACCAGATTAATACCCCAGGTGTTTAATTGACTTGATGCCATACTCTGATTAAGACCGCATTCACACTGAAGCGGCAAGACTCCTGCACGACTTCGGGGGCGACCTGTGAAGTCCCGTGCACCGCGACTTCGGCGCAACTTGCACAGACTTCACATAATGGAAGTCAATGCAAGTCGCCTCCAGGTTGCCCCGAAGTAGTACAGGACCCTTTTTCTAAGAACGGGTCCTGTACCAGTCAATGGACCGCGACTTGTCAGGCTGACAAGTCGCGGCAGTGTGAATGGAGCCTAAAAAGTGTTCCTTTAATTTTTTTGAGTAGTGTATATTTATCTCAACTAGGATAACAAACAAAGCAAGACTTGAGGGTCAGTGAGGTTTCATCATATCCTATAGCTTTTTTTTGTGAATCCAAAGTATTACACGTATATTTTTATTACATGTGTGTACCTATAAGTGTAACTAACAGGTTAACAAAAAAAAGTCTTCACTTTGCATTCAGGCAAGTAATGTCACCAATAATGACAAGTTATTTATTAACAAAGTGCAAACATTCATTTCCAACATCTCTGTATATCACCACTAGAAAGCACGCCTGGAGTGAGATGCATTCTAATCTGGGATGCCCAACGAAGGCTACATACCTTTCACAGAGGAGATATCACTGCCAGTGAATGCACTGAATTTCAGTCCATAGGAAAAAGGTATAAACAAAAAATTTCTGCATTGTTAACAAAAAAGTCATCTTTCAATCCACCAATGCAGTATTTGAGAATTAACTTGAATGTCACTGGTAGTAGATAATATGGCTGCCCCCAAACCACTTTGAGGATGTCCTTTACAACAAGTGGGCTTTTCAGTCCCTCCTACACGGTGGGCTGCAGCAAAGAGGATTTGTGCTCCATTGAATGATGCTTTTTTCCATAGAGATTTTGCTGCTGAAATATACAGTGATCAAGTGCTAGACGTAAAACAGATGTCAGAGCATCTGTTTAAGAGATATAAAAAGAAAACGTAGCCCCCTCTCTCCGCTCAGAAGTCTGGGCAAATCTCCCAGCTCTACTCCACAAGCTCCAGTTTAATGGAACGCAAGAGAAATGGTCCTTACATCACAAGAACACCTTGTATCTTAAAAACCACCTTGAGCAATTCCCTACTAACCATTACCAAACAAACAGGAAAAAAAATATCGACGCATATTTACTCTGCACTAGCTCAATCCAACTCCTCATCACTGGGAACACTGTGCTGAGCAAGTTACAGGGAATGAAAAAAAAGTTTTAGTGTCAAGTAGCAATTTGTATTCTAGGAAAAACAAATACTCATTCATTCCAGTGCTTCCTTGAGACGCCTGAGAAATGAACGTGCTACTGAGCAGAAGGAAACATTGGATGCAACCTAAGGAATAACTTTTCTATTGTTATCAGCCACATGTAATGCAGCAACCAGCCCAATGGTGGTTAAAATCCAACTACAGGCCAAGACCTCTAAAATATTTGACAGACGCATAAAAAAAAAAAAAAAAAAAAAAAAATTTGAATAATAAAAAAATGCACACACATGCACACAAATGCTAACTGCCATTTATTAATCACTTAAAAATCTATCAGCCTTGTTACCCCCAATAAACAGACAAAAAAAAAAAAACAAAACAAAACTGGTCCCAATTCCTGACCCTAATATATATATATATATATATATATATATATATATATATATATATAAAAATATTTTTTTTTTTTTTTTTTAAATCATGTTCATATTTACAGAATAAAATTTCCAGGGCAAAAATGTGTTTGCAATGTTAAACTAGAGGTTTAGGCTATACCATACAACACCTATTAAATTCTTCATTAATTTTGGTATAAATCACAATGTAAATCCATTTTTCCCTATTTTTCCTGTGCAGTCACGTGAGTGCAGGGATCAGGCTCCTCTATGAAATATAAAGGGCTGAATTCTACAGAGCTGTGACGTCACTCATCGGTGTCCACTGCTCTAGGCATTGTCAGAGGGGGGAGAGCGTTCCCACCCACCAGCTGCACATTACACAGAGGGGATAGAGCGCAGCTGTCATGCGACTTCCTAGAAAAGCAAGGAAACATTTATATTGCGATTTATGCTAAAAATGTATCTAGGGCATTGAAGAGCAAAGGGGGGCAGCTTTTAAAATGTGGGGTATGATACAGTCGGAAAAAAAAAAATTATATTTTATGTGGAAAAACATAATAGGGGAGGTAAAAAATTAAAGCGGCAGTGAGAATACAGCCATGGTTTACCCACATGTGTTGGCCACAACGTAGGCTGACTATGCCAATGTTCACCGGCCCCTAAATGGAATCTGTCATGAAAGAAAAATAGCCTTGCTATTCGGGTGGCCCTTGCTATTCGAATTAACTAAGGATCCAAAACAAATATGCAGATAAGGAACCACATAACTGACTGTCCCAACATGCATCCTTGTTTCAAGCCTGTAGCAAAGCATTGAAGTCAGAAAACCATAATGACAGCAACAAGTATTTTCTGCGGGTAGTCAAGAATAAACAGTCCCTTTTTTTCCCCTCGTAGCAAATTCTCTTTAAAAGTGCTATTTCCAGGAAACTAATTTTTAATTGCAAACTAAAGCCAGGTACACATGGGCCAAAAAAAAAAGGAAGATATCCAACACCTACGATGTGTATGTCGGTCTGGCCAGGCTTCTGTCGAGACGTACATGCTGGAAAACCAGCAGTCGATTGACTCCCAATTAGCGCTTTCACCCGCCTGTCAGAACACAATAGTCCAGCAGGGGAGGTTGCTATACTAACTTTGCATCATTAAGCCTGGCTGAGAGTGCTGATTGGCTCATTTGGCTGTACATCGCCTATGGATCACAGGAGTTCAGCTCCTTCTACACTCCTGTGACCCGTTTTTAGCAGACAGCAGTCTGAAGTCCGCCCTCTGCTGACGTTACAGGTGACGGTCCAGACACCACATCATCAGGACCACAGTCGGGATCCGCCAGGTGCCTGGACTGACACCCAGCTCAGCCTCTCAGCGAGCCACTGAGAGCCTGAGCCGGCCTCTCCCCACCCCTCCACAGCCCAGCAAACCAGTGAGCGAGGCGGAGGCAGAGTAGAGAGCTTTTTCTTAAGCTGACCATAGAGGTCATTGGAATTCGGCCAGTTTAGCGGGGATGGGACAAATTTGATCCGTGTATGGGCAGGCTGGTAGTACACAAGTCAATCGATCTACTACTATACAGCCAGCAACAACAGTGATGGCTGGGAAGGCTCCCCACTGTCAAAATTACAAAACCACAGCAGGAGAATTCCCCCATCCACCTAGAATGTGTGGAAAGGGAAACTGGATCATTTATTTTGTTCAACCCTCTTAAGCAAAAAAAAAAAAAATATATATATATAAAAATTGATCAATGTATGGGCTGACCTATATGGGTAATGAGTCACTTTGCCCTGCTTGCTTTTAGAATGATCACCGATGATGGGAAAAGGCTAGGGAGGTTTTGCCTAAAATTGTATTAAGGAAATGTACATACTAAAAAAGGTGTACACACACCCAGTATATTTTGAATTAGGACCATTTGCTGATCAACTATTTCCTCTGTGTGAGTTACTACATTGTTTTTATGTAATAAATAACCTTTTAATCTCTACACTGAGGTGGCGCTGCTTTTCTTCTCCTACCCCTTTTTGTCTGTTGCAGAGTCCCTCTAGCTCTGTATGAAGCCTGCAGCCACCTCCACCAACCCCAGGATTGAACTATCCTGCATACCTCCTAAAATGACTACCTACAGCCACAGTTGAAACTTTTTATCAGATCGAATGTACTTGACTTTTTCACTGGCACAGGTCGAACGTTGTGTATGTACCTTTCATATTTTGAATTAGGAGCTGACTGACTTTAGCGTGTACAGATAATCATTAAGATTTATATAGCTATGCATTTTTTCTCTACGATTCCAATATAAAATACAACTCACAGCAACACACACAAATTAACCTGCAGATAGCAAATTTCTACAAGGAGTAAACAAAGGTCATAAAATGACCGATGGAAAACTTTTTTTTTTTTTTTTAAAGTCAAAAATGGTCTTGAATGGAGCGATCATTCAGTCACAAATATGACTGGAATTTCCTGGGGCCTTATCCCATGGTATCTAGAAAGGGAAGTTTGACTAAAAATAAAGTGAACTGGCTGAGTTATAAAATAATGTATATATTTGCTGCACTTCAGCTTGGTTCCTGCACTCTTACGCTGTCTTTTTTGTTACAGGAAAACAGAAATGAAGCTTATGCAGCATCAAGGTACAAAAATCACTGGTGGTACTCAATAACCAAGTATTACTTTTTAGAGGTTCAATCTAATTCAGTCTGATTAAAATTGGTGTATAATTAGCTAATGCATCATATCACCTTCACTCAGCCATTTACAGCAGACTGTACTTACTAGGTTCAGAGGACCAGCATTAGAGTTCTGACACCCGTACAAGATAACTACTTACCAATATATTGCAAAACTATAAAAACCACCACATTGTAGGACCATTATCTCTGGACCATACCTGGATGTCCAAACAGTGAACTGAATGTCAAATTATGGCTTGCCAGGAGAACGAATAGGAACTCATTAGCCACAAACAGTTACAGAAGATATGATATTAAAAAATTGTAATGAGGTGGAAACCTTTCATGGTGGAAGCTTCTATTGTAGACTACCAGTTTAAAATGTTAGCTGCCGGTTCTCAGGTCGATCCCATGGCTTCAGTAGTTTAAAATCACAAACAGGCAGATCAAGAGTTCTGAATTTCAGTTCTGGGTCAGTAATGCGAGGTATTGAAACCAAAGGTTGCCATAGAAGCCAGTCATTTTAGGCCCCTTTCACACAAGCAAAACAGATTCAGTCCATCTGTCTGTTTTTCAACCCAATTGGACCCTTCATTGTTCTCTACGTAGCGGCAGGTGTAAATGGAGTGTCCGTTTTCACCCCTCGACATCCAATCCGCTTAACACAGAAGCGTAGGGATCCGTTCCCCATCCGTCTACAGTAGGGATCTCCAGACTACGGTCCTCCAGCTGTTGTGGAACTACATGTCCCATGAGGCATTGTAAAACACTGACATTCACAGAGATGACTAGGTATGATGGGAATTTTAGTCCCGGAACACCTGGAGGGTCATAGTTTGGAGACCCCTGGTCTAGAGCAGCCTTTCAAAAAGGGTGCCTTGAGGTTTCTTCAGGGGTCCCTTGGCAAAATGCCTAAAAATTGATCACAAATTGCATGCAAGCCAGCAGGTGGATCAAGCCTGCCTTTTAGTTACACAAAGCCACAGGTTTTCATTATGCACCATGACGACTTCCTAGACACTGGCATCCAAGCAACCAATGATGATGTCATCAGTTGATAAGGAGCATGTCTGGTACTCCACAACATCCTTGTTTGATCCTCCTCTGTCCCTCTCCCTCAGCACTGGGGTCACATTAGCTGACTGATGGAAACAAATTGAGGGGAAAGAAAAAAACATTGGAAGACTAGTCAGCACCAGTGTGCAAAAGTGTATTTGCTTTGGAAGAATAAATCACCTCTAACATTGGGTGTCCTATGTGTATTGATGTTGCTGCTTTATGTAAAGCTATTAGAATATTTTTTTACATTTTAGAATGGGGTACCTCCATGCATAAGTGGAGCGGACACAGACCAGCCATCCGCCTGCTCAGCGGACAGATTCCCCACTGAGCAGGCAGAGTCTGCCCCATGTAAAAGGGGCCTTAGCAGTAACATTTTTAGAATGAGATCAGCAATGGTCACCCTCACATTTCTTTTATAAAAGTAATCCTTTGAGGGTGGTAGATAAGAACGCTGCTTATAACTGTTCAAGAGTGTAAGAGTGAAATGTGTATGTAAACCCCAGCAATGAGCTTCTCATATTTGTTCTATTTTGGTCTGTAAAATAGATTATTTAAGGTATATTATATCTGCTTGAAAAGCACAAAAAAAAAAAACCTGTTAAATCCTGAAGAGAAAGGGTTGAGGTGTTCTGTAATCCCATCCCAGGATGACAACGCTGTTTCTTCAAAAGGTACAATACACTGAGTGAGTATTGTTGCCCTAGGACAGGATGTGTGTTACCGGTAGAACACCAAGGGAAAATTGAGGGAAAAAACACACAACTGCAACCATTACATCTAAGGACTGGTAAACTGCAGTAGATTACGTTTTTGTTTTTGGATTTAGATACACTTTAACACCATGTGGTCTTTGACAAAGTTGCTCCACCTTATCTTTGTCACAGGAAAGTTTAATGGTGGGAGTGGACCAGTTAGACCTGTGTTTTAATCCACTAAACAATCTTGGGAAAAGCCAGGAATTAGCTGAATACATGCTTATTGTATACTGCAAAAAAAAAAAAAAATTATATATAATATATATATATATATATATATATATATATATATATAATCCCTCCTTCAAAAAGCTGCCACCTTGCCAAGTTCTTGATCTTAAAAGGTTTTAGAATAAAAAAGAGCAGAAGTTTCATAACCAAAACAATACTGATACAACTTCCTGTTACATACCTTTAGGACTACATTTAAAAATCAGAATACCAAAACAATACTGATACAACTTCCTGTTGTTCCATACCATGTATGTTTACACTTAAATCAGAATAATGTACACGGAGCAGGAAGTTCACAAGCTGGGTTTGTGTGAAAGCTACATACAGTGGCAAGAGGAAACAAAATAAAAATACATGTAGTAAATATGTTCTTGGTGCTGAAATTTAGTAAACGCTTACCTGATGAACAGGCACTTTCTGAGGAGTATTCTGAGGTGACTGGTGAAGCGAAGTCCATGGTTGATGATGAGAATGCGAAGATGGTGAAGACTGATGGTGCATAGCTGGATGAGGCTGACAGTTTGCCATTTGCTGCTGAAAAGATGGATGACTGGGATGCTGTTGGCCAGACATCATCCGTTCTTGTATTGCCTGTGGATCTGCATGGCTAACTCCTGGACAGCCATTTGGTCTCATATGCCCACCCATCTCCCTTGGTGTTGAGGACATACCCATGAAGGTCTGGCCCTGTGGCAGGTTCCTGGGACCAATGGTTCTTTGTCCCATGCCCATGTTGCCAGGGGGCTGGTGAGTTGGAGGATGGGGCATATTTGGGTAACTTCCAACATCCATAGGAATCCCTGCACTGCCAGGCCTAACTTGTGGAGGAGGGGTGCCTGCTGGATTGCTCATTGCTTTCAAGGGCGACATGGGAGGTGGAGAAGCATAGGTTCCCTGAGGCTGTGAAGGATGCATAGTTTGTGTGTTCATTTGGTTAAGTGAGCCGCTAGGATGAATGGGTTGCTGGTGCATCAGTCCTTGACTATTATTTGATGGAAACCCCACAGCATTTGGGTATCTAGGTACAGACGGAGTCATTGGAGTGCTGTTTGTAAGGCCTAAGTTCTGATTCATCCCTGTATTATTAACTAATCCCTGATTAAGGTTACTATAAGGATAACGGGAATACTGCCCTGAGTTGTTTAGCGTAGGTGAAGGTACAGTCTGGTTTCTAGAGTTATAATTAAGGGACTGCGGCCTAACTGCACCCTGCTGAGGAGGATTGGGAGAAAATCTAGGACTGTGAGCAACAGATTCTCCATGCAGAGTGGCGGGGGGATGATGATGAAATTGCTGGACTGAATGACGCAGTGAAGGCCCCATATTTGGATTTTGTTGTGGGACGTGAGACATGTGCCCAGGCCCTGCACTACCAAGATAAGGATTTCCTTGGTTGAGACCATCTTGTCCTTGTGAAAACTGGTTCATTCTTTGTGGCTGTAGTGGACCATGTTGCTGCATTGAAAAATCTCCCCGAACCATGTAATTGCCCATTTGTTGAACATGTTGAGGATGAGAGGGACCTTGAGGAGCAGAAGGTGTCTGCGGTTGCTGCTGGGACTGTTGCTGCTGGTATTGTGGCCTTATCTGATCGGGCACTTGCACTGCCCTAGGTCCCCACATAGAACCACTGTCCACAAACGGCGGCCCATGCCTTTCATTTTGCATACCAGAATAGACGCCCATTTGGCTACCACCATGGGGCACCTGAGAAACAGGCGTACTGTGGTACTGTGAATGTGGAGAAGCAATACCATTACCAGGAGTGTTAGCCATCATTCTGTTAGGCTGGTCCATCATGTGCATTTTTTGAGGCTCGTATTGGTTATAGTGATCAAAGTGGGTCAGCTTTGCTTGGTTTTGACTGCTGGGGTTATGATGGAGAGGAGACTGTAATGAAGCAAAACCCTGATCCATAGGCATTTGTTGTGCCAGAGAATTGACAGAGCTTTCCGGATAACCACATTCCCCTAGGGCCTCCAGGCCTTCGCTGAACATATTTCCATCTTCCCCAAACAGACTCATCATGCCAGGGTCCGCCATCTTGTTTTTGCACAGTGCTCTTTGTGCAAGATTGTGCTTCACCTCACGAGAGGTGTTTGTCCTCAGAGCTGCTAATCCTTAGCTAATCTCTTACATGTCATTCCATATTGTCTTAATTCTTTCGGACCCTTCAGTGTCAGACAGTCTGGCAACTGCTCCTGTAGGAGAAGCAAAAAAACAAAAATCTATTAATAAGACTTTAAATAATGTGGCAGCAATTTTACTTTTTTTTTTTTTAATGCTTTACTAGCAAAACAAAACACAAAGCAGAAAAGTTTAAAACTCCACTTGCACACAGCAATCATTCGTTAGGTGGGAGAGAACAAAGGAACACTGAAAATGCAGCAGTAGCATCAGCTGCCACAGCAGGCAGACAGATGTATGGATATAGCCAAGCATCCCATCTGCTAAACTAAAGCCCTGAAAATGCTCTAGTTACCAACAGCGTGTCCTTAACCTTATTCCCCCGAGGAGTGTAATGAGATGAGCAAGCAGCAGCATCAAGGGCTGTGATAAGCTAAAGTTAGCAGAATCCGCTAGTCCATTTAACAAACACCAGAAGGTAGAAAGTGACCCTTTAAAAGCAGCCGAAAATATATTTCAAACAAGATATGTGACCAGATTCTCTCTTTACTCCCTACCCCAGGCTTTACACAGTAGACATCTTGTCCGGCTTCTCCTTAAAAGCCACGTGGTATGCGCCCACTGACCGCAAATCCACAACTCCTCGCACCTCTACTCAAGGTCAAATTATCTGAAAGGCTTGCTTCATACTGCGGGCAGAGCAGGGTGATCCTACAAGATAGAATTAGGTGCCCTGTGCCCATTTATTAGGCTGCCTGGGAACACCATGGGCAGAGCTGTTACTCTGCATCTCTGAACAATTTTAAATACTTTGCAGATGGAGAGAAAACAAGAAAAGAGTTTTATATTTGGCAATTTTATTGTGTGGCTGAGTCACAGCTGTCCAGCAAGGACGACAGGAAGTTCACTCACCAGGTTCACTGCATTGCTTAATGTGCCATGGATACAAGTGGTTATGACAGCATCCGCTCAGACTGTGCCCAAAACTCTGCTGACTGGACTCTCTAGACACTTAACTCTTCCAGCTCACATCTCAAAACTCCTGAGGCTGAGCAGGAAGGTTTAAATGCTTTGCATACAATACTAAACTACTAAACAGATCTACCGTAGAAAAGAAGTTAAAGAAAAAAAAAAAGGAAATTCTACTTCTTTCCTGAAGAGTATCCATAAGTGCTGCTAAATATCCGACTTCTCAAAGACACGAGAACAGTGTCTGAAAAAAAAAAGCAATCAAAATGCATTTAGATCTTGGAGATAGGAGGAGGTGAATGATTAATACAGCTACTGATCTGAACAAATGTGAATTGAAGAATCCCAGCCATGCTTGGAATTTGTCACTATGATTCTAAGGCATAATCTTATTTTTCTTTCCAAGCATTAATGGTCGTGGGCTGGTGCTTCTGCGGTACGCAATGGGAACAAGTAGCTGGATTCATAACTCCTCTGAAACTTTCCTCAGGAACAGGCTACTTCACAGATGACTGCATGAGTGCTATGGAAGATTAACCCCTTCCCAGCCACATTACCCTCAGCCAACTGCCCGTGATGGGGTCCACACAGAAAAGGACGGTGCTTCAGATTTTTACATACAAAATAAGAGCAGGCACTGGCGATAAGAGGCAAATCAAATGAATCTTTCATCAGATAGACCAAGAAGAAAGCCACACATCTCCCCAGACTTTTCTTGCTAAATCTGCATATTTGACACTACGCTAAAGACAGAATTGGTGATACGAAGGGGATGTGAGGTTTAACTGGCATTCACATTCTTTATTCCATCCATGTAGGGTCGATCTCCATTTTACAGCCGGTAAAGCAGCAATATATTATATATACACACACAATATATATATATATATATATATATATATATATATATATATATATATATATATATATATATATACATACATACATACATACACACACACACAATATATATATATATATATATATATATATATATATATATACACACACACACACACTATCTGCATTTATATCAGCAAGCCCAACTTTGGCCAATATTATTTCAATTTTGATGTGGATACCAAATTTTCTTAAGTAACAGTTTGAATGCCTAATTATATTGTACAGCGTAATGATTTAGCGATCGTTCTTTCCACCTCCAGAAATAATCCTTCCTGACACACATACAACTATAAATATCACCTCTAACACTACTTCCAGCCCCTCACAAGTTCAGAAGTGGCAAGTCGCAAGACACGCTCCAAATCTAGAGTATAGCTAGGAATTACGGGAATGCTTATAGAGACCCCAAGTTTTTCTACAGTTGAGCTGAATTTTCCAGCAATATAAAAAACGTCCTTAAGGACTTCAGTGATTCCTTACTTAAAGTAAACTGTGATTTTTGAATGTAAGCTCCCAATAACAAACTAGCTGCATACACAGCAACTTAGCTGAAAACAAAATTAGGTCAAAGCTCCCACCAACTACCAGCATTCATCATGAATGATAATAATTTGACCTGATTTTTAATTTCTAAAATAAAAAGATCTGGCAAACCTTTCAGGAAAGTGACAAGCAAGCCTGCTGACCAGCATACATGGGGCCATGTAGCATGTCGCTGTATCAGTCCAGTTTACCATGCATGTGTTGGGTACCACTAAACCACTTGGCCATATACGTGACATTTATCAAAGTAGTGTATATAGGAGCCTCTCAACTTTTTAAACACTGAGGAACCCTTGAAATAACTTTACGGTCTCAGGGAACCCCTGCTAATAAGAAGGACTAGATCTACAGCTCATCAGATTCAGAATACTTTATTAACCCCAAAGGGAAATTAAATAAAATTGGGAAGAATTACCCTCTTTCAGATAGCCAAAAAGATCAATGATGTCAGTGGGAACTTATCTGAAAGGCAGAAATTGCTTAACAGGTTCCTGATTGCCTGCTGTACATTTACTGCGGCAGGCTGGCTCTCCTACATTGGTCATGCACATAGTGCTGGGGGGGCGAGAGCGTGCCACCAGTGGAGTGATTCCACCCCCACTAGGCAGCAGGGATGCCGATCCACGGGGCCAGCAGCTACGATTGCCACCAGGCACCCGCAATCAGTCCCCGCTGAGATGATCACAGCGCACCTGTGAGCCTTCTATATAGGATCACAGGTCTCTATAATCATTTCACAAGTCCA
The DNA here is from genome assembly GCF_965119305.1 of Pelophylax lessonae. NCBI lineage: Eukaryota > Metazoa > Chordata > Amphibia > Anura > Ranidae > Pelophylax > Pelophylax lessonae. The sequence goes on along the minus strand of NC_138772.1, from coordinate 433,792,661 downwards.
CCCTCCCCCCCCAGTTAGAAAACACTCCCCTAGGCTCACACTTAACCCTTTGATGACCACTGTGTTAACCCCCTTCCCTGCCAATGTCATTACAGTAATAGCGCATATATTTAGCACTGATTACTGTAGTAATGTCACCGGTCCCCCGAAAAGTGTCAAATGTCAGTTAGGGGTCCGATCTACTCGCTGCAATGTCGTAGTGCCGCTAAAAATCTCAGATCATTGCCATTACTAGAAAAAAAAAGACATTTTTCTTTCCCCTAGTTTGTAGACGCGATAATTTTTGCGCAAACCAATCACAATACGTTTATTGCGATTTTTAACGAAAATATGCAGCACAATACAAATTGGCATTAAAAAGGAAGAAAAAATTTGGGTTTCGATTTTTTTGGGAAGGTTATATAGCAGAAAGTAAAAACTTTTTTTTTTTTTTGGCGGGGGAAAAAAAAAAAAAAAAAAAAAAAAAAAAAAAAAAAAAAAAAAAAATCGCAGAGGTGATCAAATACCACCAAAAGAAAGCTCTATTTGTGGGGAAAAAAAATTACATTAATTTAGGCACAATTTTCCGTTAAAGTAACGCAGTGCCGAATCGCAAAAAATGTCCTGGTCATTAAGGGGGCAAAATCCTGCCGGTCCAGAACTGGTTAAGGAACACCTAGCAACCTCTGGAGGAATCATGGTATATAGTCTGTGCACAGCCATATTCTAATGGGAAATACAGATTTCATAGACAATGGTAAACTCCTGTGCCCACACAGCAATACATTTCACAGTCCCATGACATCACTCTTCAGTGTCACATTTTTAATAGCAGCAAACCCCCGAAAACTAACTCCAAACAATAGGCTCTTTGTGTGGGGTTTTTTTTTTTTTTCCCACTCACTCAACTTACGTGATATCTGCACTCTACAAAGTTAGACTGGGTTTCAAATATCAGACTCCATGCACACTAGCTCAATAAAAACGCACCTAGCAGCAGCTTTTGAGCATTTTTTTTTCTGCTTCTAGAAGCAATGGGTGTTATCCTATGTGTCCATGCACACTATTTTAGTCTAGAAGCATTTTTGAAGCGTCAGCTTCTAGAAGCAGAAAAAAAAAAAAAAGCACACACTTTTGAGTTTTTGGGAGCAATTTGACAATAGAAAAGAAAAAACAAACGACAAATACTCTTAGATGCAACTAAAAGCGGTCAGAATAAAAACGCTTTTATACGCAGTTTAATCCAGCAGTTTTCTGCATTTTTTTAGCCTATAGCGTGCATGGAGCCTAAATATCCTGCCTTATTTAACAATGAAAATTTTAAAAAAGCCGCAAACTGGAGCATTTAGAATTCATCCTTTATGCCCCATACACACGCATCGATTATTGGCCGGGAATTTTCCGCCAACGTCCGATCGGCCAACAACCGACTCTTCGGCCGAAAAAAATCTGGCGTGCAGGCTATAAAATTTTTGTTGGCCGTCAACACAACGGCCGATTTTCGTGCAGTCAGTACAGATTTCGGCAGACAAAAATCTGATGAGCAAGACTGGGCATGCTCAGAGAAGAAAAAACACACGGAAAGTAAACCAGAACATGACATCACTTCTGAAGTAGATTTATGTTGGCCGAGAAAATTCGTGTGCAGTCTAGGCACATTCCAACCAACAAAATACAACTCTGGACAAAAGTCGGACGATCGGTCGGCCGATAATCGTTGGGTGTGTACGAGGCATTAGGCCCCTTCACACATGCGGACCATTCAGATCCGCCGGTCAGTTTTTTAGGTGGAGCTGAACAGATCCCCCATGCATCTCTATGGGGCATGGGAGGTCAGCAGAGACATGTCTGCTGACATCCGATCCTATCCATCAAATCCGAATGGATGGAAACCCTATATTCCATCCATCTGGCGAATCGGATGGGATTGGATGAGAACGGACAGGCGGTCCGTTCTCATCCGATTCCCCCATAGAGACAGCTCCATCTACGCACACAGAGCGGAGACACAGCTGCCATCCGCCTGCTCAGCGAGGGATCGGAGAATGGATCCCCCGCTGAGAAAAATGGAGTCTGTCCGACGGAGCGGACAGTGTGACCCAAGCTCTATAAAACTAAAAAGATGAACAGTTACCATAGGCTGCAGCATAGAGTCACACATGCCTACAGCCTCCAGGAATGATTAGCAGCATGTGCGCCTATTACAGAAAAGGAAGAGGGCTGGAAATAAAAAACACTGAAATTAAAGCCTCTCTATTGTAGGGAATACTAAACTGCATATGAAGACCTCCATTCGTTAAGAACAAGCTGGAAAAGACTAATAGTACAGGAAATTTTAGACACTTGTTCCCACATAAGCAACGCTTAAAAACCACTTGCCTTACACCACGACTCATGGCATGTTCACTTTTGGCGAGCATGACGCTGGGCCTTACTCCCCACAGAATGTACCACAGCAAAAGTAAAGGATTTTTGATCTTCAGCATTTTTAGGATCCCAGGGAGATCACAGGCATATACAGTAAGTAGACAAGCTGGAGGGTAAAGAATTTCCTCCCCTCTCCCTCCCCCCTTCAAACCCAGTATGGTGGGGGGTACCTAGTTGGCAGACCTTGCATTTCCAAGCAAGTCCTGCTTTGAACATTAAAGTGGTTGTTAACCCACTTATACAACTTTATATAATCCTCTCTGTACCCTGAATACAAGTGCTCCTGCCTCGGCTTTATTTAAATAAAAAAAAAAAAAATGCTGCCTTTACCGTATTTCAGATCGGCTCCCAACGATCATGTGACCGGGGGTCTCCCCCCCCCCCCCATCTGATAGATGCAGGGGGCAGGGCAAAAATGCCATTGCGGACGTCAGGCGGGGCGAGAGGAGGAGAGAGAGAGAGCCAGCCGGTCACGTGATCGCCGGGAGCCGATCTGAAATACTGTAAAAGGCGGCATTTTTTTTTTATAAAAACACAGACAGGAGCATTTGTCATCAGGGTACAGAGAGGATTATATAGCAGAAGAAAAGTTATAATTGCAGCAAGAGGGGGGGTGGGCTCTGACACAGGAGCAGACAGGCAGGGAGGGGAGGGGAGAGGAGCACAGAGGAGAGCTGCAGATGACAGAGGCACGTACTCTGACCACGGTGTCAGGGCTCACCAGCCATGATATACAGTGGTCAGTTTACAGGGGAAAGGGTAGAAACCCGCAGGATCAGCCAGGTTTTTTAGGTGATACAATGGGCCAAAATTACACAGCACAAGCACTGCTGTATAACATGCTTTAAAGGGAACAGTCTGTTTTTTATTTTGGGAACAAATGCTTTAACATCTTTATATATAATTCAGCTTTCAGTGGCTATAATAGGCATAGTACAGACTTCTATGGTGAGATTTCCCTATAGTAGTTTGTGTCCCCATCCATCTGGTGTCACCCTTTTGCGGCATTATTTTCAAACCAATGGATTCATTTACCTAATGAACAAACCATTTGAAAGGAAGGGGTACCATCATGCATCCCTGAAAGTGCTATGGCAGCTGGGAGGAAATCTAGAATTATGGTGGGGGCTTCTTCTTTCCATGGAATACAGTCTCAGCAACCCCAAAAAATGTAAATACCAGTTTTGAATGGGGCTGTTTTTCTTTTGTGTGTGCACAAATCAAGGATTTTGTGGTCTTTTCCCTGCTGTCCAGTATTTTACACAATGACATCTGCAGAAATTACCACCACCAGTTTTTATAAGCCATACAGCCCAGTTACTCCAAACCGTTAACTGCCTTTTCCGCACCAGCACAAGCTTCTACCCTGAAAACAGCAATGTCCTTGCTGATCCTTGGGCTTGTTTGAAGCAACTGATGTGCACGCTCATTTTATCTGTGTCAGCAATAGAACAGATCCTTGCTTGCCAGATTATGATGGGAGGAGAGGGGAGAAGGCAGCCATAATACTGCCATTACCCGTCAAGTGATCTCCTGGCAAATATATTTGCTTACAAAGCTGCCACTGGAGGATTCAGAGACAGGAGTCCAATGGAGGCAGTGAAGTCAGAGTTTGTGGTGATAGAAAAAAAAAAAAAAAATCCTATGCTTTACTAACTGTATGCATGCTCTTTTCAAGGGGGAGAAGAAAAAAAAAAAAAAAAAAAAAAAAAACACATGCAATAAGCAAATCTACTCTAACCTGCCCATCCTCCTGAAAACCGTGTGGCCTACCCTTCCCCCTCTCTCTACACCTCCAAAGGTCTTTTCTTCTTCCTTGGCCTGAGCTGCAGCTGAAAATAATTTATCTCCTCTCTTTGCAAGACTGTGGCATATGTGATGGGGGAAACAGAACCATCATGAATAAACTGCAGCACAAAGACTGGCTGAGTGTCACAGGATACAAAGGGCCAAAGGTCATCCCAGTGAGCTGGAGGGTATTACGCTCATTCAACTATTTTCCCCCCACTACACAAGCGCACACACACACAAAACTCAACACAGAAACAAAAAAGTCAGTCTAATAAATGCAAGTGATCCAAGAGTTTTCCTCAAAATGTCCATCTCAGATTTTGGTGTAAAAAGAACCCCCAAAGTGAATTTATAACAATCACACAACGCAAATACAATTTTAAAGACTACTCTGGTGTAAAAAAATGAAAATAAAAAATCTTGAATACTGCTCACACCTGAGTGTTTTTCAGTTCGTAAAAACGCTCATCTCTTTAGTCTCAAAATGCCCAACGAGCAAAATCCCATTCATTTCAATGGCCCCTGTTCACATACGAGTGTTTTGTCGCCTGAAGCAAAACACCTGAAACTCAAAAAAGTACATGGACTTCTTTTTTGGCTGATTACAAGCGTTTTTGTTCAATGTCAATGACTGCCTGAAAAAACACGCTCAGGTGTGAATGGAGCCTTACTGCTATAATTATACATGCCCCCATGTGTAGCTCTACCCTCAATATGCCACCATTGAGTTAGTCTGGTCACTGTACTTTGAATTATTTAGAGTTTGTTCACACCAGTGGCCACTAGTGCGCGCTATAAATGGAGTAACGCAGATTCCTTGTAAATGATACATCACATTGTTTTCCCATTTTTAAATTCCAAATTTATTGCAATTTACAAAACATTTCATTTAGACCCCGTTCACACTGGGGCGACTTGTCAGGCGACCTGGTCGCCTGACAAGTCGCCGTGGGTCGCCTGCCATAGAGTAGCACAGGACCCGTTCTAATAGGAGCGACAAGTCACTCCAACTTAGAAAAAAGGGTCCTGTACTACTTTGGAGCGACCTGCATTGACTTCAATGATATGAAGTCCGTGCTTGCCGCTCTGAGGTCACGGTGCGAGCTGTGCACTGCGACTTCACAGGTCGCCCCGGGAAGTCGGGTGGCCTGTATGTGAACCGGCTCGAACCTTTCACCACAGTGGGTTGCAACACACTGCTGAACAAAAGTGGAGCATATCCTATGTTTTTTCCACCACATTGTAGCACAGTGGTGGGAACTGAATTCATATGACTCCGGGCAAATTACCTTGTCTATGTATTGGCACTGCCTTGGCCAGCAGTCAACGGTAAATGGCTTCAAAACATGCTTGGGACAAACCTAGATCTATACCCATAAGAGCCAGTTCACATATGAGCGACCCGACTTGCCGGGGCGACCTCGGAGCGGCCGGCATGGACTTCAAATCATTTGAAGTCAATGCAGGTCGCTCCAGGTCACCCCAAAGAAGCTCCGGACCCTTTTTCTAAGTCGGAGCGACTTGTGTCGCTCCTATTAGAACGGGTCCTGTGCTACTCTATGGCAGGCGACCCACGGCGACTTGTCAGGCGACCAGGTCGCCTGACAAGTCGCCCCAGTGTGAACGGGGTCTTACCCTGCTGAATATATTCACTATATCTGGTCACAATACATAGAACAAGGAAATGCAATAGTTTTAGTAAATAGTAACTGCTAAATATCTCTAAATACTGCACTGAGCTGTCCTATCAGGATCCAGGACCCCCTACCCCCTGTCTGGAGAGTGCCGATTGGCCCTGTGCTTCTCAAATGCACTCTGCCATGGAAAAGAAATATACATAAGCTGAATCTGTAGCCTGACTCCAAAGGTTCTACACTATCCAGACATGTTCTGGATCAGTGGAAGAAGAGAAGGATCTGTGCATACAGGATCAAACAGCCTTTTTACACAATGCAGAGGATCGCCCCCTTAGGTTCCACAGTGAATATAACAAGCATGCTTAAAGAGGTTGTAAACCGATAATTTTTTTTTTTTCTTTTCTTTACATCCTGAAAGATAAAGACATAATGAGCTAGTATGCATCGCATACTAGCTCATTATCAAATACTTACCTTAGAACGAGCCCTCGCCGCGCCGCTCTCTTACCTCTATGACGGGCGACATGTACAGTCGCCCGTCTTCCGGGATCGCGGCATCCGGCCATCTGATTGGCTGGAGCCGCGGTGACGTCACTCCCGCGCGCGGGAGCCGACGGTCACGGCACAGGGCTCTGAAGGAACGGCACGATCTGCCGTTCCTTCAGAGCGCATGCGCCAGTGACGTCACTGGCTGCATCAAATGTAAATATCTCCTAAACGGTACATGTTTAGGAGATATTTACAGTACCTATAGGTAAGCCTTAACATAGGCTTACCTATAGGTACAACTTCCTGAGGAGGGTTTACTTCCTCTTTAACTGCATGATTGATTTTAGGCCCCATTCACACTAGTGCGACTTGTCCCGCGATTTTGGACCGCAAAATCGCATGACAAGTCGTTTTCCATTATTTTCAATGAGCCCCATTCATATCAGTGCGTTTTGAAGTCGCACCGACTTCAAAGTAGTTCCTGCACTACTTTGCCACGATTTTAATGCATTTTGAGGCATATAGCCTTGCCCATGCTTTCAAAATCGCGGCAAAAATCGCGCCGCGAAATCGCGGCAAAATTGCGTTGCAATAGTGTGAAAGGGGCCTTACGGTTGTGGGTTTAGTAACACTTTAAAGAAAAAGGTTAACCAAAAATAAATAAATATGGGAAGACTTGATGGGCTATTTTTTTTGCCATTCATTTTTATGCATTTGTTTATTTTTTAGGCTTTCTCCCTCCTATTTTCATCTGGTGATCTGGCCAGTAAGTGTGCAATTTTTGCACAAGCTCAAGCTCTCTAGTAGAAAGTATCCGTTACAAGGATGAGACAAACCATCTAACACTGACAGGAGTGATTAAAATGGATTAGCTTTTATTTATGCAAGACCCCTTTCACACAGGCTTTCCGATCAGTTCTGTGTCAGTTTTTCAGGCGGACCTGAACTGATGCTCCATGCAGCCCTATGGAGCAGCGGCGACATCTCTGCTGACACTCGCTGCTATCCGATCCTGTCCGTGAAATCCGGACAGATTGGAAACCCCATTTTCCATTCATCTGGAGGATTGGATCGGATCGGATGAAAACAGACAGGCGATCCATTTTCATCTAATCTCCCATAGAGGACAGCGGGGATCTGACAGCTCCGTCCCTGCAAAGTAAGCAGAGACATACCTGTCATCCACCTGCTCAATGGGAATCAGTGGATCGATCCCTACTGAGCAAAACTGAGTCTGCCGGCCGCACCGCTCGTGTGAAAGGAGCCTTAAACTTTTATCACAAAAAAAAGGAAAGGAAAAAAAAAAGAAAAAGTGGTTTGATGTAACTTGATTATAAAGTGCGAGCTGGAATTTGGCTTCAATAGTTAGTGCATCTTCTGTAAATCACTACACACCCCTCTCCCCGACTGACAATGCTGCTGTCTGTTGTGCCTCCTCTGCTCATTCATCCAGAGTGTTACTGGTCTGATCACCAGCTGAAAACAGAGGGAAAAAGCCAAAAGAAAACTGATGTCGCCATCACAACTGATTGGGAATACATTTTTTGTTTTGGGTTTAATACGGATTGTGGTCATATAGAAATAATCTGGAGACTGGTACAATATGTGAATTATCTTAGCAGTCAGCATGTTCTGTTTTGGTAAATGGCCTGCCTGCACCTCCATACAACACATACACACTACTGCGACACTAATTTGTCTGTTCCAGAAATGTGGGTGGCAAATATAGAAATCTCGGCTTTTCCTGCAGAAGTCAACCTTGGCCACAATTTCTTGTGCCTTCCAAGCCATCCATTAAGATGATTGGCACTAACCAATAAAAGTAAAAGTCGAGATTAGAACAGAAATGAAGCTGCATCTCATCTTCTGCGTATTCTTTTGAAGGTTTTTACTCACTAGATCTTCTGCAAATGCATTTTCTCATGTGTTCAGTCTCAACAGCCCATGCAGTGAAATGTGCACACAAATGCATACAAAATGGAATTCCACGTTTTTCAAAATCATCTTAACATGTAGCTACAAACAACGTCATACATGTAGCTACAAACAACGTCATACATGTTATAAAGGGAATATATTGTGTGCATAGAAGTGGAGCACAAGCAGTATTCATCCTGAAATTGATTATCCAGGTCTGTTTGAAGGTTAACTATAGAAACAGTCTTTACTACTAACTGCATAGGAAGCACTTTTCCTGGGGGGGAGTATGCAAGGCATTTAAACAAAGTAGGATCTACACAGTGCCAGGCTTGTTCCATAATACAATCCAGATTGTAGTTTACTATAGTGCTATCTTTAAATTATTTCTGAAAGGTTACTGCAGTAACAATTTACCAAGTATACCCATCAAGATTAATGCCGGTTTCACACTCATGCATTTTCATGTGTTTTTCAATGCATTTTACATGCAATCCTATCAAAAAGGATGTGAAAAAGAAAAGCACCACCACGTTGCACTAAGTGGCTAGACCTTTTTTGCAGCTGCACAGAAGCACATTGCATAGGTGTGAATGGGCCCCATGCACAAAAGTGGGATTCCTTTTGTCCTGCACAGGTAAGACTAATGCCTCGTACACACGCAACGATTATCGGCCGACTGATCGGCCATCTTTTGTCCAGTGTTGTTGTGTTGGTTGAAATGTGCTCTAGACTGCACACACATTTTCTCGGCCAACAAAAACCAACTTCAGAAGTGATGTCATGTTCTGGTTTACTTTCCGTGTGTTTTTTCTTCTGAGCATGCTCAACTGATTTTTGTCTGCCGAAATCTGTACTGACTGCACGAAAATCGGCCATTCTGTTGACAGCCAACAAAAATTTTATAGCATGCACACCAGATTTTGTTCGGCCGAAAAGTCGCAGTCGGTTGTCGGAAGCATCATACTAACAAGCCGAAAATCAGCCGACAATTGTTGCGTGTGTACGAGGCTTAACTGAGAAATAACATTACATCCCAGTATAAACTTGGCCATACACAGGCATTTACTACCACCAGAATTCAGAAAGCCCCAGTCATTGCTGAACTTTCTACTTTCCAACAAATTTTAAAACACACGTTTTCTGCTCTACCTCTGCACATCACAAGTATTACTACTGCGATCAACAACCAAAACACAAAAGTCAGGCAGAGGGGAGAATAAAAAAATTAATCGTCTACCCAAGAACTTGTTACCTTGGGGCTCCAGAAGTATTCTTCATTTCAAATTCACAAATCTCATTGAAACCACTACATTCACAATATTTTAGGTGGAGATCTTTAAAGATCTTGTACTGTGCAAAAAACCCAACAATAAACAAAACATAGAAAGGCAATGCGTATACAGTTTCCATAGGACAGAGTGGAGGAGTCCTCTAGAGAAACAAACACCAATAACCTTGGCATAAAGTAGAGAGAACATCGCTGATAACTTGGCACAACTCAAACAGAAAACAAACCCATCCTTCAGTTTCCACCATGTAAAAAAGTTACGGTTCCTCTCATAACCACTCTTAAGCAACCATAGGCTCTTTTCCCTACTAATGTTTATTCTGTCAGTAGACATTTCTATTCGTTCAACATGCTGGCACTAACAAAGCCACCAAATCTTTATAAAGTACAGAAACCAGCTTTTTTTTTTTTTTTTTCTTATTGTTGTTTTGAGTGGTTAGAACCAGGGATTGACCAATTATCGGCAAAGCTGATATGCACTTTTCCCGATATATCGGAATCGGCCCCGGAGGTGACCGATATTGCCAATATTTCGGAAAAGTGCTTCAGCTACTGCAGCTAGAGGCATCACCCCGGTAACGGCCTCCATAGCCAATGGTCGGCTGTCTTGTAATGACAACCGATGCGGCTGAGAAGCTGCTCTGCTGTCATTACAAGGAATGGGAAGGGAAGTCCCCCCCCCCTTCCGCGGCTCACCCAGGTCTCCCGTCACACCGGGAGACCCGGGCAACCAGCCTGCACGGCCGCCGAAGACTCGATCAAACCCGCATTTGGCTCTGATCGGGTCTCCATGCAAAAACCCGGAAGTGATGTCATGAGAGACATCACTTCCGGGTACTGTCTGGCACCAGATTCAAAAAAACTATAGCATTCAAAACAGCCAAACTTGGCGTTTTGAATGCTTTAAGTGCAGAGGAGGGGTTTGGGGTCTTTTAGACCCTCAGATCCCTCCACAAAATTACCTGTCAAAATAAAAAAAAATAAAATTATTGGCCGATACCGATATGCATTGGCCAAAATATCGGTATCGGCAACGAAAAACCGACATCGGCCAATCACTAGCCAGCTTTTTATTTCTGTCTCTAACCTTGCTGGGGAAACCTAATCCCCATTAATGGGAGTGAAAACGAGGGAACCCAAAATATTGAGAGAGTGTTCACCAGATCATGTCTAGTGGAGAAACCTTCCAATAGTGCTTACCGTTTGTCTGGTTGTTTCCCTCACTTTGGAGAGACTTCTTCTCAATGTCTGTTGGGTCTAAAGTACATTAAAGGAATTGTCCCCAAGGGGACATAGGGGAGAAAGCAACAATAGACAAGGGTGTATTCTATTTTCTACCCTATACAAAACAAAGAGAAAAAGGATTTGGTTTAAGATATATTTTCAGTTGGACACTGCATGACCAATGTGGACATGAGGCTGGTATGATGGTATGAGACAAGATCCTAACAACCTCACAATTCTGCATACATTCACTTAAGTCTAGGGGGTGAAGTCAAAGTTTTGAAAAACTCTGAAAGGCATATACGAGAACATCGGTACCCTCAAATTTGTTGTCCTTTTGATTCCAATACATAGTAATTTTAGAGAAATGCTGAAAGTACACAGAAGATTTGACAGACATGTGGTGCACACCTAAGCCGAAAATAAACCAAGCTGACCGTTTTCTTTAGTGAATGGACAGGGTGGAGGAGAAATTGCCAAATACTGTGGAACAAAAACATGCGATTGCCACCCAAATCAGTCAAACCGGAAAAGGCAGCTATAGGTCATTTCTCAACTCTAAACGACAAGGTGTTAGTGGCGACTGAATAGCGTACCAAGAGAGCCACCCTAAAGTGATAATTAATTTATCATTGGAGTCATCAACTACCTTCCACTATCGCAGAAGACATCCATGGGAAGATCTCCTTGACAGTTTCTCTGTTCTACCCAAATTGCAGTGTCATGGGAGTCCTTACTCTTGATTATATGCCCGTATTATAATTCTCACAGGGAAAATGGATTCCTGGCAATTAAGCAGAAGGTATGCCAGCTCAGAGAGCTCAAATAGATCTCAGTCCATTGAGGCACATAATAAATTGCTATGTTATTTAATGAGTTAGTGCACTTTTATTGCACTTACCCAATACCTTTTTTAAGCATCTCCAACGATCCACATATGTACCTGTTCCCACACCACCGGAATCCTATATACTGGGACAGTATGAAATTTCCAATGGAGATTGCAGCATGCATGAGGAGGAGCAGGGCCTGAGCATATGGATTTCCAGGAAAAGACTAGGTAGCACCAAAGATCTCAGTGGAGTAGAGATAGGTAGCTTCATTACTTTAAGAATTGCTGGGAAGCAACATCGGGATCAACTACTGGGAAGAGCATACTGATACTTTATCTGCTGAAAACTGTCATTTTAGTTTTGGTATCTATGGATAGTTCGACGTAAATGAACCTAGCGGTAGAAGGGGGTGGCAATGTGCCCCAGGCTCACCATACAAGTTGCAATCTGACCATAGAATCTCTGTACAATCGAATTTACATCTACCAAAAAACATATGAGAACCTACCTAAATTTGTATCCAATCAGGCAGATCCCTACAATACATGCTTATTGATCTGAAGAAGACGGTACAACCTGAATGCAACTTGTGTGGTGAGCTTGACACAGTAGTTTTCACTAGGTAGAAGCTACAAATGAATAAAAAAATCCCAGCATTTATTACACCATCAGTGTACTTGTATACATGCATTAAAAAAAAAAAAAAAAAAAAGACAAATCCTGAAATCAAAGGTTTGTGCGTTACAAGCACCGAAAATAGATTTAGGGCAAAGCACACAGCACTCTAATAGACTTTCGAACTGTTAAGTTTCTACATTGCAGCCAGTAGCTGGAGATCCGTCCAAAGTTTTGAAAGCCGGCTGCATTCACTTAGGAAAACTATTTTACCATTTACCACAAATTACTAACAGACAACATGATTTGCCAGCCATGAATTGGACTAAAACGAGCATGGAGAATTGATGAAATCTGGCTTTCCCTGTACAATAAGTAAACAGAACTCAGAACACATTAAGGATAAGAGATCAGAAAAAACACGCCAGTTATAGGAACACGTGCAGTAACTGATGGAACGTGGCCCGATGCAACACATCTGAAACATGACAAATTTAAGCCAACTTGCTTCAATAGAAGAGAAAAATGCATTGTACAGCAGCGATCATGAAAAAAGGCCATAGAGGCTGTAAAACTAAGATGGGACCCAATTTCCAAACCAAGCAGTCTACTAAGCAAAAGATGCAGGTATGACAAAACACTGGCAAGATCTTTGTTGACAGAAGAAAAAAACTTGGGTTAGAAGCGATTTACCCTCTTGGCCCCGACAGGATTCATATAGGTCACCTCTCAGCAGGTGGGTCCAGCGCCAAGAGGCCACATATAAGCTGCCCTGTGTAAATTCTACTTACCGTGCTGAGAGCATGCTCCCGACACAGAAGCTGGCGGGGGAATCGGTAAGCTCCCAATACATACTTGCAATCGGGAGCTTTCTGATCATGTGATAGCCAATCACAGCCGACATATGAGCCCCAATGCCCACCTCTGCCTCCTGGCTGTTCGAATGCTTAAAGGGCCAGAAGGCGGTCACGCCAGGGGGTTAAGCATGTTTCAATTGTCAAAATTAAAACACCACTGAAATCGTAAAATCATCACAAATATCGCTTTCAACTTTCAAACATTGAAATTGGAAAATCGCTTTTGGATAGTGTGGGAGGAGTGTTATAACCCCTGTCAGCTGTTATGCCATCTGTGTCCCACTAGGGAGATTTCTCTTCATTTCTTGGCCCATGGACAAAACATGAAGTGAGCAGAAATCCCACCAAAATTAGGGAAATCCATGGCTGTTAGCACGGTCACCAGAACTATTGTCCCCATTGAAAGATTTCCCCTTGAATTCCTCTTCTGGTGACCACTCAAAAATTTAGGGCTTTCACTTCGGTGATAATTTTCACCAGGACAAACCGTGAGTGAATCTCTCTAAAGCTCCATTCACACTTGTGCAACTTGTCATGTGACTTTGGACACCTAAATTGCATGGCAAGTCATACCCCATTGGTTTCAATATCAAATGGTTCAAATATGTGCGACTTTAGTCCGACTTGAGAGCCAATGACTGCATTGTAAACCCTCAAGTCACATGAAAGGCACACCTGAATGCTATGCACGTTGCACAGTTATGCAAAGGTTGTCCATTATACATTGGTCAAAGTCAAGTGGAGGGCATCGGCTATGAGGAAAGACTACAAGCATTGAACTAAAGCCCCGTACACACGCACCGATTGTCGGCCGAACGATCGCCCGTCTTTTGTCCAGTGCTGTCGTGTTGGTTGAAAAGTGCTCAAGACTGCACACTAATTTTGTCGGCCAACAACAACCAACTTCAGAAGTGAGGTCATGTGATGGTTAACTTTCCGTGTGTTTTTTCTTCACTGAGCATGCCCAGTCTTGCTCATCTGCTTTTTGTCGGCCAAAATCTGTACTGACTGACGAACAATCGGCCGTTCTGGCGACGGCCAACAAAAATTTTATAGCATGCACACCAGATTTTGTTCGGCCGAAAAGTCGCAGTCGGTTGTCGGAAGCATCATACTAACAAGCCGACAATCGGCCGATCGGACGTTGGCCGAATATTTACGGCCGACAATCGGTACGTGTGTACGGGGCTTTATTCTCTCTGGGGAAGAGACGCTTGAGGGGGGGATATGATATCAATGTACAAATACTCTACTGGTGAGGACCCTAGCATAAGGAACAAACTTTTTAGAGAAAGGGAATACAATAGGACACGTGGCCACTTACTAAAACTAGAGGAAAAACGGTTTAACCTTAAAATACGTAAGGGGTTCTTCAATGTGAGAGCAGCAAGGATGTGGACTTCTCTTACACAAGCAGTCGTATCAGCAGGGAACATCGATAGTTAAAAAAAAAAAAAACACACACACACACATCATAGGTTGAACTGGATGGACTGATGTCTTTTTTCAACCTCACAAACTATGTAACTATGTAATAAGTTGCAACCATCCAAAGTCACATCAAAGTTGCATTCCAAAGTCATGTGACTTGTCGTACAAGTGTGAATGCAACCTTATGGGACTGCAATAAATACATGACAGGTGTTCTCTGCACTTTGCCAAAAAATAAAGTTTTGGCTTTAGTAATACTTTCATATGTTGCCCTAATTATCACAGCAATGGACAAAAAAAAAAAAAAACCCTGGACTGTGAATAAAGAGCTTGATGGGATGGAAGAGACGAATTGTGGCAATTACAACATACGTCTACAGCTCTTCGGTTTAACAAAAATCCCATTTAATCGCCATAACAGGGTGACTAGGAGTCGGAGGCCATCCCATATCTGCACCCATCCAGCTAGAAAAGCTGAAAAGAAAGAGGGGTTCTATTTGAATTCCCTCACATGTGGCTGATAATAGATGCAAAAAAGGAACCTCTTCTCTTCCAACAACCTTGTCTCCTTGAAACTTCCTGTGTCTCAAGTCTTCCCTATGCAAGAGGAGAGGCATTTCAAATCTAGAGAGCAGCTAGTGTTTCAAGACTCCTGCTGCAAATATATAGCACAGCGAGTGTTGTTGCCCTAGTACAGGAAGTTTGGAACTGGCAGGACCACCAGTTAAAAATAAAATGTGACAAAAAAAAAAAAAAAAAAAAAAAAAAAAAGACACACTAAAAAGCAACCACCACATTGAAGGACTCGGGTTTTTGAATTTTTTTTTTCTTTTTCGTCTGGAGTTGAATATGCATTCACTAATGAATAGCTCAGCTAAAAAACGCTGGCCCTCGTAAAAGCATGTTTTGCTGACGGTACATTTTGGTTAGGTTACTGGTTAGGATGTAGACTTTTATGGCAAAGTTCCTTAAATAGTATCATTCAGCTACACAGCAAGGACCACATACCATTCAAAGTATGGGAAGTTTTAAATATTATTTTTATCAATTTAGAAGGCTAACAGGTTCAAAGAGGGAGGAAAAAAAAAAAAAAAAAAAACTAAAAATCGCTCATATTTTTCTCTAACTCGTCTTAAGTTCATGCAAAACAAAGGACACAGAAAGATCCCAGTCTGGTTGAGTTGCAATGCACAGAGCATACCAGCAAGCAGACTGTGCAGCACATGTAAACATAGCAGCTGCATTTTCCAAGTGATTACATGACTGAATACTGGTCTGTACACAACTCAGGTCCTCGAGTACCCCCAACAGGTCATGTGTTATGGATTCCTCCCTATTAGCAGTGCCCATTACTAATCCAACTATAAACCTGTGCTAGATCATATAACTCAGACCTGAAACATTAGTAATACTTGAGGGCTGCATTTGTGATCACACGATGTAAAAGCTGCATAGATGCAATTGCAGAAGTGGTGCAGCAAGTGACACTATAGCGGCATCCACTACAAACACCCTTCGCTTTCCTAACATTTTTTAGTTTGAGTGCCTTTACAAACTGGAGAGGGAAGAAAGGATTGCTTCTTTTCAGATACTGGAAGACTTGTTTTAAACACCTCCTGCCTGGGAAGATAACAGGCGTAGTTCTTCAGATGGTTGGGAGCGGATATATACATGAACACTGATGTCAAGCCGTCTTCTGTCTACAAAACATTTTTATAGGGAGTTGACACAAATATTGATATTTTTAACTCCTTGGGCAAAAGCTTTTAAAAGCAGTCATGAATTCAATCACGGATTCCTTAACAAGGCATTACTGCCAGAGGCTTACAAAGGATCTCCGATGATGTTCAGCCAATATAGTTAAAGATGGTCGGCTCAGCATACGGAATTGTGACAATCAACAGAATAAGCAGAAAATTAGTTGAATTTCAAAATACTTCAGTGAAAAGGTAACGCGCTGAGCGGAGTTTCAATCTTCGCTGTACTACAAGGGAACCGCAAAGTACTAAAGTTTAATGTACTGAACTTCAACAGCAAACAACTTCTGAGGGTGAGCAGTCCCAAGGAGAAGGGGGGCAATGGGTTCTACTTCCGCAGTTCTTCAAAACCAAGAACCTAAAAGGATTCATAGATTTAGGATATGTGGGCAGCTTACCATAAAGCTTATTAAATGTAGGTTATTGTTTAAAACCGGTTTCTAGTGTTTTATACTTGTGCATGAATTGCTTATTACATATACAGTCTGAAGGTCCTGCTTTGTTTATCTCTCACAATCCAACTCCATCAATGTGTACAGAAGTACCTGGAACCCTCATTTCCTGCAGGTCTGGTTGGCTCAATGTTTTTCTTAGAGGTCTGCATTGAGCTTTACATGACGTTTTAGTTATCCATTCTACATACCTACAATACAGCAATTCTCAGCACTCTGACTCTGGTAGTGCAAGATATCTGGGACATGAATGTGCAGAAACAAAAACAAAATGATTTTTAAAGCGGAGCTCCACCCAAAAGGGAAAGCTCTGCTTGTCTGCCTCCCCCCCTCTGATGCCACAATTGACACCTGGGGGGGGGGGGGGGGTTAAAGGTACCCGCTACCACTTGATGCTGAGTTCACCACGGTGGTGAACTCAGCCAGAAGTCCAGTTTCGGCGCACCAGGCCCATTAAGAAAGTGCAGCCCGATTCGCACATGCGCAGTAGGAAACCGGCAATGAAGCATACCTAAGATGGCAATGCAAGCACCCGAGAGCGAATACAAGAAGCAGACACCGTAGGATCCCTGGACAGGCAAGTCCCCTAATAGTTAAAGTCAGCAGCTACAGTAGCTGCTGACATTCAATTTTTTGGTGTGTGGGGAAGGGGGGGCTGGAACTTTACTCTAACCCAAGTTCCCTGACTGTTCCCCCTACCTCTACCATTACCCTATGGCTGGCCACACAGAGGACAATTTTAATCATGCTCAACCACATTCAGGTCACCAAAAAAGCTGGACAGATTAGTGCATTGCAATGTACTACCAACAGTTCCTACCCGCCCATAATGTTGGTGCCAAGTGGCGGTAATCTCTAATCATTTTTTGCAAATAAAAAGTGGTTGAAATTGCTGTCTATGTATGCAGCATTACAGTTCACCTGTCCCTTCTCTGAACCTTTACACTTAAAAAATGTAATTGTTCAAATCTCTACTAGTTTAGCAGGGACCAGCGGAAATTCGATCCATCTATGAACAGGCTGATTCTTTCCCACAATCGTAAGAAGAAAAATAAAAACATTGCATTATCTTTGGCCTGCCTTACCCCAACACTTGTGGCCCATTCAAACCAGTGTATTGGGATATGTTTGCATGTTTAAGGTGTACTGCATTCCAAGTAGAAATCACATCTTTCCCATGGAGTTGGTTCCTTCTATGTTCTGCAGTTTAGTGGGTTTTTAAAACATTTAAAAGATAGTCTTTAAAAAAGGTGGTGGGGGAGTCCATAAATCTGCCAGTCAGATTAGTAGAAAGTAGGCAGAGACTGAGATTAACATTGCTCCGATTTGTCTTCTCATATTAGGCTCAATTCACTGAGTGAACACACCAAGATAAGGATATATCATTTAGGAAATAAGAATACAAGCAGCCCTCGGATTACAAATAAAACAGGCTCTGAAGGTTTGTTCTTAAGTTGAATTTGT
Organism: Pelophylax lessonae; assembly: GCF_965119305.1. Lineage (NCBI taxonomy): Eukaryota > Metazoa > Chordata > Amphibia > Anura > Ranidae > Pelophylax > Pelophylax lessonae. The sequence continues at coordinate 433,774,497 of NC_138772.1, read as the reverse complement.
AAGTAATTTGGAACAGGTACATTTTTCTGTGTAAACCCAGCCAAAACTTGTTTAGGTTTTGGATAGACAGCATAGGGAAGGGTTGACACCCCTGTAATGTTTGTTTTGGTGTCTGTACCCCGGTTCAGAAGAGGTCACCTCACTTTCTGTCCCTGTGACAATTGGATTTTAAATTTTTTGGGTTGTTGTAGAAGCAAGGATTGGTGATAAAGCTTCAGTAGAGACACCTAATGCCCCGTACACTCGTACCGATCGTCGGCCGAACGATCGGCCGTCTTTTGTCCAGGGCTGTCTTGTCTGCTGAAAAGTGCAAAAGACTGCACAAGAATTTTGTCCGCCGACTACAGCCGACTGCAGAAGTGATGTCATGTAATGGTTAACTTTCCCTGTGTTTTTTCTTTTCTGAGCATGCCCAGTCTTGCAAATCTGCTGTCTGTCGGCCGAATTCTGTACTGACTGGCGAACAATCGGCCGCTCTGGTGTCGGCAAATAAAAATTTTCATGCCTGCAGGACAGATTCTTTTCGGCCGAAAGTGCGCTGTCGGCTGTCGGAAGCATCATACTAACAAGCCTACAACCGGCAGATCGGTCGTCGGTCGAAGCTTTTCGGCCGACAATCGGTACGTGTGTACTGGCCTTTATTCCCATGATAACTCTTACAGGAGTGAATTTCCCTTCCTAGGGGAGATTTCCTCTCACTTCCTGTTGTCTCCTTCCATTTAGAATTAGGAGTCAGATATATGCAACCCAAGGACCAGCCTGTACTTATTTTATAAAAAGAGGCTGTTCTTTCCAGCTGAGCTCAATGAGATTTGAAAAATGAGTTGCATGGCTAAAAATTAAAGCTCCTTATACTTGTCTTAAAAGCTTTGTGAATGGAGTCTATTGCCTTGGACATCACAACTTTCCAGGTCAAATGCAAAAAAATGGTTAAAATCAGGCAAAAAAAAAAAAAAAAGCAATCATTTTGTCACTCTTCATAAACAGACCACTTGGACTTCCCTGGACTATAAAGTACTATAGACAATACAGGAGATGACAGCAAACTAATCATACAGATAAACAGAGAAGAGCTCAGATCATTACACTGACAGCTGACATCACAGCAGCCATTTTGACACACAAGGTTCCATCACCACAGTAAAACCATACAAGTGCAGAAAGGGGTATTCCCTGGACATAGAACAATCACGTATGAACAGTTTGCACTGTTAGCATTTTAGATGTTAAATCTTACCTGGGAACAGCTTAAAAAGAATATCATGCTGCAGCTCAGATGTAATCAGCTTCTATATGCTTATGGAGAACATCCTTAAGAAGGAGTCTTGTCATATGTAGCCTACTTATTTTAAAATGCATAACAGTCTGGCAAGGAGTGACATTTGCAAGGCAGAGAAACTTATGTCTCGTCTAGCCCACACCTAGCCAAGAGAAATGCCGTGCATGGGAAAATCCACCCAATACTGATACTTCAATGGGGATGATGGCAGCTCCAAATCAGCCTGCAGCTTCTCATGGCTCAAAAAAACCACCATCTCTCCTTTAAAGTGGATCCTCACTGCATCGCAGTACCACAAACCAAAAACATTAAATTGTTTAATATTCAAAGTAAACTCCCCCATCCATCCATGTCTCCATGATTTATTTTGCTGAGGAATTACTTTGAAAGACAACCCCCTAGAACTGCTGGCTGTAGCCATCTTGAGTATGGGCAAATGTTTCATGTAGCATTTATTTCCTGGAGTCCATCTGCCCTTAGCTCAGGCATGCAGTCAGGAGGGTGTGCTTAGCTGAGAAAACCCCTCGTCCTCTCCTCCCCTTCTAAAGACTCCTGGGCAATATGACATCTTTCGTCTAGGTAAGAAACCAGTGAAGAAATGTAGAAAAAGAAACACTTAAAGTAATTATTTGTATACTTTCCGGACTATATAGCTACATATAAGCGTACTTTTATCTACATGCTTGTGGGTAGTTTTATTCTTTTATATACTTAATACATTTATCTGGGATCACGCACTAGGATGGTGCACCCTCCTTTTTCTTTTATTTCTGCGATTGGACAATGCAGGAACAGCAAAGGACTGCTGAGATCACCTTTCTTCTCTCTTCATCAGTTAAGATTTTTTTAGCACATGGTATGCACAGAGCTCACAAAAGTCAGGCTGCTGATTTATGCTGTTTCAATAGCTTAACCACTTAAGCCCCGGAAGATTTTACCCCCTTCCTGACCAGGGCCCATTTTGCGATTCGGCACTGCGTGACTTTAACGGAAAATTGTGCGGTCGAGCGACGCTGTACCTAAACAAATTTGACGTCCTTTTTTCCCACAAATAGAGCTTTCTTTTAGTGGTATTTGATCACCTATGCGATTTTTACTTTTTGTGCTATAAACAAAAAAAGAGCGTTTATTTTGCAAAAACAACAATATTTTTCACATTTTTTTTATATGAAATTCCCCAAAAAAAAAAAAAAAGTAAAAAAAAAATCAAAATTTAACATTTTAGGCCAATTTGTTTTATGCTACATATCTTTGGTAAAAAAAAAAAAAAAAAGCGTATTTTGATTGGTTTGCGCAAAAGTTATTGCGTTTACTAACTTCGGTACTGCCACATTGCGGCGGACAGATCGGACCCTTGACTGACATTGACACTTTTGGGGTTACCAGTGACATTACTGCAGTAATCAGTGCTATACATATGCACTGTTACTGTAAAATGACACTGGCAAGGAAGGGGTTAACTTTATTGGGGAAGGAGGGGTTAAGTGTGTCCCTAGGGGCGTGCTTCTAACTGTGATTGGACATGGATACTGGTGTAGGAACAGTGATCAACGGTCCTACATAGCAGAACCGTCTGATCACTATTCCTACACAGGGGAGAATGACAGGCGGCTTGTTTACATCAGCCGCCTGCCTTTCTCCCTTCACGGCGGACGATCGCATGGACTTCCCAGGGAACGACCCAGGGCGGGAGCGTGCCTCCACGGGCGTGCGCTCGCCTGCTATTGGCTCACAAGCAAGTGACAGGCTAGTGACGTACCGGTATGTCACTTTGCCTGGCCGGGGCTGACCGCCGCAGTATATGTACCTGCAGCTGTCGGCAACCGGTTAATAGGTTTTACAATATACGTTTTTAGACCGGAAAGTATTCAGTGAGCAAAAAAAAAAAAAAAAAACAGGAACGCCAGATCAAATGGCAAAAAAATAGTCCAAGTTACTTTAATCATTCATAATACAATTACATAAAATAGCCAATGCATTTCAATAGGCCAACACTCTACATTCATCAGAGCTACAAAATATAAAATTCCATAGACACAGTGTATACACACACACACCTGTAAATAACTAAAGTTTTCAGTGTCATTCTTCCCTTCACACATCGACCACAAGTAGCTCTGCTGTTTTAAACCGTTACATTGAAGGTAAAACAAAGGGCGTGCCATATTCCATGAATTCTATACAATCACTAAGGCCCCTTTCACACGGACTTTCCGATCAGGTCCCCCCTGGCAGTTTTTCAGGCGGACCTGATCGGACGCCCCATGCCCCTCTTTGGAGCAGCGAATGTCAGCGGTCACCCGCTTCTTCTGTGAAATCCAGACAGATGGTAACCCTATTTTCCATCCGTCTGGAGGATCGGATGAAAAAAGGGACAGGCGGTCCGTTTTCATCTGATCTACCATAGAGGAGAGCGGGACTGACAGATCCATCTCAGCACAGTGGGGGGGGGGGGGGGTGGACCTGTCATCCGCCTGCTCAGTGGGAAGCGATCCCCTGCTGTGCAAAATGGAGTCCGCCGGGCGGAAAGCCCGTGTGAAAGGACCCTTACTCACCTTATCTAGACAGGCTATTTGGCTGCTCATATCTGGAAGCAGCTAATGTAACTGTATCAAGATCTTCACCGGAGATAGGACTAGCTTAATCATTAGAGATCAATGGTCTGAATGGTGTAATGAGCATTTATATAAATGCACTAAAAAAAATTTCCAGTAAAATGTTTGGGACCCAGTCACAATCGAAGCTGCATTTACTGCACGTTTTTGCACGCACAGTGACAGTCGTTTGATGCAGGTTTTTTTTCCATGCATTTTTCCCAAAGATTGCATTTCCTTTGAGGTCATTTCTATGTTTTGTGTTTTTATGTGCACCCCGTTGTGGTGTATTTTCGTGCATATGCAGAGCGAATAAGGATTTCAGTCCTTTATGGATTAGTGTGTTAAAGATTGGTTTCTTGGTGACTATGGTCCCAGCTGCCTTGAAATCATGGACAAGATTCTCTCTTGTAGTTCTGGGCTGATTCCTCACCATTTTCATGATCAGTGAATCTCCCAAGGAGGCGAGATATTGCATGGAGCCCCAGACTGAGGGAGAGTAATAGTTACTTTGCGTTTCTTCCATTTGCGAATAATCACACCAACCTCCTTGGTGATGGTCTTGTAGCTCATTCCAGCCTTATGTAGGTCTACAATCTTGTCCCTGACATCCTTGGACAGCTCTTTGGTCTTGGCCATGATGTAGAGATTGGAATCTGATTGCGCTGATCTGATTTCCAGCACAGAGGTCTATTGAAAATAGCCCCCGAAATCTGAAAAAGTAGTACAGGAACTACTAGGCGTTGCACCGATTGGGACAGTGCCGTTGCTGGCAATATATAGAAAGGGGCAATGGTCTGGTTCCCACCCAAGCACGCCTCCATCCCAAAATACATATAGAAACAGCAAAAAATTGGCCCGCGGGACTTTATTTGAGGTGGGTGACATGTCAAATCACGCCAATGTGAACATGGGCCGATAGGCGATCAAATACTTATTTCACTCAATAAAATGCAAATCAATTTATAACTTTTGTGAAATGCGTTTTACTGGATTTTCTTTTTGTTATTCCATCTCACTGTTAAAATAAACCTGCCATCAAAATTATACTGATCATTTTATACTGATCATTTCGTACAAACGTACGAAATCAGCAGGGGATCAGTGTACACAAAGGTTTTTAGCAAATGTTAGGGGCTGCCGCGTTTAGGTGGGCTTCAACCTCCCTCTCCCAAACGCAGAAGAATTGTGTTCAGTTTAGGAACGTTTTTGACCACCGCTCACGGGAAAACAAAAAGTGTGGCAAAACAGTGTCACGATTTTGCGGAGTGTTGTGGTATCCCATAGCAAATGTTGGCCAGTGTTCATGAAGCCTAATAATGAGGGGAAATCTCAGCAAGGACACACAACAGCAATAACATACAGGGTTTCTAACCCATCCTTATTCTATTCAAAACCAATTCCATCCCTTCATCCTATCCAAAAAAGGACTGACTTTCTAATCGACATGTTTGTTTTGGTTTAGTGTACTAAAGTACTGCTAAAGATAGCCAAGCAATGAGTATTTTCAGAGGAAGCTCCACAATGGCAGCCATATTCCTCTCAGCACAGCTTTCCTGTAAGCATAATATGAAAGTTTTTGACATTTCGGCGGCAGAGTAAGGACTGGCCAGAGTAGGGACCACACTAATGCACTGATAAAGGTGAACCAATAATCTGCATTTTAAAACAAACTTTGCTAAAAGGGCACCAGCAGTGCCCACCGGGTTCACTGGGAGTTTAGCCACCATATTAACCTGCACTAAGATAAACATGAGGACTGCCCCTGTCTGGCAACCAGCAGTCTGTAAAGCAGGGCAGCATTGGCCGTCTGCATAGATTTTCTTTAAGACCCCGGGTTTACTTATGGTTCATTCTGGACTACTTCAGGGTTCCAAGACCGACAACTTGTGCATAAAATTAAAACTCTTCCTTCGAAACATGACAACTGCCTGGTTTTTATGTTGATCTAAAGCCTTCACTACTTGTAGTCCCTGACCCAAAATAAGCATGCAGACTTGTTTGATTTCACTAGCTGCATGCTTATACCAGGTCAGAAAACTAGAGAGTACAGAGACAAGACAAGCAGTGTTTCTGGCAATGTAGGTCCCCTTTGAAAAGTCCTTTAAGAAGTAATAAACTTCTTGCAGTAGTCTGACAGTGTTCACATTATACATCCTATTACAGTACTATTTCCTAACTGACAAACCATGTAATTACCCAAATCTCCGGAAAAGATGAGTCTTACTAAATCAGACGGTTTCAGAACAGCAAGTATGACTGAACGCTGTCACTGGATGAACAAGAGAAAAACTGCAAAGCCAGTACAGGTCCAATGCCAAAGCTCAGCAACACATTAAAAAGGGTCTACCCAATTATTGTGAAGCTTTACATTTTAGGGATCAAGCAATTACAATTAAAGTTTCAAAAATTAAAGCTTTACTTTAGGGAAAAGAGAAATCAGCGGACCTCATCTATGACAGTAAGGACTTTTATTTACCCAATCCCCTCGCTCCCTCCATGCTGTGTAACCAACCCCTACAGTCTATTCTCTTAAGTGGACCATAGATGGATCGCTTCCCCCCAATTCAGCCAGCGGGCTAAGGAAAAACAACAATGGATTCCTCCATCCACACAAGTGAGGTGGATGAAAGAATTCCCCCTGACGCCAAGACTTTGTACTCTTTCAGCAGCACTCTCGGCTGTCAGAATACACAAATTTACAGAGATCAAAATTTGGCTGTCCCCTGCTAAACTAACCAAAATTTCAATTCACCTGAGGCCAGCTTAAAACGATTGTAAAGTCTAATTTTTTCCCTAAAAAAATAAACATGTTATACTTACCTGCTCTGTGAAGTGGATTTACACAGAGCAGCCCGGATCCTCCTCTTCTGTGCTCCTAGCCCCTCCCTCCAGTTCAGTGCCCCCACAGCAAGAAGCTTGCTATGGGGGCACCCGAGCTGAGTCACAGCTCCCTGTGTCCATTTAGACAAAGCCCCACCCCCTCTATTGATTGACAGCAGCTAAGGGCACTGCTGCTGGGTCTCAGCCAATTAGGAGGGAGAATCTCAGACCTCAGGTAAGTGTTAGGGGGGCCGAGGGGGCTGCTGCACACAGGTTTTTCATCCTAATGCACAGAATGCATTAAGAAAAAAAAAACCCTTCTAACTACCAATTCTTAGATGTGATGGCTGCATTTGTTTTAGGCTCATCTGGTAATTCAGCCAGCAACTCTGTTTTTCAAAGGCATAAGCTCTCCAGCAGAATGTATCAGTTTACATGTATGAAACAAACCACTTAACATGGACAAGGGTGACTAAAATGATCCGCTTTTATTATTAATGCAAAATGTATTCCCAAAAAAGGAAGGAAAAAAAAAAAAAAAAAGTTTGTTGTAACTGATTATAAAGTGTGAGCTGGAGTTTGGTTTAAGTTAGTGTATCTAAATCTGCTAAATACTTAACACTACCCTTCCCCCAGACTGACAATACTGCTGTCTTCTGTGCTCATTCATCCAGAGATGTGCCTCACTAATACAGGAGATGTATTACTGAGCAGATCACCAGGTGAAAAAAGGGAGGGGGGAAGCCAATGAAAACTAGTGCAGCCACCACATCTAATGTTTGGCAAGCAGCAAAAAGAATACATTTTTGGTTTTGAGTTTAATGTTGTCTTAAGGCACACTGACATCAAGTACAAGACAGGACCAGCAGCCCTGCGTTGTACAAGAGGATGCTGAGGGACTGCCCACAACTCCGAGCTTCAGGGAGAAGGTTTGAGCGGTGCCTGCTAAAGAAACAAACAAACAAAAAAGTAAGTAAAGTCTTTGGTACTGGCACCCTAAGCGTAAAGCTGGGTTCACACTATCTGCGGCTCACAGCAGGGGGTCCGATGCATCCCTGTTCTCCATTTCAGGTGCCAGACCAGAAGATGGACAAGACCCTTTTCTAGTGCGGACTGTGGCTGCCCTGGAGCTATGTGAACCGGCTCCATTGAGAGCTGATCACTCTCCATCATGCGAATTAGATTGGGGGGGGGGGGACCCGTATCCAATTCACATTAATATGAATGCAGCCTAAACAAGAATTTAACCCTTGCGAATTAGGGGGAGCCCTGTTGCAGGGGAGGATTTTTCTCCCCCCAGGATTGAGCTTACATACACAGTGGCTTTGTATTATGGGTCACAAAAGAATATTTTTTGGTTAATTACATCAATGAGAGCTTAACTCTTTCGGAAACTTAAAACTTCTCCCATTATTTTTTTTTTTTCTTTCCTTACCATTTAAAATCTGAATGCCTACTTTATTATACAGACAAAAAGACAAAAGTGAACGTTTCTAAAAAGGTAATCACCTTCTATAGGGATTACAAAAAAGAAAAGAGCAATAATTAGGCAAACATCTGCAGCGCCGCCCTCAAAGAATCCAAGGGTGCATCCAGGGGAGCAATAGCATTGCTTGGAAACTACATGGATGGTAACGCTGCAATTCCCAATCTGGATCTACACTATTAGCTTTTTTATACCTGTGTGCATTTTAATGACTGTAGTGCAAATCAACCATTCCTCTGAGCACCTACCTGTATAGAGCCAGCTAAAACACAAATTTGGCACACAGTAAGTTCTTATAAAACAAAAAAAGGGAGAGAACTCTTTGGGCTTGGGTATGTGGTGATCATTAATGTGGGAAGATCCTGGTTGAAAAATCAGATGTTTGTCAACGTATGAGCGAGACATCGAGTGATCCAAGTCCGAAGCTACTGCACAAACTTTTCACTGCTCATGTGTAAATGTGGTAAAGAACATCAGAAACACCATGGACACAATTCCGGAGCACAGATAAGCAGACAGCTCTCCTCCTATGAACATCTACATCAGATGGACAAATCTAACCCCCTGTGCGTATCGATAAAAAGATACTTCAGCCTCTCACCAACGGTACAAGAACTGAAGTTTTATAGAAGTTTTATAGAAGGAAGCTCTGATTTCTGCCTTAGCATGTTTACACTGGTTGATTTCTGAAGACAAATTACGACAGAAACAATACAAAAAATGAATACGGAATCAAACAAAAAACGAAGCCAGCTCTACAAGTAGCACTAATAGTAGGTGTGACTAATCCACACGCTGAAGAAAACAAACTTAGCAGCTTTTCGATCCTCACTACCAGAGACGGAACCTGAAATGCAGAGAACAGAGCGATACAACCCAGCAGAGCAAGTATCACACCAAAGTTCCAGATAGTGAATTATACATGGACTCCGCAGGACAACCGTCTCTACAGTGTCACCAGCCACTCCACAGACTGCTCTGCTTCCAGCAATGCCTTTTCCTCAGCTTCTCTGGTTACAGTTAATTGTCACAAGACAAAGCAGCTTAACTGTTTGCTGCACAAAAAGATAGTTCACCCTGTTGCTGGGTGCAGGTCTGCAGAACCTACCCCATCCAGCTAACATTAACCAGATACCTAATTGGGGGGTTAGTTCACATTCCACAATTGGCAGTGAAAGATGACCTCTCTCAAACTTAAGAAGGCATCCTGGACTTCCAATTTTTAATCTCCATTCTGTCACTTTGGTCTGCAGAATAAAGTAACAATGAGTTACTAAAGGACGCTAAGAAACCCTTAAAATATGAAGCTAGAACATCATTATCCCGGCCATACACTAGCCAAAAGATCATTCGAAAATCTGTTATTTGGACCATTTGTTCGTTTTTCATCCAGTAAATGAGCACAAATGGAAAATCGGTTTTAACTTTTCAAAACCGAAACATCGAAAGAACCGGTTGGAAAATTCTGCCAAACGAACAAACAATTGAAAGGTTAATATCTCTCGCCCCTAAAAATTAAACTGTTTGACAAAAAGGACGAAAATTGTATTTCATTTATGTTCATTGAACGATTTTATCATTTACAATTAGGTCATTATACGATGGCACCATTGTTTGCTCTCACAACCAAGTGTTTGTTTTTTTGAAAACGGGTTTGAACCATTTTTCGACTGGTGTATGGAAAGCATTATTAAGAAGCTAGAAAACTCTTAATAAAACAACAGGCATCGAAATGGAAAGAATAATCACACCACACACTACTCAAGCAGGCTATGCGCGCCTTACAATAGAGGCCATTTAAAAAAAACAAAAAACCATAAAAAGTGACCATCATAACAGATAGTCCTCCAGAACTGAAAAATATGTACAGCACCGTCCACATCTATAAGAGAAAGGGTTATTTCAGATCCAATGTGTACATATCGAATATAAGCGTTGGAAGGAAGTCACGCTCTCCGTTGGTTTTCAATTTTATTTTATATTATGAATAATTCAGTGAGGCAGCTAAAGGTGTGTGGAAGGAGAGCCGGGAAGATCTAGCTGCTGGAGCCCCAGGAGATAAAAGCTTTGGGTAATTCAGTCCACCAGCACCAATTTTTTTTTTTTTTTTTTTTTTTTTTTAAAAAAAAGGTGGCCAGACCCTTAGAAAGCTCCCTAGTAACATGACAGATAATCTTTCCCATCACCCTTTGCTGCCGAGCACATATACTGGTGATATCATGCCCTTTCAGCTAGCAGAAAGAAGTGATGTCACACTCCTGCCCTCCAATCACCCAAGCATGATGAACATGTCAAAACCCAAAACAAGGTATGATCACAACACTACCAAACAGAAATGTATATCCAGGTAACATTCACACCCACCACTCAATGCTGCATCAACTAGCTGCAAGGCGGCCAAGATCAAACAAGAAAAGAATTTATATATATATATATATATATATATATATATATATATATATATATATATATATATATATACACACACACACACACACACACATATATACACTCCAACTACTGTATACAGTACGTAAACCAATATATGTTCAGTCTCAAAGGTTGTACTTAGGAGTTTACACAAAATATTTATTAACACAATTATAATCTAGAACACAAAACAGAATTCATGGAAACAAGAAAAGAAAGAAAAAAAATAAACAAACAGCAGCAGCTACATGATATTTTCTGTGCACTCTGGTAAAGCAATATTCATTTTTTTGTGGAAATTCCAAATGTCCTGAAGTGGGAAAAAACACTTCAACGCCAGCCTCAAAAAACTATTTTTCAGAAGGTTAAAAAAAAAAAAAAAAAAAAAAAAAACCCACACATCAGAAAAAAATAAAAATAACATTATTACTCTAACTACTAGAGGAAATATGATCAACAGAACTGTTGTATAGAAAAATGTACACACAAATTTTACAAAAATTAAAGGTGGGCTCTGCAATAGAAAAAAAAAAATTAACCAACAATAGCATCGTCCCAACTATAGAGGTAGATCGACCCAATCATCGCATAGAAAAATATACAGTCCAAAAAAATAACCACATAAAGGGGAACTCTTCTGTAAGAGTTATATGTGCTGCAACGGGAACTAAAAATAAAAAAAATAAAAAAATTACCATATTTATTCTATCTAATAGAGGATTTGTGATCAAAGAAATCATCATATAGATTTTTACAAAATAAATTTAGAAAATTTAAAATAAAAAAACAAATAAAAAAAGGTCACACGTCCTGCGATACAACTACAAATCAAAGCTCTCTTTAAATTCTGATCCACAAATTTATTTTTTGAAAACTGTATGCCTGTGCAAGACGAAATCTATGACACGACGCCGTCCTACAGCGATTCAAACTGTCATAACAAAGCAGAACCTGTTACATCCCAGACTGTGAAAACATGAAATAAAAGCTAAAACGGATCCTGTGCCTGAACCTGCACCAAACATCTCCACCAACAAACTTCCACAAAGTTTTTGAGCAAAATAAAAGCGGTGCAGAAAAATAAACATTGTAGCATGGGGGGGGGGGGGGCAGAGGTATCCTATATTTAGAGCTTGCTTCCTATACGGCATCATCAGGCGTGCAGCCTTGTTGTGCCCTTGTGGTGTTATCAGTGTCAATGAATAGGTCCTAGTTAAATGAAAGCTGCCATTTTAGGTTAGACTGGAGAGCTTCTGTTGTGCAACAGCCAGACAAAAACAAAGCACACTGTGCCCTGCGGACTACATGTGGGACTGGAACTTTCATGGAGCAGAGGGATGGGGGGGGGGAGAGGGAGAAAAAAATAAATATATATATATTTTTTTTTTAAAGGGACACATAAAAGGGATGATGGAGCTGTAAGAGGAGTGGGGTACTGGGACAATGGCCACCCTGTCACCTACATGGATGGCTCCTAGAGCCTTTTAAGGGGGGGTGGTGATGGGGGGGGGGTGGTCCTGTGTCAGCATGGCCAGGAAGATAGAAGTTGATTGTGGAGGGGATGATGAGTACCAGCCCCCAATATATGGAGCTGCTGTGATAGTTTGGGCATTGTAAAGTTGGCTGGTGGTGGAGGAGGAACAGACAGAGCACGGTGTGGGTCGGTGATCTCTCCCATTCAAAAGGAAACTCCTCCTCAACTGCTACTTTGTGTCCTTTGTCTATTGTTTGTTATGTAAAAGAAAATACTTTCAACAAAAAGCCCAGGCGTGAGTGAGGGCTGAGGAGTGAAGGATCAGGATTGCACTAGTTTTTTTTTTTCTCCTGGGGTTCCAGGTTTTTTTTTCCAGTATTTTGTTTTTGTGCCTCTCCCATCCTCACTGCCCCCCCCCCTCCTCCTCCTCCTCCTCCCCCTACCCAAGGGTACCCTCCTGTGAAAGGCCATCAGGAGGAGATGAATACATTGCAATGATGGCTGCTGGTCGCCTGCAGCGCCTTCTCCATGTGCCTCCACCATCAGCCTCCCTCCCCATCCACCAGCAGGACCCAGCACTGCCACACACACACCACCAGCCAGGAGGCCATGTCTTCTCCCCCATCATCACCAGGACAATGACCCACACCCATCACCACTACGCCTTCATCAGATTATATTATAGGGGGGGGGGGGGGGTGAACTCAGCAGCCATCTCCGGGATGACACAAACATGACCACACCGTCCTCCCCCCACCATCACAGGGCACCCCGGAGGAGGGGGCTCAGGGTCACTCTCCATCATCCCCTGGATTCTCTCTCTTCCTGGGGGGGGGGGGGGGTCACCCATATAACCTCTATAGATGAGGATCATAGAGTCACTCTCCATCCCCTGGATCTCTGGGGACCCCATGTGTATCTAACCTGTACCCCCTCTCATAGGGCACACGGGGGGGGGCACCCATATAACCTCTATAGATGAGGATCCTATAGTCACTCTCCATCATCCCCTGGATCTCTGGGGGATCCCATGTGAACCTAACCTGTCCCCCCCCTCCTCCTGTCATAGGGCACACGGGGGGGGGGGGTCACCCATATAACCTCTATAGATGAGGATCATAGAGTCACTCTTCATCCTCATCCCCTGGATCTCTGGGGGACCCCAATGTGTATCTAACCTGACCCCCCCCCCCCCCTTTTATAGGGCAAACGAGGGGGGGGAATCACCCATATAACCTCTATATATGAGGATCCTAGAGTCACTCTCCATCCTCAGGATCTCTGGGGGACCCCAATGTGTATCTAACCTGACCCCCCCCCCCCTCTATCATAGGGCACACGAGGGGGGGAGGGGGTCACCTAGACCATTATGGATGAGAATTCTAGAGTCACTCTCCATCCTCATCCCCTGGATTCCTCCTCTTCCTGAGGGGGGGGGGGGGGGTTTATCCATCCTGATCACCCCGGGGGGGGGGGCACCCAGCTCCTCAGTGATCCTAGGGTCAGTCTCCATCCTCTGGATTTCCTGTCTTCCCGGGGGGGGGGGGTCCCCTCCCCCCTCCCCCATGTGTCCCATGTGTGTATCACACCCCCATCGTACACACTTTGTACAACTCGAACTCCGAGCGATGTCCTGATACGATCCATCCACACACACACTAGGACAGCTGGGATCGGATGTGTTATCCCCCCCCCCCCCCCTCCGATCACACTCCAGTAGAAGTTGTAAGTTGCGGAGTCGCATTGTGTGTGATGGCCATGCTCCCCCCTCCCCCTCCTCTCACTCACCCGCAGTCGGTGGTGTCCCGGGCACACAGCGCCCTATTGTCTCCTCCGGACGGGGCAGCCGGTGTCCTCCTCTCCCCCTCCTGGCTGTGGTGGGAGGAGGGGGAAGATGTGGCCGCTCTGTTCCCACACTCCACCTTCTTCCCTCCTGTATGGAGCGAGCTTCTCTCTCTATCCCGGTCCGTCCCGGACTCCTCTTCTTCTTCTTCCTCACCTCTCTCTCTCTCTCCTCTTTATTTTCTCCTTTGTGCTTTAATTTCGGCTCAAGTTTAATCCGACCCGTGCACGAGCGCGCCCGCACTACAGAGGAGGAGGAGGAGGAGGCGAACCCGCCGGACACTCACTGCTCGGGATCCTCTCACTCACTCCACTCTCTCCGGGCACCAGCTCCAGCCGCGTTCACGAGTCCTCCCCGAGGACCGTGCGCGCACCCGCGGGCCGCGAACTCTCTCACTCACACACACACTCTTCTATCTCTCTCACACACACGCATTGCACGCCCCGCCCACTCCGCTGCCCTCCCCTCCCTTTGCCACACAGCCCCCGTGACGTCACGCGGCCACCAGGCATAATTTATGCAAGAATTCACTAGTGCTTTTCATTCAGCTCTCTGCGCGCCCCCTCCTTCTCTTAAAGGGCCACAGTCCCGTTTACCTCACTGCTGCCCGTGTGCCCTGAGAGCTCTTCCTTCTCAGGAAGCAGCAGAGGTGACACAGATTCCCTCTGGAAAATGACTGAAAGTCACATTATTCCCACTGGCCCCTGCTCACCCAAGGAGCTTACCATCTTATACCATTTTAACAGTCATAAGCCGACACAGCAAAGGAGCACTTCCAAAGCAAATACTAACTCTCAAAGTAATCCAAAGTGCATGTAACCTGAAATATTTATTGTTTTCTAGGCGTGCATTTACTTTTATAAATCACGGTCTCCATCATTTCCATGTACATCTTCCATCTGAAGGACACTTTGATCCTGCCAGTCACCTTTCTTCCTTCTTGGGTATTGTATAGTACAGTGATGGCGAACCTTGGCACCCCAGATGTTTTGGGACTACATTTCTCATGATGCTCAACTACACTGCAGAGTACAGGAGCATCATGGGAAATGTAGTCCCAAAACATCTAGGGTGCCAAGGTTCGCCATTACTGGTATAGTATGTTCAGCCGCCACACTCACCAACCAATCACAGCCTGTCTCTGGAACCTACCCTCTGCCAATCACAGCTTTCCTCTTGAACACGCCCCCTGCTTAAGCACAGTCTGCATCTTAAACACACCCTCTACCAATCACAACCTGCCTCTGGAACATTCCCTCCAACAATGACAGCCTGCCCCTGGAACATGCCCTTCCCCAATCACAGCCTGCCCCTGGAACATGCCCTTCCCCAATCACAGCCTGCCCCTGGAACATGCCCTTCCCCAATCACAGCCTGCCCCTGGAACATGCCCTTCCCCAATCACAGCCTGCCCCTGGAACATGCCCTTCCCCAATCACAGCCTGCCCCTGGAACATGCCCTTCCCCAATCACAGCCTGCCCCTGGAACATGCCCTTCCCCAATCACAGCCTGCCCCTGGAACATGCCCTTCCCCAATCACAGCCTGCCTCTGGAACATTCCCTCCCCCAATCACAGCCTGCCTCTGGAACATTCCCTCCCCCAATCACAGCCTGCCTCTGGAACATTCCCTCTGCCAAGCACAGCCTGTCTCTGGAACATGCCCTTCCCCATTCACATGTGAAAATGTGGAGCCGCACACAGATAGATGAAATCAAAAAGGGTGTCTTTATTCTTCAAAATCATCCAGGACAAACAGACAGTGTGAGGAACAGAATATGTCCAAGGTAGACGCGTTTCACAGCACGAACGGCCGCTTACTCATTACCACCGTGGTAATGAGTAAGCGGCCGTTCGTGCCGTGAAACGCGTCTACCTTGGACATATTCTGTTCCTCACACTGTCTGTTTGTCCTGGATGATTTTGAAGAATAAAGACACCCTTTTTGATTTCATCTATCTGTGTGCGGCTCCACATTTTCACATGTATCTTTCCGGACGGCGGATCTAGCCAGCACCAGATTGGACGCACACCTGAGCAGCATTCCCTGCCCCTTCCCCCTTCACATTGATGACTTCCCCATTCACAGCCTGCCTCTGGAACACGCCCCCTGCTCAAGCACAGCAGGTCTCTTGAACAGGCCCCCTTTAAAGCCATGCTGCATCTTGAACACACCCTCTACCAATCACAGCCTGCCTCTGGAACATTCCCTCCCACAATCACAGCCTGCCTCTGGAACATTCCCTCTGCCAATCACAGCCTGCCTCTGGAATATGCCCCCTGCTCAAGCACAGCATGTCTCTTGAACACGCCCCCTTTAAAGTCATGCTGCATCTTGAACACACCCTCTGCCAATCACAGCCTGCCCCTGGAACCTACCCTCTGCCAATCATAGCCTGTGTCTTGAACACACCCTCTGCCAATCACAGCCTGCCTTTGGGGTACATCCTCTACCAATCACAGCCTGTTTTTGGAACACGCCCTCTGCCAATCACAGCCTGCCTCTTGAACACGCCCTCTGTCAATCGCAGCTTGCCTCTTGAACACGCCCTCTGCCAATCACAGCCTGCCTCTTGAACACGCCCTCTGTCAATCACAGCCTGCCTCTTGAACACGCCCTCTGCCAATCACAGCCTGCCTCTTGAACACGCCCTCTGTCAATCGCAGCTTGCCTCTTGAACAGGCCCCCTGCTCAAGCACCACCTGCCCCTGGAACACTCCCTCTGCCAATCACAACCTGCCTTTTAAATACACCTTCTGCCAATCACAGCCTACCTCTTGAACATGCCACCCGCTCAAGCACAGCCTAGCTCTTGAACACACCCTCTGCCAATCACGGCCTGTGTCTTGAATACACCCTCTGCTAATCACAGCCTGCCTCTGGGACACACCCTCTGCCAATCACAGCCTGCCTCTGGGGCACACCATCTGCCAATCAGAGCCTGCCTCTGGGGCACACCATCTGCCAATCACAGCCTGCCTCTGGGGCACACCATCTGCCAATCACACTCTACCTCCGGAACACACCCTCTGCCAATCACAGCCTGCCTCTTGCCTGAGGGTGAGCAGACTATAGAATACAGGCACACTGGGTGTCTGCACAGTGTCCTGTAACCCTGCTCTCCCCACCTATGAGGAAGAAGAGATGCATGGTCACATAACTTGTAAAAAAGATAAACAAGGTCATTTCTGAAACTAAGCAAAATCAGTTATGGTGCCTGCCAGTGGCGTAACTAGAAACTTCAGGGCCCCCGGGGCAAGAAGCCATGAAGGGCCTCCCTGACCCCCAAGAATGGACTTTCCCTCCAAGCCCAGTGGCAGAATGCCAGCGCCCAGTCACAAGTGTGACCTGTTTTGTTTTTAAATCATTTTTTACAATTATTTTTAGGAGCCCCGTTGGGGGGCATTAGTGAGGTATAGGGGGGTCTACACAGACCTCTGATGTTTCACATTCAAGACAGAGAAAGGAGATTAAAGAGAAGACACAGCCCTCAATCTCCTTCTCTGCAGCCTTATCTGCACAGAATGAATGGACAGGAATACCTCTGTACAGAGCTTCCCATCCATTCACAAACTCAAGCATAGTAAACACAGGTTGCTATGTTTCAGTTATGACTGGGCAGCGTCAGTGATCGGTATGGATCACTGACTCTCCATTCAGAAAAGGAAGGGGCTGGTAAATAACACAATTACCAGCCCCTCCCCCGCTCTCCATCCTGACAGATCCCCCACAGCAGCCGGCAGGAGAAGCTGCAAAGGACTGGGGGAGGGGCAGGAGAGAGCACAGGGGGGCTGGAGAGCACAGCAGGGGGCAGCAGAAAGAAGCTGAATAGAAGGAGCAGTGGGGGGGGGGGGGGCTGCTAACAGTATAAAGGAAATTATCAATTTTCTTCCTGCAGATTTTGAATGCCCGCTTCTCCTCTTCTCCCTCCCGCAGGTATTCAGCGGCTGCCGGAGGAAAATGAGGCGATCAGTTCCTCTGTGAAACAAAAAGATTAATGCTGCGCTATGGTGATGTGTACAGTGCCTCCAAAAGTGCTGCTGTGCATAAAATCGAAAGGATTTTGTGAAATGAGAATACAAGGAAAAAACAGCGCAGATTGGATGTGGTGAACAATAAAGTGCTAGAACGTGCCTAAATAGATGTAAATAAATAAATGCATAAAAATCTCTTTTCAGAATGCAACACCCCATGAAGTGAATAAATAGGTGAAATTCATAAAAATGAATTAAATCTCTAATAACAATCAAATAATAAATAATAAATAGTCCAAAATGTTGATTCAGTGTTTCAGCAAGTGGTCAGTGAAAAATTGCTGAAACGGATCAAGGTGCTCAGGTGCTGAAAATCAGGTGAAAAACATGCTGCAATGATGTGGTATAGACGTGACTTAGTCCTCTCCCTTAGGCAATTCCACTTACCGGACAACGTGGACCCCCAGACCATATAGTAAGGGTCATATAGGCATAGTCCGGTATAAAATCCGGGAAATGATTCTGGATCGTTAGTAGTGACCACTAGGGGTCTCCTATAACCTCCCGGCAGGATAAAACCATGTGGAAAAGAAGAAATCCCAATAGCGTAATATTGCTACAACATATTTATTAAGAAATCCAAGTAAAGAACTCACATTTGATGAGATAAAAACAGGCGGTGTAAGTCATATATCGGTAGATCGCTGGGATCACGGTGTGCAGCGGGCTGTCTTGGCTCCGGCGTGCGTTCCACCGCTACCGGAAATGACGTCACGAAAGGCGTGTAGCCGGAAATTGCGTTGACGCGTTTCGCCTCCCACTAGGCGTTACCACAGACGTATATGTCTGTGATAACGCCTAGTGGGAGGCGAAACGCGTCAACGCAATTTCCGACGACGCGCCTTTCGTGAAGTCATTTCCGGTAGCGGTGGAACACACGCCGGAGCCAAGACAGCCCGCTGTACACCGTGATCCCAGCGATCTACCGATATATGACTTACACCGCCTGTTTTTATCTCATCAAATGTGAGTTCTTTACTTGGATTTCTTAATAAATATGTTGTAGCAATATTACGCTATTGGGATTTCTTCTTTTCCACATGGTTTTATCCTGCCATGAGGTTATAGGATCAGTTCCTCTATATGCAGTCCCTCCTCGCTCCTCCTATCCAGACTTACAGGGGGGCCACACAATTGCGATCCCTGCGACCCCTGTAGGTATGCCCTTGGTGCTTTCACAGTTAGAACTGTACTAGAAAGTGTCCACATCATTGTATGATAACAGCTACTTTAACCCCCAGGTGCCCATGGTACGCCAATATACGGCCTCTCAGCAGGTGAGCCTTGGCACAGAGAGGCTGCATATATGACATCAGTAGGTGGACACAGCTGTGCCAAGAGCACGCTCCTGGCACAGTTACCATTGGCTGACAGATCGCAAGCTTTCCTATCACGTGATCGCCATGACAGCCAACCATGGCAGTCACATGATCATACATCCCGCCTCCCGGCATCTGAAATCCCTTAGAGGGCTGGGAGGCACAGGTGGTATTAAAGCTGAACTCCAGGCAAAAAGCTAAATACATAAAAAAACACACAAAGTACATACAGGAGACATTTTTCCAACCAAACAATTAATATTCCTGTCGTCCAGTGCTGAGATTTACACAGCCATACCACACACCAGGGCCATGCAGAGACCTTTGGAGGGGCAGGTGCTCAAAGTATAAAAGGGGAACTGGGAACACGGCTTTAAATAGGGCTGTGCTCAAAATATCAAAACAGCAATGTATCGTGATGCATTACTTCCTGATACGCGTATCGATACGGATGATTCTGTATTGATAGAGCAGAAAAATGTAGCAGTCAGAAACACTGCACATGCTTTGATATTTACAATTATGTGCTGGGGGCTAGTTGCACCCCTAGCACATGTGACTTAGGCAGCCAGAAAATGTCATGCCCTTATTCATACATGTATGAACAAGGACATGACATTTTATTATGACAGAACACAACTAGGTATTAAAAAACATATTGCAACAACTTACATACGCTAATGCACAGACCGATCGTGTGAAGGGGCCTAAGACTGCTTTCACACGGATGCACTGCAGTTGACCTGCTGGCTGTTACTGCTGGTGAGTACTGCTGGCTGGTACTGCTGGTGGGTACTGCTGGCTAGTACTGCTGGCTGGCACTGCTTGTGGGTACTGCTGGTGGGTACTTCTGGTGGGTACTGCTGGTTGGTACTGCTTGCTGGTACTGCTGGTGGGTACTTCTGGCTGGTACTGCTGGCTGGTACTGCTGGTGGGTACTGCTGGCTGGTACTGCTGGTGGGTACTTCTGGCTGGTACTGCTGGCTGGTACTGCTGGTGGGTATTGCTTGCTGGTACTGCTGGCTGGTACTGCTGGTTGGTACTTCTGGCTGGTACTGCTTGCTATTACTGCTGGTGTGTACTGCTGGCTGGTACTGCTGGCTGGTACTGCTTGCTGGTACTGCTGGTGGGTACTGCTGGCTGGTACTGCTGGTGGGTACTGCTGGTGGGTACTGCTGGCTGGTACTGCTTGGGGGTACTGCTGCGTGGTATGCTAGTGGGTACTGCTGGCTGGTACTGCTGGTGGGTACTGCTGGCTGGTACTGCTGGTGGGTACTGCTGGCTGGTTCTGCTGGAGGGAATTGCTGGCTCCTCTGAGAGACATCAACGGAGAGTGTGAGGAGCAGCGCTGGAGGAAGAATGCAGAGCCGATACTTTCTGTATCTCTCCTCTCACAGACGGAGTGCATTTGATATCATTCTGCCTGTGACAGGACAGAGCCGGAACTATGCAGGAAGCATCGGCTCCGTTCTGACTCGGGGATACGCTGACAGCTGACATCTGGGCAGCCGGGATATCTCGCGGCACTTGCGGGTGTAAGGGAGGCGCAGCCCGAATGCGGGAGACTTGGGATGTCTGCCTTGACAAAAGGGCACTTTGGGCATCGAGAGGCAAAGGGGCAGGTTCTCAAGCACCCTCCGCCTCTTTTACGCCAAACATAACGTTTTGCATTGTTGCCAAATGTTCGATTTTGGTTTCATCTGCCAGAGCACCTTCTTCCACATGTTTGGTGTGTCTCCCAGGTGGCTTGTGGCAAACTTTAAATGACACTTTTTATGGATATCTTTAAGAAATGGCTTTCTTCTTGCCACTCTTCTGTAAAGGCCAGATTTGTGCAGTATACGACTGATTGTTGTCCTATGGACAGAGTCTCCCACCTCAGCTGTAGATCTCTGCAGTTCATCCAGAGTGATCATGGGCCTCTTGGCTGCATCTCTGATCAGTCTTCTCCTTGTATGAGCTGAAAGTTTAGAGGGACGGCCAGGTCTTCGTAGATTTGCAGTGGTCTGATACTCCTTCCATTTCAATATTATCGCTTGCACAGTGCTCCTTGGGAAGTTTAAAGATTGGGAAATCTTTTTGTATCCAAATCCAGCTTTAAACTTCTCCACAACAGTATCTCGGACCTGCCTGGTGTGTTCCTTGTTCTTCATTATGCTCTCTGCACTTTAAACGGACCTCTGAGACCATCACAGTGCAGGTGCATTTATACAGAGACTTGATTACACACAAGTGGATTCTATTTATCATCATTAGTCATTTAGGTCAACATTGGATCATTCAGAGATCCTCACTGAACTTCTGGAAAGAGTTTGCTGCACTGAAAGTAAAAGGGCTGAATAATTTTGCACGCCCAATTTTTCTGTTTTTTATTTGTTTACAAAGTTTGAAATATCCAATAAATTTCGTTACACTTCATGATTGTGTCCCACTTGTTGATTCTTCACAAAAAATTACAGTTTTATATCTTTATGTTTGAAGCCTGAAATGTGGCAAAAGGTTGCAAAGTTCAAGGGGGCCGAATACTTTCGCAAGGCACTGTACATGCTACACTTAATCATAAAAACATCAGCTTACAGTCCAGTGTTATGGCCCCTATCACACTTGGGCGACCTGAAAGTTGCACGATTTTGCTGCAATTTTGACTGGACTTGAAGCAATGCCTGTGTAAGGTACAGTGTTAAAATAAAAAAATACAATAAAATAAATAAGAAAAAAAAAATAAAGCGCCCATCCCTCCGTGCTTGCAAGCAAAAGTGAACACATACGTAAGTCGCGCCAGCAAACATAAACAGTGTTCAAGCTACACATGTGAGGTATTGCCGCGATTGTTAGAGCGAGAGCAATAATTCTAGCATTAAACCTTCTCTGCAACTTCAAACAGGTAATTGTTACATTTTTTTTAAAGCATCGCCTATGGAGATTTTAAAGTACCGCATTTTGTCGTCATTCTACGAGTGTGCATGACATGCTAGGTATCTGTTTACTCGGCGTAACATCATCTTTCACATTATACAAGAAAAATGGGGTAACTTTACTGTTTTTTTTTTTTAATTCATGAAAGTGTATTTCTTCCAAAAAAAAAATTGCATTTAAAAGACCGCTGCGCAAATACAGTGTAACATAAAATATTGCAGAAATCGCTATTTTATTCTCTAGGGTCTCTGCTAAAAATATATATTTCATGTTTGGAGTTCTAAGTAATTTTCTAGCACAAAATACTGATTTTAACATGTAAGCACCAAGTGTCAGAAAAAGGCTTAGGCATGAAGGGGTTAAGGGGAAAAGAATTACTAAAATCATAATATTATTTCAGCAATTCTTAGACAGTTTTATTTGCCAGCCAAATCCAGAAGACGATCAAGATAGTGCGGCAGCACTCAAAAACAAATCAACAGCCATTCTTATTGGTGGGACATGTGCCCGTCTATATACATCGATTCACTAGGGAGGGTACGGGTGGGTACACTATTGCCTAAAACAAAAGTCAGAGTTCTTACTTGAATTGTGGTGTTCTGTATTTTTTTTTCTTTCTGATCTGCGCAGTGTGAAAGGATATCTCCGTGCAGGAGTTTCCTGTAATAAATACTGGTCACTGCTGCTCTTGTGCAGAGTGACTGGTCTAGTCTCCGCCCCCTCCTGTAGTTTTCTGCATGCAGTCAGTAGTGGGTGGAGCCTGCTGGGTCCCTCCCACAGCTCTGCTCTCTGCACTATGTACAGCACAGTGATGATGTCCCTGCTATTTTTACACGGTTATAACTGGGGGTGATCACCGCTGCTCTTCCCCGATCGTCGGGGAATCGAGCCTGGAGATCCGCCCACTTGTGTAAACAAAGCGAGCGGATCTCCTAAGTGACAGACAGGGTCAGATTGCACGGTTCAGCATAGCTAAACACGCGATCTTTCCTTGTATCACACAGTCACCTCCCCCCCCCCCCCCTACACGTCAGTAAGCATCAGGCATACATTAACCCCTCCCTCTCCAATAAAATTAACCCCTTCCCTGCCAGTGTCATTTTTACAGTAACAGTGCATATGTATAGCACTGATTACTGCAGTAATGTCACTGGTACCCCCAAAAGTGTCAAAAATGTCAGTCAAGGGTCCGATCTGTCCGCCGCAATGTCGCAGTCCCGCAAAAAAAATCGCAGATCGCCGCCATTACTCGTTAAAAAAAAAAACACCAAAAATGACAGAAATCTTTCCCTTAGTTAGTAAACGCAATAACTTTTGCGCAAACTAATCAAAATATGCTTATTGCGATTTTTTTTACCAAAAATATGTAGCAGAAAACAAATTGGCCTAAAATGATAAAAAATTTAGATTTTTACATTTTTTTTTGGGGGGGGGGATTTCATATAAAATAATGTGAAAAATATTGTTATTTTTTCAAAATTGTCGCTCTTTTTTTGTTTATAGCGCAAAAAGTAAAAATCGCACAGGTGATCAAATACCACCAAAAGAAAGCTCTGTTTGTGGGAAAAAAAGGAGGTAAATTTCGTTTGGGTACAGCGCTGCATGACCGCGCAATTGTCAGTTAAATTTCCACAGTGCCGAATCGCAAAAAGTGGCCCAGACGTAAGACAGCAAAATCCTCCGGTGGTAAAGTGGTTAAACAACCAAATATATAGAAAAGTAGGACTTTAAAGGCCACAAAGGGGGGATGATCACACATGTATATAAAATAATATAAATGTATTACATTCATGTACTTAAAAGACTGTTGTACAAAACATAATGACATAAAACATATTCCTATTGGGAATATTGAAAATACAAAATATAGAAATGTCCCTGATAGAGGAATGTGTAGGTCCTCAAAGCCGACGCGTTTCGTCTCAAGCTTCCTCAGGGCTATAGAGACCTTACAGAAATTCTCTACAAGAGACTATATACATACAATTATATTCACAATCAAATACATAATATTAAACATTGAATATACCAGAGGCAAAAGGCATATGAACACTGACCCAATCACCAAGTGCGCCGGACATGCAAACTCTGGGACAGGTGACGGTACTATGTAAGCAGGGACGACCATCTATATTGGACACAGGATTGTGTTACAGGGCTCCATACATCTAGCCATATTTATTTCTTGAGCATATATATGTGTGTTACAGGGCTCAATACATCTAGCCATATATATTTCTTGAGCATATATATGGCTAGATGTATGGAGCCCTGTAACACAGATATAGATGGTCGTCCTTGCTAACATAGTACCGGCCCCTGTCCCAGAGTTTGCATGTCCGGTGCACTTGGTGATTGGGTCAGTGTTCATATGCCTTTTGCCTCAGTTATATTCAATGTTTAATATTATGTATTTGGTTGTGAATATAATTTTATGTATATAGTCTTTTGTAGAGAATGTCTGTAAGGTCTTTATAGCCCTGAGGAAGCTAGAAACGAAACGTGTCGGCTTTGAGGACCTACACATTCCTCCATCAGGGACAGTTCTATATTTTATATTTTCAATATTCCCAATATGAAAATGTTTTATGTCATTATGTTTTGTAAAACAGTCTTTTAAGTATTTGGATGTGATACATTTATATTTTTTTATATACATGTGTGATCATCCCTCCTTTGTGGCCTTTAAAGTCCTACTTTTCTATATATTTGGTTGTTTAATATTCAAATTGGATGACGGCCAATAGTTCACAGTATATTTTATGATTATATAGTGTATTTAAATGAAGGATTTTATGCCCATTTTTTTTTTGTTTTTCATTATAGCAAAAACAGAAAGAAAATATAATTGTAAAACTGGGAAAATATACAAACTCCATGTAGATGTTGTTCCTGGTGGTAAATGGATCAGGACTTCTTCAAGGTGAGAGGTGCTATCTACTCCATTTATCATGATTATGTGGGGGAGATTTACTAAAACTGGAGCACACAGAATCTGGTACAGCTGGTAGCCAATCAGCTTCTATCTTCAGCTTTTTATCCACTTGAAGAACAGGTCTTTTCTGTATGTATATATATATATATATATATATATATATATATATTAGCAAAGACCCTAGGGAATAAAATGGGGATTGTTGCAAATTTTTGTGTCACATGGTATTTGCATAGCAGTTTTTCAAATGCAATCTTTGGAGAAAAAATACACTTTAACCGCTTGCCAACCAGCCTCTGTAGTTTTACTGCAGCAGGTCGGCTCTGTCTCGCGAAACAACGTACCTGTATGTGGATTTGCGGGACCGCTAGGGGGGGCGCGTGCGCGTACCCTTTGGCCACAGTGTCATTAGTACAATAACAGTGCATATTTTTAGCACTGATTACTGTAGTAATGTCACTGATCCCCTCAAAAGTGTAAAAAATGTCAGTTAGGTGTCCACCACAATGTCGCATTCCCGCTAAAAATCGCAGATCGCCGCCATTACTAGTAAAAAAATAAAAAAATAAAAATGACATAAATCTTTCCCCTAGTTTGTAGACGTGATAACTTTTGCCCAAACCAATCAATATACACTTATTGAGATTTTTTTTTACCAAAAATATGTAGCAGAATACAAATTGGCTTAAATTGATGAAAAAAATAGATTTTTATTTTTTTTCTATTGGGAATGTTATATAGCAGAAAGTAAAAAAAATATTGTTTTTTTTTCAGAATTGTCACTCATTTTTTGTTTGAAGCGCAAAAAATAAAAATCGCTGAGGTAATCAAATACCACCAAAAGAAAGCTCTATTTTGGGAAAAAATGACATAAATTTTTTTTTGGGTACAGCGTCGCACCACTGCGCAATTGTCTGTTAAAATAACGCAGTGCCGTATCGCAAAAAAATGGCTTGGTCATTAAGGGGGTAAATCCTTCTGGTCCAGAAGTGGTTAATGAATTAAAAAAAAAAACAGAACACAATATATACCCCCAATTGTTTTGTAAAATATGAAAGATGATCTTACGCTGAGAAAATAGATACCTAACATAACGCTTTAAAATTGCGCACACTTATGGAATGGCGATAAACTACGATATTTAAAAATCTCCATTGGCGATGATTTAAACATTTTTACAGGTTTTGGAAAAAATATTGCTGCACTACCCTATAAAAATCTTGTGTAGATCCAATATTAAAGTGCAATAGTACCTACAATTGCTCAATGATAACTATTAAAGAAAAATAAATACACAATTCATACTCTATGATACAAATAATAATAATAATAATGGTGAATACAGTAGTAAAGTGCAATTGTGTTCTAAAATTAAAAATCTTTGGATGCATATGGTACTACTATACATAAAACAACAAAAACTCAAAACAACTCAAAAGTCCATAAATACAAAAACAAGCATGCTCCCAGTGAAGGCTGTGGTTAGTTTAGCATCCTAAAGTGCTTCAGATAAAGTTCTCTGTGTGCATGCAGCCCTCCTCTCTACAAGACCACACCTTGGATGATCCGCCACCGGGGGTTTACTCACCAGCAGGTGTGGACCCCCTGGGCTTATACCGAGGTGGGTCTGCTAGGCTTGAGTATACTGATGGTTCTCTGGTAATCCCCCTCAGTGTGTCCAATTCATACAGAAAATTAAATGACAGGAATTGACATAGTGTGATACCATTTATTGCAATCACATAAGTATAAGATACAGATGTCCACTCACATGTAAAAGTGCCATACCCTGGCACTAGGAATGATCTGCCAACAATGTCAGCATAGCTGCCACTGCTCAGCGATCCTCTGGAGCCAGCGCGAGTTCCACTAGGTAGAAGTACTGGAGTACTTGACCCGGAGAGCCCGCCTCTACGCGTTTCGTCATCCAGACGTCTTCAGAATGCCTAACATGTTACCTGTTTAGAGTTAGAGGAGGTCTAGTGCTAGAATTATTGCTCTTGCTCTAATGTTTGCGGCAATACCCCACATGTGTGTTGCAAACACCGTTTATGTATATGTTTGCGTGACTTATGCATGTGTTCACTTCTGCGCACGAGCACAGCGGGATGGGACGCTTTAAAAAAAATATATATTTTTACACTGTCCCCTTAATTCTTTTCTTTTTGATCACTTTTATTCCTATTACAAGGAATATAAACATCCCTTGTGATATAAATAAGGGGCGACAGGTCCTCTTTATAGAGAGAACTGGGGTCAAAAAGACCCCAAATCTCTCCTTTACCTTTAAAAGCAAAAGATTTGAAAAAAAAAAATTAGCCTTTGCTTTAAAGCGGCAAAAAAAAAAGTAAAAACACCTTTAAGACAATGGCATAATGTGCTAGCATGCATCGCATATTAGCACATTATGAAATACTCTCCTTGAAATGAAGGCCTCCAGCGCTGTGCTGTCACCACTGAGCTGGCATATTCCACTGGTCTTTTTTTCAGGTGTGATTGGCCAGAGCAGTAATGAGCCCTTGGTTCCAGCATGAAGCTCTGAAGGTTAGGCAAGGTATGCCGTACTTTCAGAGCGCATGCGCCAGTGACATAACTAGCTGCATCCAGAGTGGATATCTACTAAGCGGTGCACGTTTAGGAAATATTCATTTTACCTACAAGTAAGCCTTATATAGGATTACCTGTAGGTAAAAATGACCAAGTGGGGTTTACTACCACTTTAAAAATAAAAAATTGTTTAATTTTGGCTTCTAGTAGACCGTAAGTGACATCATGACATCGCTCCAGTCCTGTAAGGCCAAAGAAGCGATCAGAGACAATCTGGTCTCTGTTCGCCTCTGTGACCAGCCAGCCGCAACTTCGGATCATTTCTCGGGTGCACCGGTAAAAACGGTAAGCCCGAGAAACACTGGCTAATGAGCCGCCCGGACCCGCTTCCATGAGAAAGCAAGCCCCCGGCTATCGGCTATAAAAAAAAAATATGTAGCTTCAGCCATAACCCTGTTAAAGCAGTTGAATACCCCGCTTTCTTATTTTTACCTACAGGTAAGCCTATGATAAAGCTTACCTCCTGTAGGTAAAATGAATATCTCCTAAATCTGCACGGTTTAGGAGATATTCACCCTGCATGCAGTCACTGACGTCAGTGGCACATGTGCTCCAAAGGTCCGTACCTCGCCGGAACTTCAGAGCTTGCTGGAACCGGGGGGGGGGGGGGGTCCCGCGCACCAGAGCCCGCGATCCTCGGAAGAAAGGACGGGAGAAGATGTCAGCCCTCTCAGCAGGAAACTGAGCACCGCTGAGAGGGTTTCGCTCTAAGGTTAGTATTTCATAATGTGCTAGTATGCGATGCATACTAGCACATTATGCCTTTTTCTTGCAGGTTTGTTTGTTTTTCCGCGGGTTTACAACCATTTTAACCACTTTACCACCGGAGGATTTTGCTGTCTTCCGTCCAGGCCACTTTTTGCGATTCGGCGCTGTGCGACTTCAACTGACAATTGCGCGGTCGTGCGACGCCGTACCTAAACGAAATTTACGTCCTTTTTTTCCCACAAACAGAGCTTTCTTTTGGTGGTATTTGATCACCTGTGCGATTTTTACTTTTTGCGCTATAAACAAAAAAAGAGCGTTTATTTTGAAAAAATAACAATATTTTTAACATTTTTTTATATGAAATTCCCCCCAAAAAAGATGTAAAAACCAATTTTTTTAAAAATTTTTGGCCAATTTGTTTTATGCTACCTATGTTTGGTAAAAAAAATCGCAATAAGCGTATTTTGATTGGTTTGCGCAAAAGTTATTGCGTTTACTAACAAAGGGAAAGATTTCTGTCATTTTTGGTGGTTTTTTTTTAACGCGTAATGGCGGCGATCTGCGATTTTTTTTGCGGGACTGCGACATTGCGGCGGACAGACCGGACCCCTGACTGACATTTTTGACACTTTTGGGGGTACCAGTGACATTACTGCAGTAATCAGTGCTATAAATATGCACTGTTACTGTAAAAATGACACTGGCAGGGAAGGGGTTAATTTTATTGGAGAGGGAGGGGTTAATGTATGCCTGGTGCTTACTGACGTGTAGGGGGGGAGGTGACTATGTGATTCATGGACAGATCGGATGTCCAGCTATGCTGAACAGTCCGATCTGTCACTCCCTGTCACTATGGAGATCCGCCCGCTGTGTTTACACACAGCGGGCGGATCTCCAGACTCGATCCCCGACGATCGGGTAAGAGCAGCGGCGATCGCCGCTGCTCCTCCCCTGGCCCGACTCCAGCTGTGAATGAAAACAGCGGGAGCGAGCCTTTCGGCGGCGCGCAAGCGCCGCCCAGAAGGGGGAGTGTCCAGTCACGTTAATACTACGTGGCTGGACGATAACGAACCACTCTGCCGCAGTAGTATTACTGTGAGCGGTTGCAGAGTGGTTAAACAACTTGCAAACCGCAATGTATATATACATATAACTGCTGGGATGTATTTATTAAACTTTGACACTAATACCTAGAAGCTGATTGGTTACTATGCACAGCTGCACCAGATTCTGTGCACACAAGTTTTAGTAAATTTATGTATTTATTTTATTACAGGTATTTATATAGCGCCGTCAGTTTACACAGCACTTTACACATATACTGCATATTGTATGCTTACATGCACACCTCTCTATAAGTCAGTATATTTTTATCTCAGCCACTGACAGTCCGCAGACTGATTTCTGGTTAGCTGGGCAAAGATCAAAAGGACTCATACATATGAATTATCAATTTTTTTTTCTCAAGTTTCACTTCAATCAAAAATATAATTTTATAGTACTAAGACTCACTTCCATAATGTACTTCTAAGTTTATCGATATACTATGAGAGGAATATGAAATTCTGAAAACTGGAGCAGATGTGGCAACCAATCATCTTCTAGCTTTCATTTTTGAAAGCTGAACTGAACAAGCTGATGATAGAAGCTGATTGGTTGCCCTGCACAGCTGCTCCAGTTTTGATAAATCCTCCCTAATGTCTTTGCAGCATTGAGAGCAATGATCTGACTGTCATTCATTGTTTTATGGATGTGTTTTGTCCCATGCCACAAACGTATCAATCTCCCACATTTATATTTAATACATGCTGTCAGTTTGGATACAAATGCAAATGTCACTTATTAGAAGAAGCTGTCATTGACCTGATGTTTCATCCGAGTTTTGCAATGTATATCCAAAAAAAAAAGAAGAAAAAAAAGAAGAAAAAAGGATGAAATGCTGTACTCTGAAAAAAAAAAACAGCCCAAAAGTAAGCAAGACTGAAAAAGTGGCTTCAGCCCATCTCCTCCCAGTTCATGTCTAACGCGTTTCACTCTGCTCATAGGACTTAGTCATAGGGGTCATTCCAGGATTTTAGAAGATGATTTTAATCAATTCTTCCAATTTTAGGAATTGTTCACACCAGCCCAAATGCTAAAATGTGCACATTAGTGTGTGTTGCATAGGGACAGCAAGCAGTGCCAAGACAAAGACATCTAGAGCCCAGGGTGAACATGCCAAACTGCACCCACCTCCCAAGATGTATGAGCATTATGTGTCAACAAAAACACTGGACACTAATCTGCATGCTTATCCCCTAAGCATACATTATCCCTCCTCCCGGTACAAATCTGCCCCCCCCCCCCCATAAAGAAAATTCATCCTTCCTTGCACAAATCCTCGACCCCTAAACTTTCCACTCCTAGTATTCTAGTACACATCCCCCCACTTCAAATAATATCCCCTTCCCCTCCTTCCAAATCCCCCCTCCTAGCACAAATCCCCCTAAATCACCCCCCCCCCAAATTCCCCCTCCTAGTACACATCCACTTCAAATAATCTCCCTCTCCCAGGGCAAATTCCTTCCAAATCCCCCCTCCTAGCACAAATCCCCCTAAAACACCCCCCCCCCCCCACAAATTTCCCCTCCTAGTAAACATCCTCCCCACTTCAAATAATCTCCCCCTCCCAGGGGAAATTCCTTCCAAATCCCCCCTCCTAGCACAAATCCCCCTAAAACATCCCCCCCCCCCACAAATTTTCCCTCCTAGTAAACATCCTCCCCACTTCAAATAATCTCCCCCTCCCAGCACAAATCTTCTTCCCCCCTTCCACCCTCCCTACACAAATCCCCCTAAATCACCCCCCCCCCCCCAATTTCCCCTCCTAGTACACATCTCACCCCTACTTCAGATAATCTCCCTCTCCCAGCACAAATTCCCTCCAAATCCCCCCTCCTAGCACAAATCTTCTTCCCCCTATCCCCCCTCCCTACACAAATCCCCCTAAATCACCCCCACCAAATTTCCCCTCCTAGAACAATACTTTTTTTAAAGGTACACTTTATTGAAACATGCTGTAGAACACCAGCAGTAACAAAGGACACAAAACATAACAAAAGAAAAGAACAAATTCAGAAAGAGTAAACAATACCACAGGTCAGACGCCTGCATAGGGCTCAATGCACACATGACAAGTACAGTAAAAAGAGCATTCAATGAACGATATTATAAGGCATGGGGGGGGGGGGAGGGCGGAGAGGGAGGGGGGGGGGGCGGACAGGGAAATCCATTGGTAACAGAGACAAAAACAGAATGCACAGCAACATAGCTTAGTTGGAGTCAGTAACAGATGAAGTAGTAAGCTCAGAATCAACCCAAAGGGACCAAATTTTACAAAACTTTTTAGGACAACCTCTAGCCTAATAAGTCATTGTATACAAAGGAAGGGCTTGGTTAATGAGTGAGATCCAAAATGGAATGTCAGGGGGAGTAGTAGATTTCCAGCGCAACGCTATAGCCTTCCTAGCGTAGAAGAAGGTCAAGCGCAGAAACAATTTAGTACGGATTGGGGCATCTTCCTCATCCACTTAATCCAACAGACAGCGGAGGGCAGGGCCAGATTAACATAGGGGCTATTGGAGCTGCAGCTCCAGGCCCCTACCTTAATATAGGCCCCAGGTTGGCCATATTCACTGTTACCGCTCTTCTGTCACTTGTAAACACAGAAGTCTGGCTTCTATGCTCGCTTCCCCAGGCAGCTCCCTCAGAACCTCCCCACACAGCACGAAGGCCGGACAAGGAGGGACAGTTGCCGATGCATGGATGTGTTTATGGGCTTCAGAGACAGCATCCCATTTTGAATTAGGCATGCATGGCTGCACCCTTCCTCCTCTGGGTGCATGCCAAGGCACGGCCCTTAAGGCCCTTCAAAATCCACAGCACCAAGCCCATGATGCTCTTAATCCGGCCCTGGCGGAGGGGGCTACAAATATTAGGTAGCTGTGTAAGATTAGCAATGAAGTCAGTCACAGTAGATCAAAAGGTCTGAATGGATGGACATTCCTAGAACATATGGAAAAAAGTACCCTCAGCAACAGCGCATTTCGAACATATAGGGGATGATAATCTACCAAGTCTTTGTAGGAATGTGGGTGTAAAGTAGGATATATACAGGAATTTCAGTTGTATAACTTTATCCCTAGAAGAGATAACCACTGGAATTTGGGAAGGAAGGATATCTTGCCACACCTCCTCCAACAGATCCGGGATGTTCTTCCTCCAGAGAGATTCCACCACCTCTAGTCTCCTAGATTTAGAGTGCAATAAAGTGGAGTAGTATGTAGAGATCAGTTTATCATGTGACGAATCAGAAATAAGATTCTCCAATGCAGAAGGTTCAATTATGACATAACGCAGACCGAATTGCGCAGCTGCCGTGTGACGCAACTGCAAATAACGGTAATGAGCCATAGGGGGCAGGGCAAAGGAGGACTGCATGTCGGCGAAGGAATGAAAAACCCCATTCAAGTACAAATGTGAGATAGACTTTACTCCGTGTCTGGCCCAGGAAAGACAGTCATCCTGCCGAAAAAATTCTCGCAACTTTGGGTTGTGCCACAGGGGGGCAGTAGGGGAGTGGGCCGCAGAGGACCGGGACCTATCCAGGCCGGAGGCAGCAAAGACTCTTAAAGTCCTAGAACAATACTTCAAATAATCTACCCCCTTCCAGCACAAATCTTCTTCCCCCTATCCCCCCTCCCTACACAAATCCCCCTAAATCACCCCCCCCCCCAAATTTCCCCTCCTAGAACAATACTTACCCCCTGCTGTCCCCCAAATTACCCCTTCCAACACAAATCCCCCCCACCTCACATGATACCACAGTGCCTAGGGCAGCCACCCCTCTTGCCCACCCCTTGCCCTGGCCCTGAAAGCAAGGGCCATTGCCATGCTTTGTTACAACACATTGCACTATTTACCTTTTTCTTTTCATTGAAATGTTACAAAATGACACAGTCTGTTCACCACGGCAAGTTACGACATGCTGTGATGCATTGACATGTGGCGCAATGCATGAACTGAGTATAAGGCAGTGATGCTGCATTTTCCTTTTTGCAGAACACTGCAGCTCAGCGCAGTGTTATGGTGTAAACATTTGTTTTCTATGTGTCCTCGTGCTGAGCTTGCTTTGATCTATGCTCATTAATGCAGCTCAATGAATATGGTGTGAAGAAGCCATTAGACCCCGTTCACACATTTGCGTTTTAATAGGTGTATCGAAATGTGGTAAGACACGTCATCAAAGGCAATGTTACATTTAGAACCTGTTCATATCTGTGAGCTGCGCTGCAGTACCTTTCTGAATATAGCTCAGATCTGTGAGGTTTTTTTATTTGCTTTTTTTTTTGAGTTTTGAGGACCATAAAAGCCAATAGTAAATCAAGAAAATGCATGTATGATGCATTTAACGTGTTTTCAGTCACTGATAATAAGTCTAATGCTGGCCATATACGTACAGAATTTAGACTGAAACTGGTCATTTTCAGAAAAGATCATTCGACTTTCGTGCTATTAGTGAACCCAACTTTACCGACGATTTCGACAATGGGCGCGGCTAATGTCGATGGATCTGAAGCAAAAACTTTTACCGTTTCAACTAAAGCGTATATGTGTATGTTATAATCAAAACAAAAAGAATATTGTCTTGTATAATTTGTATTTTTATTTTTTATTTTTATTGTTATCGAATGATCACTATGAACATGGAAACGATCATATAAATGAGTTTATTCTATCAGTCAGCGGACAATTCGCTTTCGACCGACAAATAATCGTTCAGTCTGCAAAAGGCCGAAACTCTGTACATGTATGTCCAGCATTAGGCCAGGTTTACACCTATCTGTGTACACTTTTGTTTATTTTTAGTGTGTGTGTTTTTTCTTTTTACTGTGAGTTGTAGCATGTTTACACATGCATTCAATATTCTATTAGCCATCAGGCGCATTAAAATGCGCAGAAAAAACAGACATTCAAACTGTAGTGCAAATCACCACAGAGATGTGGACAGTCGTGTTGAAAAATGTTGCTTCTTATAACACATGCATTGTTTTGCTGTTCGCACATTAAAACACAAAGGCGTTAATGAGACCTTAATAGTTTTTTATTGGCCAACATGAAAAGGGTGTAACGCATAAAAAAGCATGAAAATGTATCATACTTGTGAGTCAAAATATGCAAAATGTGCATAGGCGCATGATAAAAACACATGAATGTAGTTTTTTTTTTATACATTTTTTTTGTTTGATAAATATCATTGATAAATATAATTTTTGTCTAAAAATCTAGAATATTTTTTTTTGGGACGACCTGGTTCTACGCAAAATCGTGAGGGTATATAGGGTACCATATATACTCGAGTATAAGCCGACCTGAATATAAGCCAAGCCACCTAATTTTAACACAAAGAACTGGGAAAACGTATTGACTCGAGTATAAGCCTAGGGTGGGAAATGCAGCAGCTACTGGTAAATTTCAAAAATAAAAATAGATACCAATTAAATTATATATATTATGAGCTATTAACTCAGGCTGCTCTATGCAAGCATAGTCAACACTGGGTCCAGAAAGGGGTTAATAAGATAATAAAAAATAAAATATAGCATACTGAGTACTGTAAATAAACGTACTGTTTATCCAAGACCAGAGATATACCGGTACACGTATTCAGCAATTCTTGGGTGGAGCAAGGGGGCGTGAACAAGAACGGGTAAGACTGTAAAGGCTATGTTATTGGTAACAGCCCGGGGAAAAGCGAGAGAAGAAGAGCAGCCGCATCCAACATTCATCTGACAAGGATGCGGTGCTCCCCAGGTACCAGCACACAGAAGCGGGCAGGTTCTTGCCCAATACGGCATGGACAACACAGAGGCTGCTGGAGTTCAGGAGAAAAGTAGAGCGGTGATATCAGCAGTCATCAGACCAACCACAGAGGCTGCAGGCGCCCGCAAATGAGGGGGAGAGACCGGAGAACACCCGCACTGCACCGGAGAATAGGTAAGTGAGTGTGCAAGAGGACCTAGTTGATGGAGAGTGTGCTGAGTCTGAAGCAGTATGGGTGGAAATGTACATGAGTGTGTAATACAAGGATTATCATTGGGGTTTGTTATAGACCTCCCAGTATTAATGAGGAGGTGAAGACTCAGCTCCTGGCACAGCTGGAAAGGGCTGAAAGGGCTGGAACAGTGTTAATAATGGGGGATTTTAACTACCCAGACATTGACTGGAGTAATGGCACTGCTGGAACAGTTAAAGGGCAAAAATGTATAAACCTATTACAAGACAATTTTATGGTGCAGTTTATTGAGGCCCCCACTAGAAATGATGCTCTGTTAGACCTGGTAATCTCAAACCATGCAGAGCTTATTAATAATGTTCATATAAAAGAACATCTGGGTAGCAGTGACCATAATATGATTTCTGTTAATGTTAGATGTAAGCACAAAACGCGTACAGGAAATACAAAAACACAACTTTAAGCAAGAAAATTTTCCAAGAATGAGGGCTGCTCTCCAGGATTTAGACTGGGAGGGAATATTGGCATTGATGAGCACAGGACAGAAATGGGAAATTTTCAAAAAGACTTTATGCAAACTCACTGCAAAGTATATTCCCATGGGTAATAAGTTTAAAAGGCTAAAAATAAAACCTATGTGGCTCATGGCCAAAGTTAAAAAAGCTATAGATAAAAAGAAGAGCTTTTAAAAAATATAAAAATGAAGGAACACTATCATTGTTTAATTGTTACAAAGAATATAACAGAATATGTAAAAAGGAAATCAAGGACGCAAAAATTCAAAATGAACGACAGATTGCAAAAGATAGTCGGACAAACGCCAAAAAATTCTTCAAATATATTAACAGTAAAAAGGTTAGGTCTGAGCAAGTAGGCCCTTTACAAAATAATCAGGAGTGGATGACTGGGGACAAAGAGAAGGCAAATTTATTAAATACGTTCTTCAGCTCTGTATATACAAAGGAGCATGGGGGAGCTCATGACCATAATGAGGATGGTATTGACACAGCCCAAATGATCCACAATGGCTCAAAAGTGATATGGTCTAGAAATATTTAGACAGAATAAGGGTGGATAAAGAGCCTGGACCAGATGGCATCCACCCACGCATCCTAAAAGAATTGAGCGCTGTCATTTCTAAGCCTTTGTTTCTGATTTTTAGGGACTCGATAAGGACTGGAATAGTACCACTGGATTGGCGTAGGGCCAATGTGGTGCCTATATTTAAAAAGGGATCAAAGTCTTTGTCAAGTAACTATAGACCTGTTAGTTTAACTTCTATAGTCGGGAAGATACTGGAGAGTTTAATGAAAGACCACAGATGAGTTCTTGCTGGAAAAAAATATTTTAACCTCCTTAGCGGTAATCCCGAGCGTGACTCGGGTGGAGTTTTCATTGCAGGAGCGGTAACCCCGAGTCACGCTCGGGGTGGATTGCAGAGAGCGCAGCGGTGTTCTCTTACCTTATCCTGGCGATCCAGCGATGATCTCCCATTGCTGAGATCGCCAGCTGAGAGTCCCGCCGCTCCTCCGTCCCTCCGTCGGTCTGATCACTTCCTAGTTCCGTTCCCTGCAGCAGCAATGCTGCATGGGAGCGGAACTAGGGAGGGAAATTCAAAAAAAAAAAAAAAAACGTTACACAAAACACATTTTATATTTTATATATATATATATATATATATATATATATGCATATATATATATATATATATATATATATATATATGCATATATATATATATATATATATATATATATATATATATATATATATATATATATATACATATATATGCATATATATATATATATATATATATATATATATATGCATATATATATATATATATATATATATATATATATACATATATATGCATATATATATATATATATATATGCATATATATATATATATATATATAGATATATATATATATATATATATATATATATATATATATATATGCGCATATATATATATATATATATATACACCGGTATATATATATATATATACATATGTGTGTGTATATATATATATATATATATATATATATATATATATACACACACACACACATATATCTATATATAATATATAATGCATGAATTATAATCTAATCAATAATATAATTTTATTATATATATTATATATTATATAATAAAATTATATTATTGATTAGATTATAATTCATGCATTTGTGTTTAAAATTTATCACATCTGGGATGACTACTAGACTCTTGTTTTGGTCAGGTTTAAGTCAGTAATTACTAAGAATTGTAGGCCTATAATACATAACGCCAAATTTCCATGAAAACAATTGTACCGCTTTTGGTATGTAATTCCGGACATAATCATACCGCCAGGGAGGTTAAGCAACAGACAGCATGGATTCATGAAAGACAAACAAACCTGATTTCTTTTTATAGGAGGTAAGTAAAAACATGGACAGAGGGGTGGCTGTGGACGTAATATACTTGGATTTTGCAAAAGCATTTGACACAGTTCCCCATACACAGCTAATGTGTAAGGTAAAGACTACAGGCTTGGAAAGATCAGTTTGTAATTGGATAGAAAATTGGCTAAAAGATAGAATTCAGAGAGTAGTGGTTAATGATTCTTACTCTGAATGGTCTAAGGTTATCAGTTGTGTACCCCAAGGTTCAGTGTTGGGACCATTACTTTTTCATATCTTTATAAATGATATAGGGTCTGGGATTAAAAGTACCATTTCAGTCTTTGCAGATGACACCAAGCTTTGCAGTGGAATAACTTCCTTACAGGATGTCTCCAACTTACAAGCTGACCTCAATGCGCTGTTTCATTGGGCAACTATGTGGCAAATATGGTTTAATGTTGATAAATGTGAAGTTATGCACTTGGGGGCAAAGAATATGCATGCATCATGTATACTAGGTGGAGTAGAACTGGGGGAATCCATAGCGGAGAAGGATCTGGGTGTTCTGGTAGATCATAAGCTTAATATTAGCATGCAATGCCAAGCTGTGGTTTCCAAAGCAAGCAAAGTACTTTCTTGTATTAACAGAGGCATGGACTCCAGAGAGAGATATCATAGATATCATTTTGCCCCTGTACAAATCATTAGTAAGACCTCATCTGTAATATGCAGTTCAGTTTTGGGCACCAGTTCTTAAAAAAGGATATCCGGGAACTGGGGAAGTGCAGTGAAGGGCAAACAAACTGATAAGAGGCATGGAGGAGCTCAGCTATGAGAAAAGATTAGAGGAACTGAATTTATTCTCCCTTGAGAAGAGGAGATTAAGGGGGGATATGATCAACATGTATAAATACATAAGGGGACCATATAGTGAACTTGGTGTTGAGTTGTTCACTTTAAGGTCAACACAGAGGACAAGGGGGCACTCTTTACACCTAGAGGAAAACGGATTTCGTCTCCAAATACGGAAAAGTTTCTTCACCGTAAGAGCTGTGGAAATGTGGAATAGACTCCCTCCAGAGGTGGTTCTGGCTAGCTCACTAGATTGCTTTAAAAAAAGGTCTGGATTCTTTTTTGGGTGTACTTAATATAAGTGGGTACTACATTTTTTTTTAGGTAAAGTTGATCCAGGGAATATCCGATTGCCTCTCGGGGAATCAGGAAGGAATTTTTTTTCCCCTGCTGTAGCAAATTGGATCATGCTTTGCTGGGGTTTTTCCGCCTTCCTCTGGATCAACTGCGGGTATAGGATTGTGTATATGGGATTGTATGGTTGGGTTTTCAATACTTTTTTTTTTTTTTGGTTGAACCAGATGGACTTGTGTCTTTTTTCAACCTGACTAACTATGTAACTATGTAACTATGATTTAGTTTAAATTATCTTTTTTTTTTTTTTAATTCTTTTTATTATTTTTAAAAGGTAGAGGGTTTAACAAAACAGAGCCTCTGGTCATTCCCCGGCTCAAACATAACATCAACATAGAACACATGTCCTAAGACTACTATAACTAAGAAAAGAAAAAACAAAAGAAAACAAAATCCAACTGCTCGGTTCCACAAAGAGACAGGAGTGAAGGTGACTATCACTGCATATAATCTCTCTCACTCCACCACTTCCCAAGTGGAAAACATTTGTACCTGGATACGAATATAGTACATTCTCTGACTCAGTAAACATATGTAAGAAAGAACCCTTGGGGCTTAGGAATTTGTGAGTATGAGAAACCACACAGAAATAACACTTCCAAGGTTTCCTTAGTATAAAAAGATTTTGTCCAGATGTCCCACACTTTACCAAACTTGGCTGGGAAACCTCATGAGGAGTAGGTGGCCTTGTATAATGGGATGGTATTATTTATCAAAGATTTCCAAAAGTTTAAAGATGGTGCCCCATTCAACTTCCATTTAATCACTATAGCTTTCCTTGCATAGAATAGGAGTAGACCTATAAGCGTCTTGGTTGCTCGGAGAAAAGCCATTGAGTCCACTAGGCAAAGCAAACATATTTCAATGGACAATGGGATGTGGATAGTGGTTAAGGAGGAGATAAAATCCGTAACCTCTACCTAGAACCCTCTCACCTTGGGACATGACCAAAACATATGATCGAAGTCAACTATGGTTTCAGTACATCTCTAACAGTGGGGGTAGGCCCCAGGATATATTTTGTTTAGGCGATGCGGTGTCAAGTAGGCTCTATGAACTATTTTATATTGAATTAGGAAGTCTCTGACCGACACCAATTGTTGGAAGGGTATTCCCATATATCTTTCCCAGGTCTCCATATCCAAATCCGGAATTTCCTCTCGCCATTTGGAGTATAAACCCTCCAGACCAAAATGGACCAAGGGTAAGAGCAATTTATATATATTACAGTAGATAATGGTTTCTCTAGGGGGTGATCTCTCAGTAGAGTTTCTAAGTTACCTTGAAGAAGAGTTAGTCCCTGAGTACGGAATTAAGTAGAAAAGGCATGTTAGTTTAAATGATAATTTAAAGTAAAATAGCATCGTAAGTTAATATCAAGTATTCTATAAATTATTTATACTCACAATTTCCTTAAAATATATGATTTATCAATTTGAAGGAAAAAAATAATACATTAAAAAAAAGATGAAAGCCTTTGTTGTCACTTACTGAGGTTTTCCTGAGGTTACGACTGTTTGTTACTTTATTGTTTGCTCTCTGTACCCTATGGGTTATTAGTTGTATCTCTGTAATTCTCCAGTGCATGTTAAACGTTGTACTACATTTGTTAACTCCAATAAAATCTTTGAAACAGAAAAAAAAAAAAAAAAAAAAGATGAAAACACAAAGGTTTGAACCTAACCTAAAGCCCCACGCACACTATGAGAATATCAGAAAAAAAAACACATTTGAAGCAAAAATATCCAAAAGGACAGACACAAACATTTTTCTTGTAAAATAGCAGAACAAACTATTTTCGTGTAATTAGTATAGTATTTGTACATAAAAAATTGTGTGACCAAGCCCACGCATGCTTGGAAATTAAAGAACTCTTTACAATACAATACTTTCACTTCCGAATCCGAAGTTGTATTCTGTCGTACGAGAATTTTCGTAACTTTAGTAACCTATTCGCTTTCGATATGAGACTAGCATGCAAGAAAAAACAGACGCTCATTCGTCCGTCGTGTGTACAAGTCTTAAAGCGGCTCTTCAGTCATTTTTTCATCTCTCCACGGTACGCCGGACCTTCAGAGCGCATGTGCCGATGATGTAATCGGCTGCATGCACTCTGAATATCTCCTAAACTGTGCAAGTTTAGGAGATATTCACAGTACCTATAGGTAAGCCTCTAATAATGATGAATAAAAATGAAGACTATATTTTCTCTTTAACCACTTGCTGTGCGCGTTGCGCTGGGGGGGGGGGGTCGAGCGCGTGTCGCCGGCGGCACTCTCCAGCCCCCACGAGACAGCGGGGATGCCGATGCATCGGGCCGGCACCCTCGATTGATGCCGGACTCCCGCGATTGCTCCCCGCTGTGAGAGAATGAAAGTAAGCTGTTGTAAACACAGCTGACCGTTCTTCTCTCTGAAATGATCACAGAGCGCCTGTGATCCTTCTATATAGGATCACAGGTCTCTATGCTCATTTCACAAGCCCCTCCCCCCACAGTTAGTGAACACTCCCCTAAGCTCATATTAAACCCCTTGATCACACCTAGGTTAACCCCTTCCCTGCCAGTGTCATTATTACAGTAAGAGTGCATATATTTAGCACTGATTACTGTGGTAATGTCACTGGTCCCCCCAAAAGTGTCAAAAAGGTCAGTTAGGGGTCCGACCTGTCTACCACCATGTCGCAGTCCCACTAAAAAACGCAGATCGCTGCTATTACTAGTATAAAATAAAAAATAATTAAAAATATTATAAATCTTTTACCTAGTTTGTAGATATGATAACTTTTGTGCAAACCAATCAAAAAACGCTAATTGTGTTTTTTTTTACCAAAAATATGTAGCAGAATAAAAATTGGCCTAAAAGAATGAAAAATGTGATTTTTAATTTTTTTGGGAATGTTATATAGCAGAATGTGAAATATATATTTTTTTTGTCAGAATTGTCGCTCTTTTTTTGTTTATAGCGCAAAAAATAAAAATCGCACAAGTGATCTTGTATCACCAAAAGAAAGCTCTATTTGTGGAGAAAAAAAAAGACATCAATTGTTTTTTCGGTACAATGTCACACGGTCTCGCAATTTTCTGTTAAATAACACAGTGCGAATTGCAAAAAATGGCCTGGTCATTAAGGGGGCAAATCCTTCCGGTCCAGAACTGGTTAAGTTCTGCTTGAAAACCCGCGAAAAGAAAATGATGCCCATAGTGACCAATCAGAGTTCTTGTTTCGTCTTTACATATAATTAGAGTGAAAAAAGGTGAACCCTGTTCAGTTACTATTAACAGCAACTGTAATTGTGTGCTAATTGAATTTATTCCAGTTTTAATGCATCAGCCCTAATGGGCCTTATTCATTCATACTGTAGTTTTTTCTTGT
Organism: Pelophylax lessonae; assembly: GCF_965119305.1. Taxonomy (NCBI): domain Eukaryota; kingdom Metazoa; phylum Chordata; class Amphibia; order Anura; family Ranidae; genus Pelophylax; species Pelophylax lessonae. The sequence goes on along the minus strand of NC_138772.1, from coordinate 433,732,014 downwards.
GTACACCAATGCATTTGTAAATCTAATTTTAATGTTAAGTATTGTCTTAATTTTTAAACAACAGCCAATCAGCAACTGGAAATGTATTTCCTCCTCCCAAATATAGGTTAATAAAGCCAATTTATTTTCCTAAATTATAGCTAGAATTGTCCTTTTATACTATTTTAACCTTTTTTCAGCTGTTTTATAGCATAATAAATTTTTATCTTCAACAGGTTATGACACCAATGGTTAAAATTTGCCAGCAGATTCATGGATGTGAAAAAGCCATGTGAAGCAGGAGATGAAATAGTGTGCCTGCTCTCAGAGTAGTGCCCTGCATCTGTGTCATTCAGTAACTAAAGATGACACCATTTCCTGCTTCCTCTTCAGCTGTTCACATATGTGTAAATGAAATCATCCACTTCATCACTGGGAAAGGTTAAAGCTGAACTCTGGAAACATTCATGCAGTGGGACTCCCCCCTCACTGCAAGGGTTAAATTAAGCTTGTTTTTGTCTAGGGTGCTATTAAAAACCCTTCTTACTTTCCTTATCGCTCGTTCCAGCAGACCTCTTCTCTACATGCCAGCGGCCCCTCAGAGATGCTTCACTTTGGGACTCTGTCAGTCATACTATGACGTCATCACGTACAATGCAGGACCAGCATGGTAAGGTAGGACGCTGAGGACCCGCCCACAACCTGGAACATCAGAGGGAAGAGTAGAGTATCGTAGCGGAACGCATGGCGACCCAGACTTCCTGAATTGTTTTTACACAGGTGATTGAACGTATTTTCATATAAATGCATTACTAAATTTTAAATACACATGGTATATGCGGATTTACACTATGGGGATTGTCTCTCCTATATTCCATTGAGCCATCCATGGGAACATATTGGCACATTTTGGATGCTATGGGGAGCAAATAGGAGATCGAGGAGGCACTCATAAGACAGATATTTATACAAAGTGGGATACCCCTGCAGAAGGAGACAGATATTTGGTGAGTGTGACCTCAGGTGGGGGACACGAGTGAAGACACTGGGGTTTACCGCATGATATGAGTGTAACCCGGCTATAACAACACAGCTGCTTGTTGTTTCAATGAAAACACTACAAGGAGCAGCAAGACCACGGGAAAAGTGAAATTAAAGGACACCACACACCTTTATGAACTTATTATATTTTGTATAGGAGGCTATCTTATGCACAAGCGGTTTTTGTGCACAAGTTGTTTTTTATATATAGGCACTTTTTTGCACTTTCTTGGTGAATAGAATTGGTTTGCACAGGCAGTATGTATATATATATATATATATATATATATATATATATATATATATATATATATATATATATATATATATATATATATATACATACAGTATCTCACAAAATTGAGTACACCCCTTACATTTTTGTAAATATTTTATTATATCTTTTCATGTGACAACACTAAAGAAATTACACTTTGCTACAATGTAAAGTAGTGAGTGTACAGCTTGTATAACAATGTAAATGTGCTGTCCCCTCAAAATAACTCAACACACAGTCATTAATGTCTAAATTGCTGGCAATGTCCAAATTAGAGCCCAATGTGTCAATATTTTGTGTGGCCACCATTATTTTCCAGCACTGCCTTAATCCTCTTGGGCATGGAGCTCACCAGAGCTTCACAGGCTGCCACTGGAGTCCTCTTCCACTCCTCCATGACGACATAACGGAGCTGGTGGATGTTAAGAGACCTTGCGCTTCTCCACCTTCCATTTGAGGATGCCCCACAGATGCTCAATAGGGTTTAGGTCTGGAGACATGCTTGGCCAGTCCATTACCTTTACCCTCAGCTTCTTTAGCAAGGCAGTGGTCATCTTGGAGGTGTATTTGGGGTCAATATCATGTTGAAATACTGCCCTGCGGCCAGTCTCCGAAGGGAGGGGATCATGCTCTGCTTCAGTATATCACAGTACATGATGAACTGTAGCTCCCCAGTGTCGGCAGCACTCATGCAGTCCCAGACCCTGACACTCCCACCACCATGCTTGAATGTAGACAAGAAGCACTTGTCTTTGCACTCCTCACCTGGTTCCAGCCACACACGGTTGACACCATCTGAACCAAATAAGTTTATCTTGGTCTCATCAGACCACAGGACATGGTTCCAGTAATCCACGTTCTTCTTAGTCTGCTTGTCTTCCGCAAACTGTTTGTGGGCTTTCTTGTGCATCATCTATAGAAGAGGTTTGCCATGCAGACCAATTTGATGCAGTGTGCAGTGTATGGACTGAGCACTGACAGGCTGACCCCCCCACCCCTTCAACCTCTGCAGCAATGCTGGCAGCACTCATACGTCTATTTCCCAAAGACAACCTCTGGATATGACGCTTAGCACGTGCACTCGGCTTCTTTGGTTGACCAATGCGTGGAACCTGTCTTGTTAAACCGCTGTATGGTCTTAGCCACCGTGCTGCAGCTCAGTTTCAGGATCTTGGAAATCTTCTTTTAGCTTAGGCCATCTTTATGTAGAGCAATTATTCTTTTTTTCAGATCTTTAGAGTGTTCTTTGCCATGAGGTGCCATGTTGATGCTCATCTACATGCTCGTCGTCCTCATCGGGGTCTCGACCTGACTGCAGTTCGTTGTCGTTACTGACTTGAGTGGGAAAATGCTCCCATTTGATGGCGTATGGCACTTTGGAGAGGTGTTCTCTTCACCGATGAATGCCAGTTTTCTTAGATCTTTGAGTACAGCTCATGAAAAATAGGGGCAAAAACATGTGTTGCGTTTATAATTTTGTTCAATATATATTTATATGTGTTTATCAATCATATTTTTTTTGCACATTAAGAGCAAAGTTTGCACATGCATTATTTGCACATATAACACATTTTTATAGATAGAATGTGGTGACACATATATTTCTTAGATAGAGTGTGGTGACACATGTATTTAATTTTAACTAGTCTAATTGGTTGTAGCAGCCATAACCTGTAGCAGCCATAACCTGAAGAGCAGCGCCAATACCCAGTTCTACTTTGCATATCGGGAAGAGTAGAGGAGTAGAGTGTTAGCTGCCTGGGGAACAAGGGATAAGGTAAGGAATCCTGCTTTTTAATTGCACCCTTGACAAAAAACGACCATTTAACCCTTGCAGTGCAGGGGGAGCTCCACTGCAAGAGTAGTTATGAATTTTCCCTAGAGTTCAGCTTTCAGCAACAAATAATCAAGATTTCATTATTTCAAATAAAAAAAAAAATAATATTTCTAACTAGAAAAGTTGGGTATGGGGAACTGTAGTCATGAAACACAGCTGTGTCTTTGATATTCTTTACCATAAGAGAACAGCTAATATGAAAATGATACCTCCAAACCCAACACTCTCTACGAATATGTAGAACTAAGAAAGCTACTATTACATCACAGGAATGTTTCCAGGTTCAGGTTTACCTAACTATGATATAATAATGAAAAGGAGGAATGTGCACATAGAGGAACAGAAATTAAAATTCTGAACATAGACCTGGCAGTTTCAGTGAATATGTGACACATTAAGCTAGATCAGAATGTTGTATAGCTGACATAAAACATGCAGGAATCCCTTTTACTTTTGAAATTCATAATGCAACTAACAAGCACTCAGCGGAGGAAAATCAGTAAGGTTATTTAAAGGATAGCTCAACTTTTGTTTTTTAAAAAAAAATAGCAATTAAAAAGAATAGTATAGCACATACAAGCCATATTTTAATTCAATGAATAACTCTACTTGTGTTAAAAGAAAATTACCATCTGGGTGATAGGGCTGTTTTGATGCACAGGCACCCCTGGGCACTGCCCAGGGGACCCAGGTGAATAGGTGGACCCTGCAGTTGCTCCTCCCCCCCAGAAGAGGGAATCATTTGTGGATAGAGCGGTGAGCAGTGGCTGGGTGGGGGAAATAACTGATCTTTTGTGGCTCATCTTGCAGCAGATGAAAGCCGGCTGCAGGGTGAGCCACAAAAGATCGGTTCCAGTTATATTCCCCCACCAGCCACACTGATCAATATTGGAGTTCCCTTGCTGCCTGGGCCCCCCCTGTATACCACCCCCCTTACCTCACCCCTGCCCCCCAGCGCTTCTGGCTTCCCTCCTCTCCTCTCCCGCCGGCAGCAGCTGCAGACAGGGGGATCTTCAGGATGGAGAGCAGGGAAACATAGTATATACTGGCCCCTTCCTTTTTAGATAAACACACTGAATGGTCAGTAGGGATGATCAAACGGTTCGGGTCGACCATCGGTTCGACCCGAACATTGACTGTTCGAGGTTCGGCCGAATTTAGAACTTTTTGCTGAAAAAGTTCGGAATTCGGCAACTAGAACCGACCAAAATGCAATGGGCCAGGAAATGGGCTTTAAAAGCCCGTGATTGGACCAGAACCATCAGTAAAAGCCAATTGAGGGGGCAGGAGAATGCTAGGAATGTGATTGGAGTGACTAGGGGGTCCAGAGGCCAATCATTAGTGAATACGCCCCCCAGTATATAAGATAGCCCCCGCCAAATTTCTACCATTTTAATACAGGGATGTGGAAGAGAGTGGAAGCAGTTCTGTTACTTCTGCTTCAAAAGTGTCATTTAGCAAGTTTGGAGTCAGGCATGACATCTGAACTTGTGTAAAGGGGTATATACACACACACATGTATGTATATATACACCTACACACATATAGATGTGAAAATAGCAGAACACTATGTTTGCGCTAATGAAATTATTAACAGGCATATGGCTCCGCTCCTTTCACACCTATATGTGTGTATGTGTATAATACATATAAGTGTGTGTGTACATATACCCCTATACACAAGTTCAGATGTTTTGCCTGCCTCCAAAGACCCCAAAAAAATGCCCAAAAAAACGCCTGTGCCAAAAAAAACGCCCAGGCGTGTTATTGCAGGTGTTTTTTTTGGGCAATTTTTTTGGGTCTTTGGAGTCAGGCAAAACATCTGAACTTGTGTATAGGGGTATATATACACACACACTTATATGTATTATACACATTCACACATATAGGTGTGAAAGGAGCGGAGCCATATGGGTGTTAATTATTTCATTAGCGCAAGCATAGTGTTCTGCTATTTTCACACCTATATATGTGTATGTGTATATATACATATAAGTGTGTGTGTGTATATATATATATATATACCCCTATACAGAAGTTCAGATGTTTTGCCTGCCTCCAAAGACCCCAAAAAAATGCCCCAAAAAAAACGCCCAGGTGTGTTATTGCAGGCGTTTTTTTGGGCATTTTTTGTGGGTCTTTGGAGGCAGGAAATACATCTGAACTTGTGTATAGGGGTATATATACACACACACTTATATGTATTATACACATACACATATATAGGTGTTATAGGAGCGGAGCCATATGGGTGTTAATTATTTCATTAGTGCAAGTATAGTGTTCTGCTACTTTTACACCTATATATGTGTATGTGTATATATGCATAGAAGTGTGTGTGTATATATACCTCTACACAGAAGTACAGATGTTATGCCTGCCTCCAATAACCCCCAAAAAATGCCCAAAAAAAACGCTTGCTACAAAACCGGCAAGGTGTGAAAAGAGTGGAGCCATATCCCTGTTTTATAAGTGCACTAATACAAACAAAGTTTTTTTTTCTGGTTCTGGACATGCTACAGAGCTGAAACTTCACAGGTACACTTTTTAGACCCCCCCCCCCCCCCCCAGACACTAAATCCAAAGAAATTTTTTTTTTTTTAATTTTTGTTTTTAATTTTTACAATAATTGGCTCTCTATCAAAAATGACAATTTTTAAGAACTCTTTTTTGTGTGGTTAATAGTCCCTGGGGCATGACCCAGAACCCTAGGCACTTTTTAGGGGCATTTATTGGGTTTTAGGGCTTCAAAATGGTGTTTTTTGATTACCGAAGTTCGGGTCCCATTGATTTCAATTGGGTTCTGAAATCCGGGCCGAACTTTTGGGAGGTTCGGGTGTTCTGGTCGAACCGAACTTTTCAAAAGTTCGATCATCCCTAAAGTACTGATCACTCACTGTGTTCATTTATAACTGAAGTAAACTGTGTTTACTATGCTGCAGTTTATGGATGAACAGGAGCCTCTGTCTCCTGTTCCTTCATCTGCAGTCCAGCTGAGGCTGCAGGAAGGAATTGGGTAATGAGTTTCCTCAGTTTCTTTCTCTGGCTCAAAATTGAGACTTCAGGGGTCTGTTTAGACCCCTGATATCTCACCAAAGACCACCCAACAGCATTGTGAAAAAAAATAAAAATTATTAAATTACAATGAATTAAAAAATTAAAATAAAGAAATTTAAATAATTGTAAAAAAAATAGTTAGAAATATAAAAAATTGGCGCGTTACTTTTTGCCAGGGGTCCACGATGCTGTTACGATGGCACTACTGGGTGATTTATGTACACTGCAAGAATTTTAACATATTTTGTTGCAGATTCCTACCTTTTCTTATTCTAAAGAAATAGCTTTCTTTGTCTGTGTCCATGTGCAAAGTGACCGTGAATGGGAGTGATTTATAATTATCAATCAGCTGCAGCACTGACAGGGTTCTAATGAGGAAAATTGCAGGGTCTGCATCCCTTTAGACATCCCTTTAGACATGATTTCTCCTTGGGACTATATTGCCAAAAATGCTTTTTTGTTGGAGGGAATGCGCAAAATCTGACTTGTATCTCAGTGTAGACTTCTGGGAAAATCATCAAGCCAATCACACAAGCAGGAAATTACATTACTGGGGGGGGGGGGGGGGGGGGTGCAATCCCTACAGTATCTGTGTACAGAATGCCTCCAGTTTGATATTGCATTACATTTTGCATAAATTACAGCACTGCAGATTGAAAAGGAAAGGTAATTTTTAATACCATTCAATAAAAATATGACATGTGCCACAATTGTAAATGCTATGTTATATAATTATTTTTTTTTATTAGCTTTATTTTTTTCCCAAAAAGGTGGAGTTACTCTTTAATGTTATTAGAAATTACATTTCCTTTTCAATCTGCTTTTCTAAACTTCTATAACATTCAATAAAGTATGGCAGCCTGGAAGCGTTCTGTGAACTGTTGGCGTATGGAAAACCCAGAGAAATGTCATTTCCTGCTTGTGTGATTGGCTCATTGATTTTCTGAGATGTCTGCAGTAAGATATGTCACATTTAAGGCTTCCCCTTTAATAGGATTTTCAGCTTTGGCGAGTTACTTCCAAGGAATGCGGACACTGCAACTTTCCCTATTATAACACTGAGATTTGCTCAGGTGGTTATAATGAAGACTGATCCTCCCATTCACAATCAGTCTGTAAAGGACAGGGTGAAACAAACAGAACAGAAAAAGGTAGGAATCTGCAACAAAGTTTGGAAAAATCCTTGCAATGTACATAGATCACCCAGGGGGGAAGATATATATATACAGTAAACCCCGGCTCCATTGCGGTTCAGTTTTTGCGGTCCCAGTATATTGTGTTTTTTTTTGTAATGTTATTTTACTATATAAATCATTACAAATTAAATATTTTTGTGTTTTCCATAGCTCTTGCTATGTCTCTCAGTATCTTTTATGTATTTAAATGAGTTTCTATTCTTTTAAAAGTGTGTTTAAAGACCTTAAAATGCTTTTACACGTACAGTGACAGTAAAAAAAACATGCCTACAATGCATTTTAATAGGGTTTTTCTATTCCGCGGATTTTCACTTTTCGCGGCTGGGTCCGGAACGTAACCCCTGCAATGGAGGGGGGTTTACTGTATATATATATATATATATATATATATATATATATATATATTTCCAACAAATATGGATCAACACTTCCAATATCCAACAACTCTACAGAAATCTGTGTGGAACAAGCTTTCAAGTCTCCTGGCGTTGTTCTAGGCTGTGAATCTGATCTGAATAGATGTTGAAAGTGAGCATATATCTTTGTTAAGAATTTCACCCAATCTAGGTATTCTATGAAGCATATTTAGCCAGAAATGTCTCATATTTTCTCCAAAAATGTTGTATATTAATAAATCCAGTAATCCATTATAGAGAATGAGCAATATGCATGCTATACAGAACACAAGGAAGGTGAGCACACAGTATCTAAGGAGATATTCACTGGATTTTGTGTACATAGGCATATTACCTCATTGTATATGACCAGATAGGCAGGGGAAATGTGTTTCCAGAGACATCGCCAACTAATTTTAAATATCTCTGCTAAAGATCATTCCTTTTTACTATTCTATCTGCTCTGCAGTAATTTGAAAATAAAAAGATGCTGCCTATATGGCACTTTCCTCCTCTCCATTACACACAGCCACAATTCAACAGCGTTGGTCCTTTCGCCGTGTGTATAAATTGCCTTTCGCTGTAAAATAGGTCGAAGGTATAAAAATCATTTATAGCACAGGCATGCAAAGTTTAACACTGCAGGCACAGCAGACAATATAATCTGGTTTAAATCTTCTGCTGTCACGCTTTATGCTATAAAACCCACTATGCTATAAAACCCACTAAGAAAAGGTTAAAAAACAAAAATGGCTGTATTCAAAGCAATGGAACCCACTCTACGTGTTTTTATCACAATGACCCACCTTTGTATTTCTGTGTATTTCCCAGGTTCATTTGTCATCATGGTAGCAGTGTATAGGCTTGGCACATTTCCAGCTGCTATTTAATCTGATTATATTATATTATATATTTGTATGTATGTATTTTATATAAAATAGCCTGTGTATGCATAAGCACACTTGCACTTATACTACTACTAAACCTTATTCATCATTATCAAAAAATACACACACCACATCTATCTATCTATCTATCTATCTATCTATCTATCTATCTATCTATCTATCTATCTATCTATCTATCTATCTATCTATCTATCTATCTATCTATCTATCTATCTATCTATCTATCTATCTATCTATCTATCTATCTATCTATCTATCTATCTATCTATCTACACTAACCTGCCACTTTATTAGGTACACCAGTTCAATTGCTTGGAAACACAAATTGCTAATCAGCCAATTACATGACAGCAACTCGTCGAATTTAGGCATCTAGATGTGGTGAAGACAACTTGCTAAAGTTTAAACTGAGCATCAGAATGGGGAAGAAAGGGGATTTAAGTGACTTTGAACATGACATGGTTGCCACTCCTTTCAGCTAATAACAGGAAACTGAGGCTACAATTTGATAAGGCCTGCCACAATTGGACAATAGAAGATTGGAAAAACGTTGCCTGGTCTGATAAGTCTCAATTTCAGCAGCGACATTCAGATGGTAGAATCAGAATTTGGCATAAACTACATGAAAGCATGGATCCATCCTGCTTTGCATCAATGGTTCAGGCTGGTGGCGGTGTAATGGTGTGGGGGATATTTTCTTGGCACACTTTGGGCCCCTTAGTACCAATTGAGCATCGTTTTAACACCATGGCCTACCTGAGTTTTGTTGCTGATCATGTTCATCCCTTTATGACTACAGTGTACCCATCATCTGATTGCTCCTTCCAGCAGGATAATGCATAATGTCACAAAGCTCAAATCATCTCAAACTGGTTTCTTAAACATAACAATGAGTTCACTGTACTCCAATGGGCTCCACAGAAACCAGATCTCAATCCAATAGAGCATCTTTGGATGTGGTGGAAAAATAAATTCCCATCATGGATATGCAGTTGACAAATCTGCAGCAATTGTGTGAGGCTATCATGTCAACATGGATCAAAATCTCTGAGGAATGTTTCCAATACCTTGCTGAATCTATGCCATGAAGAATTAAGGCAGTTCTGAAGGCAAAAGAGGGTCCAACTTGGTACTAGCAAGGTGTACCTAATAAAGTGCTGGTGAGTGATAATGCGTATTTATACATTTACAGCCAGGTCCATAAATATTGGGAAATCTACACAATTCTAATCTTTTTGGCTCTATACACCACCACAATGGATTTGAAATGAAACAAACAAGATGTGCTTTAACTGCAGACTTGCAGCTTTAATTTGAGGGTATTTACATCCAAATCAGGTGAACGGTGTAGGAATTACAACAGTTTGTATATGTGCCTCCCACTTTTTAAGGGACCAAAAGTAATGGGACAGATTAACAATCATAAATCAAACTTTCACTTTTTAATACTTGGTTGCAAATCCTTTGCAGTCAATTACAGCCTGAAGCCTGGAACTCATAGACATCACCAGACGCTGGGTTTCATCCCTGGTGATGCTCTGCCAGGCCTCTACTGCAACTGTCTTCAGTTCCTGCTTGTTCTTGGGGAACTTCCCTTCATATCAGGTGATTGACTTGGCCATTGCATAACATTCCACTTCTTTCCCTTAAAAAACTCTTTGGTTGCTTTCGCAGTATGCTTCTAATCATTGTCCATCTGCACTGTGAAGCGCCGTCCAATGAGTTCTGAAGTATTTGGCTGAATATGAGCAGATAATATTGCCTGAAACACTTCAGAATTCATCCTGCTGCTTTTGTCAGCAAACACATCATCAATAAATACAAGAGAACCAGTTCCATTGGCAGCCATACATGCCCACACCATGACACTACCACCACCATGCTTCACTGATGAGGTGGTGTGCTTTGGATCATGAGCAGTTCCTTTACTTCTCCATACTCTTCTCTTCCCATCACTCTGGTACAAGTTGATCTTGGTCTCATCTGTCCATAGGATGTTGTTCCAGAACTGTGAAGGCATTTTTAGATGTTGTTTGGCAAACTCTAATCTGGCTTTCCTGTTTTTGAGGCTCACCAATGGTTTACATCTTGTGGTGAACCCTCTGTATTCACTCTGGTGAAGTCTTCTCTTGATTGTTGACTTTGACACACATACACCTACCTCCTGGAGAGTGTTCTTGATCTGGTCAACTGTTGAAGGGTGTTTTCTTCACAAGGGAAAGAATTCTTTGGTCATCCACCACAGTTGTTTTCCGTGATCTTTTGGTGTTGCTTAGCCCACAGATGCGTTTTTTCTTTTTAAGGAAATTCCAAACACTTGATTTGGCCTCACCTAATGTTTTTGCTATCTCTCTGAAGGGTTTGTTTTGTTTTTTTCAGCCTAATGATGGCTTGCTTCACTGATAGTGACAGCTCTTTGGATCTTATATTGAGAGTTGACAGCAACAGATTCCAAATGCTAATAGCACACTTGAAATTAACTCTGGACCTTTTATCTGCTTTTTGTAAATGGGATAATGAGGGAATAACACACAACTGGCCATGGAACAGCTGAGCAGCCAATTGTCCCATTACTTTTGGTCCCTTAAAAAGTGGGAGGCACATTTACAAACTGTTGTAATTCCTACACCTTTCACCTGATTTGGATGTAAATACTCTCAAATTAAAGATGAAAGTCTGCAGTTAAAGCACATCTTGTTTGTTTCATTTCAAATTCATTGTGGTGGTGTATAGAGCCAAAAAGATTAGAATTGTGTCGATGTCCCAATATTTATGGACCTGACTGTATATACATACATGTATATACTGTATATAGAGCATAACTTGCCATATATTTGAAGGTCATGTATTGTAGATTTATATAGAGAGGAGGAAATCTATGAAAATATGCATCACCAGAACGGAAACTCATAGTGGGAGAGATGATAAGTTCTCATGGTATATGCAGAGAGATTTGTACAAAGACCGTGTGTGTAATGACACATCTTCATATTTTTTAGTTGTGAAAACCAAAGGGGTTGCATGCTTACAACTTCCAAATTGTTGTGCATTCTGAAAAATAAAATGATGAAATGGTAGTTTAGTAAATAGTTTCTGCAGTGGTATCCGTGTAATTATTATTATTGTCTATCTGTCAGTACAGTTGTAACACAATATCTAATCGTAGATCTACACCCTCATATTGGTGTTATAAAGCTCATGTATTATCTTTAGCATGTGTGGTTTGCGGTGGAGATTCTAGCAGAGGACAGGGGGGTGACATCATGGCTTGACATATTGCTGATATGTCTTCAGAGGACAGGCATTCCCTTTAGCTAAAACTTCTACTTTTAAATATTCAGAAGGCAAATACAGTAAGTATTTTGAATCATATTGAGGTTTTTTTCTATCTCTCTGCAATCAGTACAAATAATTTAGGAAAAAAAAAGGACAGGACCAGAAAGAGTTATCAGACCAATATCAGAAGTAAAAGGTATATCCTTAGATGCCAGTCTATTTATTTAACATATTTGTCAATTAAAACACTCAGGTACATGTGCTGCCATTTGGGAAAGTTTACCTATGAGCATTTTTTTTTGAGTAAACACCTGAAATCTACTAAACTGATAAATGCCGTGCCCATGAAAGTAAACTAGTTTCCAATCACTGTAAAGTGTAGGCTTAAATGCAATAAAGGCACATACATATTATTATCATTATGAATGCCACGGGAGCCCTGTCAACTAGCTTTATAATGCAAATCCTAACTTTTGCAGAGAAAGTCAAAGGCTGACCCACTCCTTCCTGCCCTATGTAGCTCCATTTTGAACAATAAGAACCATTATGGTTTTAGGGGAAGTTATAGGGCTACTGTGGCACCTGTGAGGATAATAAAAGGTACATGCAAATGCTTGTCATAAACCTTGGCAATTCAGATTATGCATTTGATGAAAATTGGAGGTCACCTTAAATAAAAAGCACATGCAGAGCTTAACTGTTTCTGTAAAAGTCACAGTTGGCCTTATTAGTCAGTGTGACCACCTATTGTATTTAAGGACCAAATAGAAACCTTGGGACATTTGTGTGTGATGGGGGAGGGCAAGTCCAAGGTCAATTTTTACCAGAAGTCAAGGTTTGCATGTGTTTGTCATCATATGCTCAGCTGAAATTGCCCAGGTTTGTTCTAAGCTTCAACAAATTACACCGTATTTAAGCTTCAATAAATTACAGTGTGCCCTGAAAATCATGGATTTTGACTACTGTGTAATAAATAAGGGTATCTTTTAAAGTCTATCTCCAGGGAAAGGGAAAATCAAACAGTACTGTGCAAAAGTTCTAGGCAGGTGTGAAGAAAAGCTGTAAAGTAAGAATGCTATAGATTTTAATTGTTTAATTCTTTATTTTTTTTTATCAATTTACAAAATGCAAAGTGAGCAAACAGAGGAAAACCCCAAATCAAATCAATACTTGGTGTAACTGCCCTTTGTCTTCAAACCAGCAATATTTCTTACACTTTGTACACTTGCACAAAGTCAGGGATTTTGTAGGATTAGAGTCAAGTGTATAATTAACCCATTATACCAAGCAGATGCTAATCATCAATCATCAATTTCATATGTGGATTGAAACACAGTCATTACCTGAAATAGAAACAGCTGAGTAGGAGGCTTAAAACTGGGTGAGGAGCAGCCAAATTCTGCTACTAAGGTGAGGTTGTAGAAGACAGTTTCATGTCACAGGTAATACACCGTGGCAAGACTGAGCACACAAGTTAGTTATACTACATTAGCAAGTTTTCTCCCAGGCAAAGATTTCAAAGCAGACTGGGGTTTCAAGATGTGCTGTTAAAGCTTTTTCAAAGAAGCACAAAGAAGCAGGCAACATTGAGGACCGCAGTTGGCCAGAGAAACTAATTGCAGCAGATGAAATACACATCACGCTTACTTCTCTTCAACACCAGAAGATGTCCAGCAGTGCCATCAGCACAGAACTGGTGAAAACCAATGGGACCCAGGTATGCCCATCTACTGTCCAGAGAAGCCTGGCCAGAAATGGTCTTCATGGAAGAATTGCAGCCAAAAAGCCACGCATCTGACGTGGAAACAAGGCCTAGCAATTCAACTATGCATGGAAACATAAGAACTGGGGTGCCCAAAAATGGTAGTAGGTGCTCTAGGCTGATGAGTCAAATGTTGAAATATTATGCTGTAGCAGGAGGCAGTTTGTTCATGAATGGCTGGAGAGTACAATAATGAGTGTCTGCAGGTAACAGTGAAGCATGGTGGAGGCTCCTTGCAAGTTCGGGGCTGCATTTCTGCAAATGGAGTTAGAGATTTGGTCAGGATTAATGGTATCCTCAATGCTGAGAAATATAGGCAGATACTTATCTTACATGCCATCAGGAAGAGGTGTATTTGGCCCCCAATTTAGTCTGCAGCAGTACAGCGACCCTAAACATACAGCCAATGTCATTGGGAAATATCTTCAGCCTGAAGAACAACAAGGAGTCCTGATCTCAAAATCATCAAGTCTGTCTGAGATTACATGAAGGGACAGAAGGATTTAAGGCAGCCTAAAACCACAGAACATCTATGGTTAGTTCCCCAAGATGTTTGGAACAACCTACTTGCCGAGTTCTTTCAGAAACTGTGTGCAAGTGTACCTAGAAGAATTGATGCTGGTTTGAAGGCAAAGGGTGGTCACACCAAATCTTGATTTGATTAGGATTTCTCCTCTGTTCATTTACTCTCCATTTTGTTAATTGATAAAAAATAAACTATTAACACTTCTATTTCTGAAAGTATTCTTAATTTACAGAATTTATTCACACCTGCCTAAGACTTTTAAACTGTATATATATATATATATATATATATATATATATATATATATACACACACACACAGTACCTCACAAACGTGAGTACACCCCTCACATTTTTGTAAATATTTTATTATACCTTTTCATGTGACAACTCTGAAGAAATGACACTTTGCTACAATGTAAAGTAGTGAGTGTACAGTTTGTATAACAGTGTAAATTTGCTGTCCCCTCAAAATAACTCAACACACAGCCATTATTGTCTAAACCGCTGGCAACAATAGTGAGTGAGTACACCCCTAAGTGGAAATGTCAAAATTGGGCCCAAAGTGTCAATATTTTGTGTGGCCACCATTATTTTCCAGCACTGCCTTAACCCTCTTGGGTATGGAGTTCACCAGAGCTTCACAGGTTGCCACTGGAGACCTTTTCCACTCCTCCATGGTGACATCACAAAGCTGGTGGATGTTAGAGACCTTGCGCTCCTCCACCTTCCATTTGAGGATGCCCCACAGATGCTCAATAGGGTTTAGGTTTGGAGACATGCTTGGCCAGTCCATCACCTTTACCCTCAGCTGCTTTAGCAAGGCAGTGGCCATCTTTAAGGTGTGTTTGAGGTCGTTAATATGTTGGAATACTGCCCCGCGGCCCAGTCTCCAAAGGGAGGGGATCATGCTCTGCTTCAGTATGTCACAGTACATGTTGGCATTCATGATTCCCTCAATAAACTTGAACTCCCCAGTGCCAGCAGCACTCATGCAGCCCCAGACCATGACACTCTCACCACCATGCTTGACAGTAGGCAAGACACACTTGTCTTTGTACTCCTCACCTGGTCGCCACCACACAAGCTTGACACCATCTGAACCAAATAATATGGTTCCAGTAATCCATGTCCTTAGTCTGTTTGTCTTCAGAAAACTGTTTGCAGGCTTTCTTGTGCATCATCTTTAGAAGAGGCTTCCTTCTGGGATGACAGCAATGCAGACCAATTTGATGCCGTGTGCGGCGTATGGTCTGAGCACTGACAGGCTGAACCCCCCACCCCTTCAACCTCTGCAGCAATGCTGGCAGCATTCATATGTCTGTTTCCCAAGACAACCTCTCGATATGACGCTGAGCAAGTGTACTCAACTTCTTTGGCTGACCATGGGGAGACCTATTCTGAGTGGAACCTGTCCTGTTAAACCGCTTGTATGGTCTTGGCCACCATGCTGCAGCTTAGTTTTAGGGTCTTGGCAGTCTTCTTATAGCCTAGGCCATCTTCATGTAGAGCAACAATTCTTTTTTTCACACCCTCTGAGAGTCCTTTGCCATAAGGTACCATGTTAAACTTCCAGTGACGAGTATGAGAGAGGGAGAGCGATAACACCAAATTTAACACACCCGCTCCCCATTCACACCTGAGACCTTGTAAAACTAATGAGTCACATGACACTGGGCAGGAAAAATGGCTAATTGGGCCCAATTGGGACATGTTCACTTAAGGTTGTACTCACTTTTGTTGCCAGCGGTTTAGACATTAATGGCTGTGTGTTGAGTTATTTTGAGGGGACAGCAAATTTACACTGTTATACAAGCTGTACACTCACTACTTTACTTTGTAGCAAAGGGTCATTCCTTCAGTGTTGTCAAAGGAAAAGATATAATAAAATATTTACAAAAATGTGAGGGGTGTACTCAATTTTGTGAGATACTGTATATATATATATATGTATATGTATATATATATATATATATATATATATATATATATATATACATACAGCCTGTGCAAACCAATTCTATTCACCAGGAAAGTGCAAAAAAATGCCTATATATAAAAAAAAACTTGTGCACAAAAACCGCTTGTGCATAAGATAGCCTCCTATACAAAATATGATACTGTAAAATGAGATACTGTATATATAAATAGATAGATAGATAGATAGATAGATAGATAGATAGATAGATAGATAGATAGATAGATAGATAGATAGATAGATAGATAGATAGATAGATAGATAGATAGATAGATAGATATTAAATATTATTATACAGGATTTATATAGCTTTACAACACCGCAAAGAGCTTTACAACATGGGGGCAGACATTATGATTACAATACAATTCAATATAGCAGGAATCATACTGTATATATATATATATATATATATATATATATATATATATATAAATACTGTATATATGTATATACTATAGTTTCAATCAAATAGTATGGTAGGTCAGTAGGTCCACAACGTCAATTGGCAGGTCTGTGCGGGAAAACCTCAGACCAAACAGGAATAAACATAACCGCCAATCACGTTTAACTTCCGTGAAACTAAGAGGGGTATATGCTAATGCCAGGAGCCTAGCTAATAAAATGGATGAGTTGGAAATGTTAGTACATGAGGATGACATAGACCTTGTGGGAATAACAGAGACTTGGTTCGACCCCTCACATGACTGGCTGGCCAATATCCAGGGGTATTCGGGGTACCAGAAGGACAGGGTAGGAAAAAGAGGGGGAGGGGTATGTCTCTATGTCAAGAACAATCAGAGATGTATAGTAACGAAGTAGAACTACTTAAGTACTGTACTTAAGTACCGAAATGCGGTATCTGTACTTTCCTAGAGTAGAATTTTTTTCTCCTACTTCCACTTTTACTTCACTACATTTTTTCGATGATTTCGATACTTCTACTCAAGTATTTTTTTTTTGTGCTGCATAGTTACTCGTTACTTTTAAAAAAATTACCACTGCCAGAACAGTAGATGGCAGGTTGCATAAAGCTCAAAAAAATGTGTATAATGTCATTTGTAAATCAGCGCATACGAAAATAAAGGCTGTGTATAATAAAAGCTGCTATACCAAATCTTTCCAATAAAAAGAAAATATGAAACAAACAAATAAATGGTGCTACAGCGCTTAAAGTGCATCAAGAAACTACTAACAAACACAAGTTAATCATTTGAATAAATCATTAGAAATAATAAAAAACAATATGATGTTCATACTTTTGACTTCTTTCTTTAATAACTACATAACACAGTACTTGTACTTCTACTTTCAGTACTTGAGTAGAAATTTTTTTTCAAAACTACTGGTACTTTTTACTTTTAGTACTTAAGTAGCAAATTTTTTAAAAAAACTACTTGCAATACTTAAGTAAAAAAAATGTTGAATACTTTAGTACTTCTACTTAAGTAACTTTTTCTGCGAGCACTTCCACTTCTACTCAAGTCACTTTTTGATTGAGCACTTGTACTTTTACTCAAGTAGAAATTTCGAGTACTTTATACAAGTCTGAGAACAATATAAAGGTGATAGAAAGCAGTGACATTACGGATGGGATGAGCATGGATTTAGAATCTGTGTGGTTTGAACTCCATAGGGAAGGAGAAAAGGGAAAATTAGTTGTGGGGGTTTGCTATAGGCCACCTAACCAAGGGGAGGAGGTAGAGCTGTAATTTTTAGCACTTTTGGGTAAAGTGGCAAGATTGGGATCAGTCATCATATTGGGGGACTTCAATTATCCTGACATTGACTGGGAAGAGGGGACTACACACTCACAGAAGGCTCGTCTATTCAAGGAAACCTTACAGGACAACTACATGTCACAGTTGGTGGATTCCCCTACCAGAGAAAACGCAGTCCTGGATCTATTGATCACTAATGACCCAGACATAATCTCGGAGGTAGGAGTCCAGGACTACCTGGGCTCTAGCAATCACAGGATGATCACATTTAGAGTAAATAACAATATAACAAGGCAAGTGGGGAACATAAGAACCCTAAACTTCAGAAGGGCAAACTTTCCAAAATTGTACTCATTGATGGAAAGGGTAAACTGGGACCAAACCCTGGGATCACTGACCACAGAGGAAAAATGGGAATGCTTTAGGAACATATTAAGCAAATGCATCTTGCAGTGCATTCCTATGGGAAATAAATTTAGAAGAGACAAAGCCAAACCTGGCTGGCTAAACCGTAGCGTTAAAAAACTTATTAGGGGAAAAAAATTGGCCTTCAAGAAATATAAATCAGAGGGCACAGTTTCGGCTTTCGAGCAATACAAGGAGGCAAATAAGAAAAGTAAACAAGAAATCAAGATGGCTAAAATCAACTTTGAGAGACAAATAGCGGAGGATAATAAAAAAAACCCAAAGAAATTCTTTAAATATATCAACAGCAAAAAAACTAGGGCAGAGCATATTGCACACATAATTAACGATGATGGGAGGATGGTTACAGAGGACACTGAAAAAGCAACCGTGCTGAATGCTTTTTTCTCGTCAGTCTTTACACAGGAAAAGGAGGGGTACACTGACCATGACTGCATGGTTATTAGTAATACACAGGACTTGCCACTATGGCTAACAGAGGGTGAAATCAGGGAAAGGCTGGATAAACTTAACACAAACAAATCACCAGGCCCGGATGGCGTACATCCGAGAGTACTCAAGGAACTCAGTAAGGTTATATCTAGACCACTGTTCCTGATCTTTGCTGACAGTATTAGGACAGGAGATGTACCAGGGGATTGGAGGAAAGCTAACGTGATTCCGATATTCAAAAAGGGCCAGAGGCATATCCCGGGAAATTATAGGCCTGTCAGTTTGACATCAATAATATGTAAACTTCTGGATGGGATGATAAGGGACTATATCGTAGAGTATGCTAAAGACAACAACATCATCAGCAGTAATCAGCACAGGTTTACAAATGGGCGTTCTTGTCAAACCAATCTCTTAACATTCTACGAGGAGGTGAGCTGTGAGCTAGATAGGGGCAGACCAGTGGATGTGGTGTACTTGGATTTCGCTAAGGTGTTTGATACTGTTCCCCACAAGTGCTTAATTTATAAAATAAGGTCTGCAGGTATCGACAGCAGGGTTTGCTCTTGGATACGAAACTGGCTAAAAGGCCGTGTCCAAAGGGTGGTAATAAACAGCGCTTACTCAGACTGGTCTGAGGTAGTAAGCGGGGTGCCCCAGGGCTCAGTCCTGGGACCAATCTTGTTCAATTTATTCATAAACAGCATTGAGGACGGGATCAGTAGTTCGTTATCAGTTTTTTCAGATGACACAAAATTGGCCAGGGCAATAACTGCACAGCATGAAGCAGATATCCTACAGAATGACCTGGACAAAATAACGGAGTGGGCAACGACATGGCAAATGAGGTTTAACGTGGAGAAGTGTAAGGTTTTGCACTTGGGGACTAAAAACATAAAAACACAATACACGTTAGGAGGGGAACCCTTGGGGGAATCAAAAATGGAGAAAGATCTGGGAGTCTTGGTTGATGATAGATTAGGCTACAGCATGCAATGTCAAGCGGCAGCTGCCAAAGCCAGCAGAATATTAGCATGCATAAAGAAAGGGATGTATTCCAGAGATAAGACTATAATCCTTCCACTTTATAAAACTCTGGTCCGACCGCATCTGGAGTATTCTGTCCAGTTCTGGTCGCCAGTATTCAGGAGAGATGTGTTGGAGCTGGAGAGAGACCAGAGAAGGGCAACTAAACTGATTAGGGGGTTGGAGGACCTTAACTATGAAGAGCGGCTGCAATCGCTCGATTTATTCTCCCTGGAGAAGAGACGTCTGAGGGGGGACATGATAGCAATTTATAAATATCTTAATGGGGATCTCAGCTTAGAAAAAAAACTGTTCATTCGAAGGAATTGCATGAGGACTCGAGGACATACAATGCGATTAGAGGAGAAGCATTTTAACCTCAGGCAACGAGGAGGGTTCTTTACTGTTAGGGCTACAAGATTGTGGAATTCTCTACCGTTTCTGCGGGTAGTATGGTGGCTTTCAAAAGACTCTTAGACTTACATCTCAAGGATCAGGACATTAAGCGCTATGTGAGATGATTACAGCCACGCACACCTACACAGGTTGAACTGGATGGACTGTTGTCTTTATTCAACCTTACCTACTATGTAACTATGTAACTATGTATGTTCTCATGTATAATTATGTGTAAATTCAATCACTAAAATCATGTAAATATATTTTCAATAGTAATTTTCATTATTTTTTAATCTTCATTGTGTATATTAAAAAATACATGGTAATACTGCCATGGCTACCCATGTTCAGGCACTTCCTGTTATAGGATGACACGCTTCATGTTCAGGAACTTCCTGTTATAGGGTGACACGGTTCTGTTTCTTTTTCCCATTTGTGCTTCTGTATTATCATCCTAATACACAGATTTCCGAAGGACACTACAGGTGACCATTCCAAGTTTAATTTTTCTCAGAGATGGGCTTCCACAAATTACATTGAATTTGTCGTCTTTATGGTGATAGAGATTATTCAAAAGGTTCACAGGTTGAAACATTTCCGCAACAGTTTTGTCATACAAACTCTGGTTATTATTTTAGAGTTAATGTATCAAGAGTAATTTTCCTCCATTCATAAGTGTAACCACACCTTCTGCTCACGCTCGCTCTGACACAGCCTTATAGGGGAATTCCAAGAACATACCGATAGTCATCTAATGATGAGTGGGATGAATTTCAATAGTCAATACTCACAATAAGAATTAATTCCTTTGAGTATGATTAGTTGAGAATGAGGAATTGAGAATGTCTGTCATGTAGATAAAGTTCTTAGTGGGTCAAATGAATCATTAACAATAGCATCTAAAATGAAGTGCTTCATATATTAAAGAAAGGTAATTTAATATATAAAAGACTTACCAGAAATATTCGGAAAAAGTTATCAGAACTGAAAATGTTGAAGACATTGATAACATTTGCATTGGCTGAACATAAAAACATGTCATTTTCCTGATTATTTACTGTGAGGAAAAGTAAAATATGGAATGAGTGTTGCAGATAATGCATGCCTTCAGAAGAGCACACTGTGAGAAATAAAACACAAATTCAGATGTTGGCTAGTTTATAGCAAGCTCACATTTTATAAATGCACTACAAAGATGTAGCTATAATTATTCTATAGGTTCTCCTATACAAAGGTGACTTCCTATAAGGGAATTCTGTGGAATTCAAGCGGGATTGTAAAAATCACTCATGCTGCCCTTGGCACAATATTTCTTCATGTTCCATGTTTATATCTGTGAATAATAAAACCAGAATATCCTTTTTGAAGCAGGGTTGTTTTCATATGAATCTTCAGTAATATCTGCATATTATTGATTGGCCAGAGCCGTGATGACGATACTGAATTGAGGAGAGTGTGGAGTCTGATTGGAGGACCTATATGGATGGTATAAAGACCTTGGCTGGGTTTGGAATCACAAGCGATTGTTGTCCTTTTGAAATAAGGGGTCAATAGGATCTAGTAAGGGCGTTTTTCATCCATTGGTGGCGGTGTCTGATCACTCCTCATGGTGGTGGATGGTGTTATCATCAATTTTGAATAATGTTATCTTCTTCCACACTATCTTCTGTAAACTACCAATTGCCCGCTCCCATGAAATGAAAATGAAGAGAGAAAGATGTTTTTGTAATCCTGTCCTAGCATGACAACCATCACACTCTTCATAGATACAGTGGAGTAAGTGAGCGTAGCCACCCCAGGACAGGAAGTGTATTATTCACAAGATTACCAGGTAAAAATAGATTTAATAATATAAAATAAAAAATAATATATAAAATAAAAATATTATATTTATTTCTTATAGAAAATAAATTTAATAGATAAAAAAAAAACAGAGCAAAAGGAAACATATGCAGCTCAGCCTCCACACTCTCCTCAATTCCGTATCGTGGAGGTTACCTAGAATACAAAAGGCTCCACGTAGTGTAACTTGTATAAAATGTATTAAATAAAGTATTAAATTGCACTTTCAGTACATCAAACAGAATAATAAAACACCTAAACTTATGCGTGTTGGCCGGTACACACACAATAATCCGTCCTTCCGGGACTCGTGGGATTCAGTGACGTCAGCGCAACTTTTACAAGTTACACTATGTGTAACCTTTTGAATTCTGTGTAGCCTTCACAATACGTTATTGAGGAGAGTGTGGAGTCTGATTGGAGGACCTATATGGATGGCATAAAGGCCTTGGCTGGGTTTGGAATCCCAAGCGATTGTTGACCTTTTGAAATGAGGAGTCAGTAGGATCTGGTAAGGGCGTTTTTTATCCATTGGTGGTGATATCTGATCACTCTTCATGGTGGTGGATGGTGTTATCATCAACTTTGAACAATCGCATTTATGGGACTTTTGGACATTATATTAATTGATTTGATATATGCTGCACATTTAGGCACTGTCTAGCGCAACTTGAATGTATACTTTTTGGATTTGAACTGTGAATTTATCACACAGATTAGTTGATGCTTATTTATCATTATTTTAATTTTTCACTTTTTAGTGCGTTTTGTTCTGTTGAATTAGAAAGATAACATTGTTTGATATACACAGTGGCTAAGTGGTTAGTACTTCCACCTAGCAGCACTAGGGCCATCGGTTCAAATCCCAACAATGACACTACCTGCCTGCCGTTTACATATTCTCCCTGTGTCCACGTGTGATTCCTCCCATACTCTAAAGACATGCTGGTAGGTTAATTGGCTCCTGTCTAAATTGGCCCTAGTATGTGTATATATACAGTATAAATATAAGTTAGGGACTTTAGACTGTGTATGAAATATACTAGATTTGGAACGCACAGCGTACGTGACGTGTGACGCAGGTGGAGCGCAAGCCGGAAGTTCTCCAGCTCGCCACCCTGCATACAGCTTGCGCTGATAAACACGATCACCAGCGGCTGTTAATGGCCTTTTTTATCAAACTAATCTCTCATATTTGGCTATCTACTTTTGTATCATTGCCATAATGTTTTTTTAGCCACAATTTGGGAATAAAATTTGAATTTTAAAAATACTACACTATCCGGAGCACTTTTTTGTCTTCCTTCCTATTGGCCTGAGGTGAGAGGAGAGAGAGGGGGAGCCCACCATCCTATCTACCCAAAGTGAGCCACGAGGAGACCCCTATTTTAGCCTGGAGGCTATCTATGCCTGGTTGGTCTTGATGCTATAAGGCATACATGACCCACATCATTTGGTAAGTGATTCACTCTTACCATTTATCACGGTGGAAAAGGAACCAGAGCTGCACTGATATCACAGAGTGAATTGGAAAATTTCCACGCTGAGCCCCTGCACTTTTTTGTGAATAAGCATCATTTGCACAAGAGACTCACTATTCATTTGAACTTTTATTTGAATTTTTCACTATAGTCACTTGATATGGACTTTATTATATGAATCCCAATTCATGCATATCACTATTTATTGGTATTTATTGTTTTATTAATATTTATTATATCAATAGAGGAGTATTAATTTAATATTGATTTATCTCATTTATTGACCACTAGTCATAGACATTTATCACCAAGATATATAATTTTAGAGCAAGCGCTATAGGTAGCCTTAAAAAGACTACTTCCCTACACACAGGGACTTTAGACTGTCAGCAGGTTGAGGACAGGGACTGATGTGAATGTACAATATATATGTAAATTGACTGCGCATTATAAGTACCTGTAATAAATAAATATATCAAGTCAGCTCACAGGAAGATATAATGGTACTGCCTTTTGGCAAGATCAATAGGTATTTTCTGTACTTGCTGAAAATGTTTTGAAAATTCAAAACAAATACAGCCTCCACATCAAAGGACCTCTAAGCTGCAATATGTACATTTTTAATTTTTGGGTTTAGATCTCCTTTAACCACTTGCCGACCGCCGCATGACTATTCACTGCGGCCAGCCCCTCACAGGCAAAGCGACGTAGGACTACGTCGCTAACCTGTGAGGCTCTAGGAGCCGGAGGCGCGCTCCCGCTCGGTCACGGACCCCCCCGCGTGTGTGCCTGTCGGACCCGATGTCCGCCGGGCACTCGCGATTGTCTGTTACAGCGGGAGAAAGGCAGGCGGCTAATGTAAACAAAGCCGCCTGATATTCTCCCCTGTGTAAGAATGGAGATCATACGGTTCTGCTATGTAGGACTGTTGATCTCTGTTCTTACACCTCAAGCCACATCCAATCACAGTTAGAAGCACGCCCCTAGGGACACACTTAACCCCTCCCTCTCAAAAAAGTTAACCCCTTCACTGCCAGTGTCATTTTTACAGTAACAGTGCATATGTATAGCACTGATTACTGTAGTAATGTCACTGGTAACCCCAAAAGTGTCAAAAATGTCAGTCAAGGGTCCGATCTGTCTGCTGCAATGTCGCAGTCCCGCAAAAAAAATCGCAGATCGCCGCCATTACTCGTTAAAAAAAAACAACAAAAATTACAAAAATCTTTCCCTTAGTTAGAAAACGCAATAACTTTTGCGCAAACCAATCAAAATACGCTTTTTGCAATTTTTTTTTTACCAAACATATGTAGCATAAAACAAATTGGCCTAAAATGTTAAAAAACTTTGATTTTTACATTTTTTTGGGGGGAATTTCATATAAAAAAAATGTGAAAAATATTGTTATTTTTGCAAAATTGACGCTCTTTTTTTGTTTATAGCGCATGATCAAAAAATCGCACAGGTGATCAAATACCACCAAAAGAAAGCTCTGTTTGTGGGAAAAAAAGGACGTCAAATTAGTTTAGGTACAGCCTTGCACGACCGCGCAATTGTCCGTTAAAGTCACGCAGTGCCGAATCGCAAAATAGGCCCTGGTCAGGAAGGGGGTAAAATCTTCCAGGGCTTAAGTGGTTAATGAGCAAGGTCAGAGTAAAATGGTCAAGGTTGATCAAGTACCAGAAAGTCCACAAGTGCTAAAATAACCACTTTTCCAAAAGTGATGCGTAGAAGTGCATCTCTGAATGAACAGCATGTAAATCTTCAAAAGGATGAGCTAGAACATCAGAAGACCATGCTGGCTTCCAGCTAAGAACAGGAAACTGAGACTGTAATGGACGCATGATCACCAAACCTTGACTACTGAAAACAGGAAAAACATTGTTTGGCCCAACATTTGTCTGTACGTCATATTTATGCTATGACATGCAGTTGCTAGAGTAAGAATTTAGTATATGTAGAGCAAATCCATTGATTTATCCTGTATTGTGCCAATAGATCAGGCTGGTGGTAGAGTGATCATGGCACTAAGTCAACATGGACCAGTCAACATGGACCAAAATGGCCAATGAAAGATTATAGTGAGTTGTTGAATTATTGACATAGAGAGTTCTGAAAAAAAAGGGGTCCTACTTGGTTGTAGATAAGTGTACCTAGCAAGCTGACCAGTGGGAGAACATTGAAAAGTTATTGTTAGCTGTACAGTGGTGGTTAGCAAAAAGTAAAATACCCGTTTTTTTGTAGTGGGATTAGAAACTCAAAGGCTGGATTCATGCCATTCTGCTGCAGCATGGCACCTTAGTTGATGCGTTCAATACCATTCATTTTAATTTGCACCCCAAAGTATCCCCACAACTCACCTGTGTTGCAAGGTTTCATTACAGTCTCTTTGGGTCACTTGGTTAAATGCACACATAACAAGGTTATGAAACAGTAACATTTGACCTAAGATTAATATAGAGAGCTAAACATCTCTATTTTATTTTTCTTTCCATGCATTGTCTGTAAATTTATAGATTTTTTTTTAACCTTCCGTGATCAATTATTTAAAAAAAAAAAAAAAATAGTGCACAAGTATTTTGCATTCCCAGAAGCCATCTATGATTCCTTGTCACTATGAGTTAACACCTCATTATCTGCCTTTTCAACTGAGTGAACACAGTGGAGCTGTGATATAGGGCAGGAAGCTACAGTGTCCTCACCCTACCGACTTGTGTCTAATTTCCATCCCCCTTTACACAGAAAGGTGATGTAACAGAAATATGGGAAGGAAGAGCACGTTTTAAATTCCCCCATTACTGTTACATAATCTGCTTCACTTGAGCATCTGGCTGCACTGAACCTGTGCCTCTCTATAGATTTCCGTGATCTGCACAACAGCAGCCATTTCACATCCATGGACCTGTTAAGGGAAAAAAAAAAACACTGAACAAAGGTTTCTTTCTAAATTTCCACAATAAATGGGACATCTGGCTACATACAGAATTGGACACGGCACAAACTGAAAAAAAAAATCTTGGGAGGCTCTTTGATTAAAAAAAATACCCTTCTCTGTAAGTTGCAACACTGAAATTTCCAAAGCAAGGTATATTTTGAAAAAGAAAGGATCGTTTTTTGCACAGAGGACCCTGGCACAGGAAAGGTGAGCATGCAAAAAGGGGGTTACATTTTTTAATGTGAATCTTTGCTTTGCCCACACAATGCTAAAACATCAGGTACACTTTAACTTAGCCCTCCCCAGTAGAATATGATTGTACTCATTCACACGGGCGTAGATAAGCGTACACCCATACGGGGGCTGTGTTTGCATACACAGAATCGTACAGGTGTTTTGTGCACCTCTAGGCATGCAGTCCCATTCATGTCAATTGGGATGCAGCGGCTGCACAGACACAGCCGCTGCTCCAAATTTGACATCTGTGCCGGTGCGGATCCCACACCTGCACCCTCATGGCTGTCATATTGAGAGCAGTGGCTGTGTCCTGAGGTCTAATTCTCCCAGCTCTTGGATCAGCTAACTCTAGTGTAGGAGACTCCAGTGTAAAGCCAGCCAATCAATTATAGTTGTCTTTTTGTTCAGACTGTGGGCTACAAGAAAGAAAGCTAGCAGATTCCTCTACCATGCTCAACAGTATTAATGGGTGTATCCAGGGCTGCTGTTAGAAATCGCGGTGCCCTGTACAGACTACCTGGCAGGGCCCCCCCAAGAAAATATTAAAGATATATTTAGCTAAAAGTACAACAAAATCACTATTAGCAGACATAAATATAACATAACTCACATAATTCCTGCTAAATCTAAAAAAAAAAAAATGATGTTAAATAAAAATGAAGATGAGATGAGAAAAATATACAGGCTTGGCAGTTGGAGCTCAGTGATCAAAGAGACAGAGAGAGAGAAATAAAGTTACAAATAAACTCCTGAGTAGAGATAACATTAGAGCCAGTGCTGGGAGGGGGGCCCACAGAGGGAGGGGGATTAGTGAAGGGACGACTGTCTCTTTCTCAGCAGATAAAAGCTGATAGCAGGGAGGGGGACAGATCAGATTCAGGTGCTGGAGGAAGATTTCTGTATTTGTTGTCCATCACTAATCCCCCTCTATGTGTGGGCCCCCCTGTGTGCTCGGGCCCCCTACAAGAGGGCTGGTGGTCCCCCCACTATCAGCGGCCCTGAGTGTATCTCCATTGCCAACCATTTAGGCCACTTTCACACACGGAGTCTGTCAGGCGGACTAAATTTCTGCCAATCCCCCGCTGAGCAGGCAGATAGATCTGCCGATCCTCCGCTGAGCATGCGGATGACAGCTGTGTCTCCGCGCTGTGTGCTGAGAAAAAGCTGTCAGGTCCCCATTCTTCTCTATGGGGGAATCAGATGGGAACGGACTGTCCGTCCGTTCTCATCCGATGCTCCAGACGGATGGAAATAGGGTTTCCATCTGTCCGGTTTTGACGGATCGGGATAGAGATGCATGGGGTGTCCGTTCAGATCCGCCAAAAAAACTGACAGGCGGATCTGAACGGACTCCCTGTGTGAAAGGGGCCTCATTCTGACAGCTAGCCCCAGTGGCTGTCAGAATAATCACACAGGACCTGCACCTGATAGGATGCAGGCACCGTTCGGACAAAAATTTTCCACCCAGCTCAATGAACAATCAACTGGGTGGTTAAGACCGAGGCTCCCAGAGCTCAAATTTCTGCCATCTGGCCAAAATTCAAGCTGTGTATGGCAACCCTAAATTGTGAGTTGTGCAGCTTTCACAGGGCTATGAATTCCCATTGTGGCAGCACTGACTGGCCCACTGCTCTCACCTGAAGTAAGTCACATGCTTCTCCTTACCTGGAAGTGCTGGGTAAGGTAAGTATTGAAAGCTGAACTCCAATAATCACCTTTTTTTTAACTTGCATTGCTCCACCATCAAATTCTTCATATCTCACTTCCATAGGGCAGCTGAGGATGCAGAATATCACTGTAGTAGCCGCACTACATACAGTCAGCACTGGTCTCTTCCAGGTGCTGCTCGAGCACTTGCCACCTCCGCCATTAAGAGACTGTCTTCTATTTTTTTTAATAAATACAAGGTATTCTCTGATTGAAAGAGATGGAGATCACAGTATTGGTCCCTCCTCTCTGCATTGTTCAATTCTAGGCATGACAAGAGGCACCAATCACTGTCTCTGCCTCACACAGACCCCACCATACAGCATGCGGAAAAAGGAAAGTGGACTGTTTACCACTGGAGAGACCAATGTAAATCAGTTCTTGTATACCCTTTAAAGATAATTGTAAGTTATAGTACTATGCTAATATTTTAGGCACTTACGGAAAAATACTGTCAAATGAGGACGCTTTAAAAAATTAAAACAATATTTTTTTTTATCAATTTAAAACCTACAAAGTCCATAAACAAACAAAAAAAAAAAACTGAATCAAATCATTTTTTGGCATGTCCACCATCAAAGCTCCCCAGTACACTTGCACACAGTTTTTTAGCAGAAATTAGCTGGTAAGTTGTGCATTTTAATTTTTTTATTTACGTTGTTTTACAGGAATGTATATGCTTTAAGTTCAAATCAGTACCTGCCTTCAAGGAGCTTACTATCTAAGGTTCATATCGTACCTGCATACACATACATACTAGGGCCAATTTATATAGGAGCCGATTAACCAACCAGCATGTCTTTATAGTGTGGCAACAAACCAGAGTACCCAGGAGAAAACCTATTCAAGCACAGAGAGAACATGCAAACTCCATGCAGATAGGTTGTTGCAAACATTTATGTAATCACAGTGTGGATTTGTGGAGCCATATCATCTGCTGGTGTTGGTCTACTGTGCTTTATCAAGTCCAAAGTCAGCACAGCTGTCTAGCAGGAAATTCTAGAGCGCTTTATGCTTTCCTCTGCTGACCAGCTTTATGGAGATGCTGATTTCATTTTCCAGCAGGACTTGGCACCTGTCCACACTACCAAAACTACCAATACCCAGTGGTGTATTTAGGTTTTGTGCTGCAGACTAAACTTGTGCACCCCTAATTTAAATATGACGCACCCCTTCCTGTAAAGGCCACACCTCTTTCTGTTTATGACCCGCCCTGTCATCTGTAAACCACAGACCACAACCACAGTCTATCAGTGCCAATCAGTGTAGCCTCATCGGTTCCCATCATCATACCATATCATACCAGGAGGTAGCAGTGTAACCGCTTTATGGTGGTGCCAGACTGATTTGCCTCCTGGAACCTGCCCTCCAGCCAATTTGCTCTACAAGACTGGCACTATACTAAAAGTGTGTAGTAAAAGTGTGCAAGTCGTCAGGGACTCTTTTTAGTGGGGGAGGCGGGAGGAGGCTGTTTTTTTCTCGTGCGTGGTGCAGCTTTTTTGCTGCCCCCCTGCAAAGTGCTGCCCTAGGCCTGGGCCTTGTTGGCCTTGGCCAAGATACAGCACTGCCAATACCTGGTTTAATGATCATGGTATCACTGTGCTTGATTGCCCAGCAAACTGGCCTGACCTAAACCCCATAGATAATCTGTGGGGTATTGTCAGGAGGAAGATGAGACACCAGACCCAACAATGCAGATGAGCTGAAGGCCGCTATCAAAGCAACCTGGGTTTCCATAACACCTCAGCAGTGCCACAGGCTAATCGCCTCCATGCCACACTGCATTGATGCAGTAATTCATGCAAAAGTAACCCTGACCAAGTATTAAGTGCATACTATACTGTACATGGACATACTTTTCAGTAAGCCAGCATTTCTGTATTAAAAATTCTCCTTTTTATTCTAATTTCTGAGATACTGAATTTTGGGTTTTCACTAGCTGTAAGCCACAATCATCAAAATTAAAATAAAGAAATATAACACTCTGTGTGTAACACATCTATATAAAATATATGTTTCATTTTTTTAAGTGAATAACTGAAATAAACTAACTTTTTGATGATATTTTAATTTTATGAGATGCACCTGTGTATATACACACACACACACACACACACACATATATATATATATAGTATCTCACAAAAATGAGTACACCCCTCACATTTTTGTAAATATTTTATTATAACTTTTCATGTGACAACACTGAAGAAATGACACTTTGCTACAATGTAAAGTAGTGAGTGAACAGCTTGTATAACAGTGTACATTTGCTGTCCCCTCAACATAACTCCACACACAGCCGTTAATATCTAAACTGCTAGCAAACAAAAGTGAGTACACCTCTAAGTGAAAATGTCCAAATTGGGCACATTTAGCCATTTTCCCTCCCCGGTGTCATGTGACTCGTTAGTGTTACAAGGTCTCAGGTGTGAATGGGGAGCAGGTGTGGTAAATTTGGTGGTATTGTTCTCTCACTCTCTCATACTGGTCACTGGAAGTTCAACATGGTACCTCATGGCAAAGAACTCTCTGAGGATCTGAAAAAAAGAATTGCTGCTCTACATAAAGATGGCCAAGGCTATAAGAAGATTGCCAAGACCCTTAAACTGAGCTGCAGCTAGGTGGCCAAGACCATACAGCGGTTTAACAGGACAGGTTCCACTCAGAACAGACCTCACCATGGTCGACCAAAGAAGTTGAGTGCACGTGCTCAGCATCATATCCAGAGGTTGTCTTTGGGAAATAGATGTATGAGTGCTGCCAGCATTGCTGCAGAGGTTCAAGGGGTGGGGGGGTCAGCCTGTCAGTGCTCAGACCATACGCCGCACACTGCATCAAATTGGTCTGCATGGCTGTCGTCCCAGAAGGAAGCCGCTTCTAAAGATGATGCACAAGAAAGCCAGCAAACAGTTTGC
Organism: Pelophylax lessonae; assembly: GCF_965119305.1. Taxonomy (NCBI): domain Eukaryota; kingdom Metazoa; phylum Chordata; class Amphibia; order Anura; family Ranidae; genus Pelophylax; species Pelophylax lessonae. Next base: position 433,700,659 of record NC_138772.1, on the reverse strand, counting down.
GGAAGACAAGCAGACTAAGGACATTGATTACTGGAACCAAAACCTGTGGTCTGGTGAGACCATGATAAACTTATTGTGTTCAGCTGGTGTCAAGCGTGTGTGGCGGCACCCAGGTGAGGAGTACAAAGACAAGTGTGTCTTGCCTATAGTCAAGCATGGTGGCGGGAGTGTCATGGTCTGCATGAGTGCTGCCAGCACTGGGGAGTTACAGTTCATTGAGGGAACCATGAATTCCAACATGTACTGTGACATACTGAAACAGAGCATGATCCCCTCCCTTCAGCGACTGGGCCGCAGGGCAGTATTCCAACATGATAACGACCCCAAACACACCTCCAAGAAGACCACTGCCTTGCTAAAGAAGCTGAGGGTAAAGGTGATGGACTGGTCAAGCATTTCTCCAGACCTAAACCCTATTGAGCATCTGTGGGGTATCCTCAAATGGAAGATGGAGAAGCGCAAGGTCCCCAACATCCACCAGCTCTGTGATTTCGTCATGGAGGAGGACCCCAGTGGGAACCTGTGAAGCTCTGGTAAACTCCATGCCCAAGAGGGTTAAGGCAGTGATAATGGTGGCCATACAAAATATTGACACTTTGGGCCCAATTTGGACATTTTCAGTTAGGACTGTATTCACTTTTGTTGGCAGCGGTTTAGACATTAATTGCTTAATTGAGGTATTTTGGGGGGACAGCAAATTTACACTGTTATACAAGCTGTACACTCACTAAATTACATTGTAGGAAAGTGTAATTTCTTAAGAGCCGGTTCACATACAGGCGACCCGACTTTCCGGGGCGACCTGTGAAGTTGCGGTGCACAGCTCGCACCGCGACCTCGGAGCGGCATGCACAGACTTCATATCATTGAAGTCAATGCAGGTAGCCCCAAAGTAGTACAGGACCCTTTTTCTAAGTCGGAGAGACTTATGTCGCTCCTATTAGAACGGGTCCTGTGCTACTCTATGGCAGGCGACCCACGGCGACTTGTCAGGCGACCAGGTCGCCTGACAAGTCGCCCCAGTGTGAACGGGGTCTCAGTGTTGTCACATGAAACTATATAAAAAACTATTTACAAACATTTAAGGTGTACATACGTACATATACATACAGTATATACAAATACAGTCTCTTTTTGCATGACATTTTTCATTTCAACATTTTTTTTTTTTAAGATAACTAAATGATTGAACAGTACTCATGAACTTCCTGGACTGGGGAACTGTATTTGGATACATGGATACATGCAGTTAATTTGTAATGATACAGTTTCATTAGAACTGTGTATGTGAACCAAAGAAATCAACCAGAAATCTTCTTCGAATGCCTGTGAGGGGTAGCCTTAGGGCCCATTCACACTAGTAACTGCATGTGAATGACACAGAATCACGCTGTGAGTTCCTGTGCCATTCACATGCGGTTATGTGTAGTGTGATTTCAGCCCATTCGTTTGTACCATGCAATCTAATGCGGGCAAACGCAATGCATTTGCAACCTGCTTTTTGGATGTCGATAACTTTGCACTGACACCCGTTGCAGATCACTTTGGCAGTGCAATCTGAATTGGGCGCGGGAAACTGGCAAAGAATGAGGGTTTCCCACACAACATTGTAGTGTGAACCCCTTATACTTCAGGAAAAGGTTGTTTGGAGCCCACATTTCAATGGCAAGTGGACATCATCTGATATCATGTCGGTTCACTAACAATTTTGGTTGACTTTTTCTTTTCAGCTACCCCTTTACAGTCTAAAATTTTGTGATGCTTTCAGGTGCTTTTTGGAGTTTTGCCAAAGAAATTACATGGAACTGATGTTACGATTAATTCACTACATTTTCAGAATTTTCCCCAGCTGCATTGTGTGTTGGATTATTTATTTACTGATTAGGTTTAATTCTTGCTTGGAATTGCCCTTTCAAATGACTCTTTCTTTTGAAAATTTAAGGCAAAGTGAAAAGGTCACTTAACTCGTAACCACTCCAGAATTATACAGTATATATTTACCTATCCTTTGCTTCCCCTGCCACTCTGTTCAGCTGCGGAAAGGCAACGAGAGGACCGCTAATATGCAAACCCAGTACTTCAGACATACCTTGAGTCTGTGTTCCCCCTCCATCAAATAATGTTGTTTGATTGTGGATTACCTGCATGATTAAAGCAGTGAAAGCATTTTATTATGGGATGGGAGTTGGTCTTTTTTCCTGGTTCATAATTACGAGGAGACAGAAATGTTTGCATATGGCCCTGGTAAAACATCAGGACACTAAGAGGTTGATTTACTAAAGGCACATAGGCTATTCTCTTTGCAAGAAAATTTCCTCTTTGTTTAGTGATTGTGGGGAAATTTGCTTGCACATAATTGGATGATGGAAGTCAGCACAGCTTCACCTTATTCACTAGGCAGGGGTCTCCAAACTTTTTAAACAAATGGCCAGTGTACTGTCCTTTAGAATTTGAAGGAGCCAAATTCTGGCCAGTGGGGGGTAGAAAATGTCCCAGCATCAGTGAGAGTAAACAATGTCTCAGGCTTGGTGATCAGTGGCAGTAAAAAAAAAAAAAATCATAGTGTGATCAATAGAAGGAGAAATAGTTCCCCATCAATAGTATTAGTTGGAAGAATAGTGTCCTGTCATTGGTATTAGTGGGAGGGATAGTGCCCCTTCACTGGTATCAGTGGGAAGAATAGTGCCCCATCATTGGTATCAGTGGAAGGAATAGTGCCCCATTATTGGTATCAGTGGGAGGAATAGTGCCCATCATTGGTATCAGTGGAAGGAATAGTGCCCCATTATTGGTATCAGTGGGAAGAATAGTGCCCCATCATTGGTATCAGTGGAAGGAATAGTTCCCCATTATTGGTATCAGTGGGAGGAATAGTGCCCATCATTGGTATCAGTGGAGAGGATAATGCCCCATGATTGGAAACAGTGTGAGGAATAGTACCCCCTCATTGGTATCAGTGGGAAAAATAGTTCCCCATCATGGGTAGCAGCGGGAGGAAAAACACCCAAGGGCCAGATAAAGGCAAGCGAAGAGCCACACCCGACCCGCAGGCCGCAGTTTAGAAACCACTGCCTCTAGGCCATTGGAAAACTCCCTTTCAAAATAAACTACCTATTTGCCTTTGGAAAACCAACCCCTGTGAACTTAATGTTTTTTACTGTGATAATAATTGGGGTTATGTTATGTGACCATTTTATATATGAATAGTCAATAATTGCATACTTCTTTAAACCTTTAGCGTCCATTAATTGTAGGTCTGTGTCAAGGTAGAAAAACTCACCAGCAGGTATAGGTGAAAACAGGTACAGAAATATGCAGACAAGTGGGCATCTTCATGTAGACTAGCTATTCTTAACCAGGGTTCCATGTAACCCTAGATTTTCTCTAGAGGTTGGGGTCCTTGAGCTGTGGCTGACTGACCACCAAATTGATGGTAATGAATAGGTCTAGGGTCTACGCCACTTGGCAGAGCCAGCGTAGTGACACCAGAGATCATTTTAGTTGTCCGTAAGGGTGGCATTCTGACTACCACTGTAAGGGGGGCATTCTTCCAACTAGCTACTGATGTAGGGGCATTTTTTTTTCAGTAACCGCCAATGAATTGGTTTAAGCAGGAGTTTCTTTGGACCTGGAAATTATTTCAAGGGTTCTGCTGCGATAAAAAGGCTGATGTAGACTGTATACCTAGTGACCGGGCTGTTACCAACAATGAGAAAAAAAAGTCCCAGCATGGCCTGCAGAATGAAGGATAGTATAATATCTGTACTTTTCACTATTTAGCATTTCCTACAATCAGATGTGAACACATTTACGCTAATGTATTAATATTATTAAAAAATGAGCGAGGTTCTGGCCTCTTGATCACTTGAGTTTTGTAATTTTGGTATGTTGGGACGTAATAAACATCATTTTACTTATACTGTATCACCTGCTAACCCTATAGAACACGGGAATGTTAACAACTATCATCATCCTTTTAAACTCTACATCCATTATTTTCTGAGCAGTTGCTTTCACTGGCTTTCTTCTTTCCTAAATGAAGATGAGAATTCACACTCCCACGTATAGATATATAATTTCATGCTTCACAAATCCTTCGGGCAGTTATTGCAGTACTACAGTGACTTACACCTCCCCTACTTCATCATCACTTTTTCCCACTCTACTTCAACCTGTCAGACCTGACAGCAGAACTTTCTACACAGGTCTATAATGCATATATTGCTATCAGATTAGAAGAAGAAGAAGGTTAGGATGCACTGTAACTCCAGATATACTCTTTGCACTGGCAAAGGAGAGTAAGGATGAATGATCGGAAAACATCCAGCCAGCTTCTGTCCAGTACTGGTGCCCCTGTGCTATCTATTACTGTCATATATACCCCATAATACAATGGCAAAAATGAATGGGATAGAGTCTGATGAGTCACAGGATTCTCTCCCCATTCACAGGCCAGGTTACAGGCAGTGAAAGCAATGAAAGAAATTTCTCAATGGAGAAGGAGGAGGAAGTAAGGGCGGGTCCTCGTCTGGAACTATTTCACTGTAACTTTACAGAAGACCCAAAGTTTTTTTCCCCGCAGCACCCACTAGTGGGATTCACAGAACCAAAAGTTCAGCAGGAAGAGGACGGGGCATACCTGCAGTGAAGGTTTCTACAGGATCCAACTGCCTGCATGATGTGGGACATACTTCATTACAGGTAAGTTAGCTCACGAAAGCTATACAGAATTTTATTTTTTATTTTTAATGGCTAAACTTTAAATTTGACGAAATGCACACAGAAGTATGAAGCAACTGCTAAAACATGTTTTCTCTATAAATACTGTCTTTTTCCTACAAGTTTTATTTATACGTATACTGTACAATTACTAATTAATATGTTGACATTGTATTACATCATATCACAGTGCAGTATAAAATATATTTGTTTTTAGATCCTGGATGGAGTCTGAATCAGGAAAGCAGCCTAGGGTGACAACACAACTCCTCCTCCAGTACAGCAAGTGAGCATTGTCACCCTAGGGTAGGAAGTGTGTCACTGACAACATTTCCTAGTAAAAAAAGGAGGAAAGACAAAAAACAAACAAATGCAGCCACAACATAACAGGACTGGTAAGCTGCAATATAGAATGTTTGGTTTGGGGTTTAGATATGCTATAAAGTTGCATTAAACTTTTTTAATAATTACAGACAATTTACTTTACCTACGTTGTACATTCACATCAGCTCTCAAGCAACTTACAATCTAAGGCCAGCCATACACAGTTCAAATCTTGGCCGGTTCCTGCTGATTCTAATTGTTAATAGGCAGGCTGAATGTACCAAGTTAATCAATCGATCAACTTTGGTACAACCAGCCTGACTAATTCTCTTGCAATTATCGCAATAGCAGTCTGCTATAGCAGCTGCTAGCGATATTCACTGTCTTCTCCCGACAGGGACAGCTTCCCCCGTCCGCCCCCCGCTGGGAGCAGACAATTGCTCCGTAGGAGGTATTTCCCTGTCAGCACTGTCTGTGTTGATGGGGGAATTGAGCGAAAATAACCACGGGTTGCAGGAAAGAAATTTGCAATGTGAATGGCCTGCCTAGGGTACCTATCTCACATGCATACATATTAAGGCCAATTTAGACAGGAGCCAATTACCCTACTAGCATGCCTTTGGAGTGTGGAAGGAAAACCAGTGTACCCGGAGGAAACCCACGCAAGCACAGAGAGAACATACAAACTTCATGCAGCATTCTGGCTGAGAGTAAAACCAAGGACCCAAGTGCTGCAAGGTAGATGTGCTTACTAGTAAGCCTCTGTAATTATATCTTCCAAATAAACATTTTCTAAGTATTTGCTATAAATAAATACTTACACGTGTTGTCTTCAAATTGCTCAGTAATGCTTTCCTGAACATTCGGTCAGAAAGCACACACTTGAGCACCCTCAAATTCCATGTCCCATTATTCCTATCACTAAGGCCGGCCATAGACGGTTCAAATCTCGGCTGGTCCAGCATGAACTGTGTGTGGGCAGGCTGAATGTACCAAGTTGATTGATTGATCAACTTGGGTACAACCAGCCTGCCGGATTCCCTTGCGATTATTGCTAGTGGCTGCTACAGCCACTAGCAATAATCACTGTCCCCCCGTCCCCCCCCTGCAAGAAGCAGACAATTGCTCGGCAGGAGAAATTCCCTGTCAGCACTGTCTGTATTAATAGGGGAATTGTGCGAATTTCTTTCATTCAACCCATAGTTGCAGAATAGAAATTTGCACTGTCTATGGCCCGCCTTAGCTTCCGGGATGCCTACATTTGTGCACATGCAACATCTGCACATCCGGCTGTAGTTCTCTCACATTAGCATGCACAAAAGGGCGGTTATGGTAGGGCACCATAGGACCCTACAAGACCACCTAAAATCCAGAAAGCTGGGGCAGCAATTTTGAACTGGCAATACTGCCAAAGTGCTGGACTTAAAGGTTAAACCACTTATAGACTTTGAGTACAGAGATCTCTCCAGAAACATTGAAAGATGTTTGTTCTCATGAAAGAACAGGAGGCTTAGAAGGTAATAGATAGACAACCTTAATGCTGTTTTTTTGAGGAACAACATAGCAGTTAGCCAGGAACATTTAATCAGACCAATCTATTTATACCCATGATATGAAAACTGTAACTAGCCATATCTGCTGAAGTTGTTCATATGTCTGTAGGCTCCTTAAAGTGGAAGTTTACTCTAGAATTACTCAATGAACATTAAACAGCCATAAAACACATGTACATTGATGAATGCATAGCACCATGTTTGACTTCTGCCCGTGCCCTGGTTGTCCAGCAATCAGGATTGGAAAACTGCCAAATATTACCAGTGAAAATGTGCAACTTATGGTGTCCCTCAGTCCCCCTCCAGCTATCTACATCTTTGACAGCATCAGGGCACAGAGGAAGCACATTCAAGCACTTTCTAGTTAGGCTTTGTAATCACAAGACATAGATAGCATGAAAGAGGCTAAGCAACACCTTGAGTGGCATGGTGTTGCTGGACAACTGGAGGGTGAACAAAAGTTAAACATGGTGCTATGCATTTGTATAGTATATTTGTTATAGTGTAAGGCTGTTTAATGTTCATTAAACAATCCTAGGGTGAACTTCCACTCTTAATGCACCTAACACTGCATGTAGGTACACTTTTTAAAAGTGCCCCTCTTCCCTCTTGCTGAAACACAGCATAAAAAGCATAAAAAAATTACCTGTATGAGGAAAAAAGTTGAGCTGCCCATAAATGGATCGAAATTTGGCCAGTTCACTAAGGACCAGCACAATTTCAATCCATCTGTGCCTGTTCATGCTCGACAGAAAATGATCTAACGCTCGACTTCTGTCAAATGGGACTGTTGGAAAATGTTTGTCAATCAGCTGGCTACAGCCGCTGATCAGCGTATTCTAATAGCAGGGGGATCCTGCTGTCAGAACACAATGACACAGCAGTGAGGATTCCTTCATCCACCTCTCATGTGTGATGTAATATCTTTGAGCCCCGGTTCACACTTATGCGTGTGCGGGGTTCGCATGTAATGTCGGAGCGCACTGCTCCTTCATTACATGCAATCGGCTGTGCGGTGCGAGTTTAGCCATACACTTTGTATGGCTAAATTCGCACCGCACCCGCAGCAGACACGCACAGGACCCTTTTTTGCAGCCGCATCAGGATCGGATCGCACAGCGGTTCACACTTGTGCGATCCGATCCTGTGCGAACTGCAAGATCGCACTGCGATATGCGATCAAACTGGGGGTGTCGTTAAGATTACATTGACACCCCCAGCGTATCGCATATGGCAGTGTGAACTGCCGGGGGTGCGTGTGCGAGGCGGGAACAGGCTGCGGATTCGCAGCCTTCCCGCATTGCATAAGTGTGAACCGGACCTGATGGCCCATAATTTCCTTCAATTAAACTGTGACAAGACTGAAGTCAGGTTTACTGGCACCCCCCCCCCCCCAACCCCCCATCAATTATGTGAGGCCAGACCTAAAAGCTTATCTATAGATGGCACTGTACCTGAGCTTCAAGTGAATCCTGGATCCTCTTCTTCTCAGGTCTCTCTTCGCTGCTCCTGGCTCCTCCCTCCTGCAGCTTGCTATGGAGGCACCCAGGCAGAGCTGTAGCTCCATGTGCCCATTCAGACACAGAGCTACCGTTGGGGCGCCCCCTTTCATTGGCAGCCGCAAGAGTCAATTGCGCCGCTGCTGTGTCTTAGCCAATCAGGAGGGAGGGTCCCGGATGGCCGAGGGACTCGTGGACATGGCTGGGTAGAGATGGGGCTCAGCTAAGTATTAGGAGGTGCTGAGGGGGCTGCTGCACACAGAAGGCTTTTTATCTTAATGCATAGAAAGCATTAAGATAAAAACCTCCTGACTTTACAACTCCTTTCAGTCTAAATTGAAAAATCTAGGGGTGATACAAACATTGCTCGGGTGAAACATTGCTCAGCTGTGTCCTATGCTATTATACACTGTAGCTGAAAAGCTGATCCCTACATTTCTGTTCTCCGGACTTGACTACTGCAAAGCTCTTCTCAACGGTGTACCTAAATCCACTATTAATCAACTACGATATGTACAAAATTCTGCAACCAGAATCCTAGCTAGGTCTGGTACAAGTAATCATTTTACCCCTATCCTGAAGTCCTTGCACTGACCACCTGTCATGTTTTGCATAGACTTTAAGATCCTCTTGCTCACCTATAAGGCTCTTAATGGCTTGGCACCCCATTAACTCTCTAAACTTTTATCGACTTACTCCCACCCTTGTAACCTCCGCTCTTCAAGTTCTGATCTTCTGTGTGTCCTCTACTCACCTACACTTTATGGGAGACAGAGCCTTCTCCTGCTATGCCCCAAAACTCTGAAATTTACTTCCAAAGAAGTGAGTCAGAGAGTCATCATCTCTAAACTCATTCAATTCAAATCTAAAAACTTTTTTCTATAGACAAGCTTTAACTTAATTGTCATTTTTCCCTTTATGTTATCCTGTGTATTTCTGGTGATTTTCTTGTAAATCGCTTTAAGAGACGCCTTTCACACTGGTTCATTTCAAAACTGCCAGTAAAATGCCTATGTGTTAATGGAGCACTTTTGCTGTGATTTTTAAAGGTAATGTGACTCAAAAACTGCACCAAAAATGCTTAATGGGAGCATTTTTGAGGCGCTTTTGAGGCGGTTACCATTAATTTAAATGGAGAGGAGCGCTTTTGGTGCGGTTTTTCTTAGCTCCCCAAACATACCCCAAAGATGGTGCAAGCAGGATTTTTTTCACCACAACAAAAGCGCACTGCCCAGTGTGGAAAACTTCATTGATTTTAAAGGGACCATTTTTCTTGAGCTTTTCAGCCTCTTTTCTAACACAAGTGCTTGAAAAACTCCTCAGTGTGAAAGCAGCCGAAAGGCGCTATATAAAATAAAGTTTACTATTATTATTATGTGTGGTTGGGGGAATCCCTTTAATTCTTTTTTTTTTCAATCAGGCTGATTAAAAAAAATGAGGCATCTGTGGCCAGCATTAGATCCTAACCACTTGCCGATCAGCCTACGTAGTTTTACCGCGGCAGGTCGGCTTTATTACACGAAACGATGTACCTGTATGTCGCTTTGTGTAATAGACAGTGGGGGTGTGCACACGCCGCCAGAGGTGCGCAAATGCACAGATTGGCCAGAGGGGAAGCCAAGCAGCGGGTCCGCCAAACGCGACGTCCGCCGGCCACCCGCGATCACTCCCCATTGAGGCAGAACGGCGGTCTGCCTATGTGAACAAGGCAGACTGCCGTTCTGTCACAGATGAACACAGGGATCCTGTGTTCGTACTATTCAGGAACACATGTCTCTGTGTTCATCTAGTAAGTCCATCCCCCACACAGTTAAACAATATAGCGTATACAATTTGTTGTCCCCTCAAAATAACTCAACACAAGGCCAATAATGTCTAAATTGCTGGCAACAAAGTGAGTACACCCCTAAGTCAAAATGTCCAATTTGGGCTTAAAGTGTCAGTATTTTGTGTGGACACCATTATTTTTTAGCACTGCCTTAACCCTCTTGGGCATGGAGTTTACCAGAGCTTCACAGGTTGCCACTGGAGTCCTCCTCCACTCCTTCCACAGAGACATCACGGAGCTGGTAGATGTTAGAGACCTTACGCTCCTCCACCTTCCGTTTGGGATGCCCCACAGATGCTCAATAGGGTTTAGGTCTGGAGACATGCTTGGCCAGTCCATCACCTTTACCCTCAGCTTCTTTAGAAAGGCAGTGGTCCTTTTGGAGGTGTGTTTGGGGTCATTATCATGTTGGAATGGTGCCCTGGGGCCCAGTCTCCGAAGGGAGGGGATTGTGCTCTGCTTCACTATGTCACAGTACATGTTGGCATTCATGGTTCCCGCACGGAACAGTAGCTCCCCAGTGCCCCCAGCACTCATGCAGCCCCAGACCAAGACACTCCCACCCCCATGCTTGACTGTAGAAAAGACACACATACTCTTTGTACTCCTCACCTGGTTGCTGCCACACATGTTTGACATCATCTGAACCAAACATCTTGGTCTCATCAGACCACAGGACATTGTTCCAGTAATCCATGTCCTTAGTCTGCTTGTCTTCAGCAAACTTCAGCAAACTGTTTGCTGGCTTTCTTGTGCATCATCTTTAGAAGAGACTTCCTCCTGAGACGACAACCATGCAGACCAATTTGATGCAGTGTGCGGCGTATGGTCTGAGCACTGACAGGCTGACCCCCCACCCCTTTAACCACTGCAGCAATGCTGGCAGCACTCATATGTCTATTTCCCAAAGGCAACCTCTTGATATGATGCTGAGCACATGCATTCAACTTCTTTGGTCGACCAATGCAAGGCCTGTTCTGAGTGGAAGCTGTCATATTAAACCACTGTACGATCTTGACCACCGTGCTGCAGCACAGTTTCAGGGCCTTGGCAATCTTCTTATAGCCTAGGCCATCTTTATGTAGAGCAACAATTCTTTTTTCAGATTTGCAGAGAGTTCTTTGCCATGAGGTGCCATGTTGAATTTCCAGTGACCAGTATGAGAGAGTGAGAGCGATAACACCAAATTTAACGCACCTGCTCCCCATTCACACCTTGAGACCTTATAACACTTTGTAACACTAATGAGTCACATATCACCGGGGAGGTAAAATGGCTAATTGGGCACAATTTGGACATTTCCAGTTAGGGGTGTACTCACTTTTGTTGCCAGAAATTTAGACATTATTGGCTGTGAGTTGAGTTATTTTGAGGGGATAGCAACTTTACACTGCTATACAAGCTTTACAGTGTAGCAAAGTAGTGTGTTGTCACACGAAAAGATATAATAAAATATTTACAAAAATGTGAGGGGTGTACTCACTTTTGTGAGATACTGTACTTACTGCAATTTTTTTTACCAAAAAATGTGCCAGAATAAATATTGGCCTAAATGGATGAAAAAAATTGACTTTTAAAAACATTTTATTGGATATGTCTCATAGCAGAAAGTAAAAAATATTGTTTTTTTTTACAGAATTTTTTGTTTATAGCGCAAAAAATAAAAACCGCAGAGGTGATCAAATACCACCAAAAGAAAGCTCTATTTGTGGGACAAAAAAAATACATCAATTTTATTTGGGTACAACGTTGCACGACCGCGCAATTATCAGGTAAAATAACGCAATGCTGCTAGACGAATTACCATCCTCCTGATCAGATCTTGGGGAATGGAAAGACTTGCCTAGACGCCATGGGCAGACACCAGTGGCAAGGTAAATATATTATTCAACATTTTTCCCCTATATGTGATTTTTTTATACTTTATCTAAGAGTTTTAGCAAGGAGGAGAAGGGACGCATTTAAAAAGTGGACTTTGCATTTTATGTGTAAGGTCTAAATTCAGTTTGCTACATAATATTGTGAATTACAGAATACAAATCAGCAAAAGAACATCAGAATGCTTTTAAAACTACACAAAGGGAGTTAAGAACAGACAGTTGGTTCTTGGCCGTTGTTAAAAAAAAAAAAATCTCCCCTCCCCCTCTACAACAAGACTTCGGCCGAGCTGTTAAACAGAAAACACTCACTGGAACAAATATCTGCACTATATATTAGGCAACAAAAATAAATACACCAAAACATTCCTGCAGGGTGACAGCTGCTGCAAAGGGAAGGGAGACTATTTAAAGAAAAGATAAATAAAGTTTAGAAAAAACACCTTTAAATTTAAGGTATACATTTTATTTTAACATTAATTCATGTAGATTTTTAAAGTGTAAGTTCAGTTGATTACTTGTACAGGAAAACCTTGGATTGAGAGTATCTTGGTTTGAGAGCGTTTTGCAAGACAAGCAAAATTTTTTTAAAATAAATTTTGACTTGATAATCAAGCGATGTCTTGATATACAAGTAGCGTCATGTTACAACTTAGTATAAAAGAGAAGAGAGGCGCCTCTAAGTGTAGCAATATGGTTACATTTAATGAGGGTACAACATTTAGCAACTCATATGATTGATGGTTAAAACAGGCACATCTAAGTATGCAGGCATCCGGTTTAAAGTTGTCCAAATAGACCATCTTCCGCACCGCCATCAAAGTCATCCCTTCCACACTGCGCTCCACGAGCGCTTCAAGCCTCGCTTTCAGATCGCTCTACTGCAGAGTAGTCTTTCCGGTCACGACTGCAGACTGATGGAGGTGAGGAGCATGGTCTATGTGGATAGCTTTACCCCGGATGCCTGCATACTTAGATGTGCTTCTTTTAATCATCAACCATGTGAGTGGCTAAATGTTGTACCTTCATTAAGTGTAACCATATTGCTACACTTAGAGGCACCTCTTCTATTTTATATTCTGTAGTTCCTGTTGGATTTTGCTTCTAATCCCCTTGTGGAGGCGCCATTTGTGGATGGACATTTTATGGTTACACAACATATCACATTGCTATAATCTTTTTATATGGACTATAAATTGAAGGACTTATTTATAAACGGTTGTGGAACGAAACATCTGAGTTTCCATTTTTCTTATGGGGAAATTTGCTTTGATATACGTGTAGCACCCTACAAGGTAGGTGCTAGGTAAAAGTATAGTAGGCCTGGTCTGCTTATCAGAAGGGCCATGATTTTCAGCTGGTCTGTCATGGTTCTCAGGTGTGGCTGTTGAGGCTGGGGAGTCTCCCCACTGTGCTTAATGAGGGCTCTCATTGGGCAGTGGGGGAAACCCAGCCAATGGCTCACCCAGGCTTATATCTACCCCAGAAAGGCAGATTCTGCCACACAGCATTCTGGGAGTGGGTATAAGTTTGAGGAGAGCACATGACGCAGCGTCTTTGGCAGGAGCAGAGTGCCAGGAGGGAGTGCACAGCTGTCTCTCCTCCTGTCAAGAGGAATCGGGTGTCCCAGGTGGCTTGCCTGAGGGGACAGAGGGCTGAGCTGAGCTGCAGAGAGGATCCGGTGCAGAGGACCAGCAGGGCTGAGAGGGGTCGAGTTTCAGGAAAGCATTCCCAGTCGTGAGTACTGCAAACTGCCCCTGGGGGTCTGCCTAGTGAGAGGGGACCACTCCGGAGAAGGTCAGAGGGATCCAGGAGCTAGCTAGCCGGTGCAGGAAAAAAGTAAAGGGGGTGCCAGTGTTGACCCTGAAGAGTAAAGGGGGTGCCAGTGAGGGGGCCCTGAAGTATTCAGTGTACAGTGGAAGTGTACAGCGTGCAGTGTACAGTGTTGAGAGTTGCAGCAGCAGCAGTGTTAAAAAGACTACCTTAGTCAGGAAGGACTGGAGGGAGCAGTGGCAGAGACTTTTGCGCTAACCAGAGTGTCAGAAGTCAAGTTTCAATACAGTGCAGCAAGTCAGTGATTTCAAGCGCCAGCAAGCGTTGGTCGGCATCCAGCCAGCGTCAAGTCAGCGCTGAAAGGCATTTTTTCTCAAGTGTCCCAAATTGTACCTAGTTGAGCCAGAGGTCAGGGAGATATGTGTTGGGCGCTAGTTGCCAGAAGGAATGTCCACCAAAAAAGACACAAAGGTGACCGATAGGTGCTTTTTGACTGTCCAAGGTAGCCAACATCCAGGGCAGCACTGGCGGTTAAACTTCAAGAAATCCCGCTGGCAATAAAAGAGAAGAACAGGCGCCACTGTAGTAAGCCAAACCTTTATTGCATAGCAGAACGATATAGTAACTTACATTAAAGAAAGCTTCAATCCATGTTCCGTGTAATGGTGTTTCTTAGCATCTAGTCTGCACTGTTCCGGCCGTCCTGCGGCCAAGAAGTGACGTCATAGGAAGCAAGTCCACGGAGCTGGTTAAACCGGCAGCCGCAATGGAACGCAGGTTAACCGGAAGTGACGTACCGCGTTTCAGAGCATGCGTACTCGGCTCCTTCTTCATACTCCGAAACGCGTTACGTCACTTCTGGTTAACCTGCGTTCCATTGCGGCTTCCGGTTTAACCAGCTCCGTGGACTAGCTTCCTATGACGTCACTTCCTGGCCGCAGGACGGCCGGAACAGTGCAGACTAGATGCTAAGAAACACCATTACACGGAACATGGATTGAAGCTTTCTTTAATGTAAGTTACTATATCGTTCTGTTATGCAATAAAGGTTTGGCTTACTACAGTGGCGCCTGTTCTTCTCTTTAGTTGAGCCAGAGGAGTATCCCACTCATTCCCTTCTCCCATCCCCATATAAAATAAACAAAACAAACCAAAGATGCCGGCTTGTTCTCTGACTCAAATCTCACATTTGGGCATTCAGCTTAACCTCCCTGGCGGTATGATTATGTCTGGAAGTTCATACCAAAAGCGGTACAATTATTTTCATGGAAATTTGGTGTTATGTATTATAGGCCTACAATTCTTAGTAATTACTGACTTAAACCTGAGCAAAGCAAGACTCTAGTAGACATCCCAGATGTGATAAATTTTGAAACACAAAATCATGAATTATAATCTCATAAATAATGTAATTTTATTCAATAATGCAGTAAATAAGGAAATTTGTCAAAGAAAGAAAATTCAATACAAATGCTGCGTGTGATAAATCTTGAAACAAGGAACTACACAAAGTCCAACGTCACAGTCTGGACAATGGAACCTAGTTTCCTTTCGGACTTTCTTTCCATTTCTATCGCGTTTCGAGCAGCAAACAACACACATCCTGGTTGGTGCTGCCTTTTTTGCAGTTGGCGGAATATAGTCTGCAAAGTGACGGCCGGTCAGACGCTGTGGGTTGACCACGTCAACAGCGCGACGTCCAGGTCTATTTTCAACTCCTGATGGTGTCTGGTACTTTGCAAAAATCTGCTCAGCCACCTTCCAGACAAACTCGGAATGAGCAAGAGGGTTTTCACTGTTGGCTTTGTGCAGGATGTAAGCGTTCCATAGACATTGTTCCAGAAGGTGTCTAAATATTTTTTTATAGTATTTTTTTTGCTGTTTTCGTACAGCGGGATAGAAGGTCATGGCCTGATCGGCTCTGTCCACACCTCCCATTGTTTTGTTATAGTCAATTACGACCTGTGGTTTCAGCACATCAGTCCCACGTTTTGTATGGACCGTGGCAGTGGAGGTAGTGTGAACAGTGCTCATAAGACACACATCCTTCTTGTCTCTCCATCTCATTGCCATCATCTTTCCCTTCTGCCAGGCAACCATCTCTCCGGTTTTTAGTTTTTTTTTGGCAAAAAAAGATGGCATGTCTCGACGGTTAGGCCGAACGGTACCATATGCGTCGGTTCTATTTTGTAGCAAAGTATCATATAGTTCCGGGGAGGTATAGAAGTTGTCCGTCGTCAAACAATATCCCTGGTTCAGCAAGGGGTCAAGAAGTGTCAGGACGGATGATGTGGCAATCCCATAGTCGCTGTACCTAGGGTTGAATTTAGTGCCTTTGCCGGTGTAAATTATGGAATTCCATATGTACCCCGTGGATGACTCGCAGAGCATATATGTTTTGATGCCAAACCGCGCTCTTTTTGATGCGATGTACTGAATCCAACTTAGTCGACCCTTGTAGGCCATCAAACTCTCATCCACGCTGATGTCCCTTTCTGGCACGTAGGTCCGCTGGAAATTTCCCACAATAAGTTGCCATACCTCCCAGATCTTTTTCAGTTTGGGTGCAGGATGCGTGGCCTCGTCAAATTCCTCATTGTTTGTGAAGTGGAAATACTTCATAATCAGGGAGAAGCGATACTCAGACATCACGGTCCCAAAGAACGGTGTGGCCAGTAACCTGTTGGTGGTCCAGTACCATTTTTGGAACGGTTTCCCCACCAACCCCTGAAGAAAGAGGAGTCCCAAAAACAGCCACATGTCCTCTTTTGTTACCGGTTCCCACCTTCTGCTTCGGGAAAGCCTGGCTTGCAGCGTTCCGGATTGCTGCTGTTGGTAGCGATTCGTCTCGGCGACAATTAATTCAATGACCTCCTCAGTGAGGAATAATTGCAGGTAGGCCAGAGGATTGTCACGCTCGACATCTACCTTCATCCCAGGTGATCCGGTGAAGGGGAATCTTGGGGGCGCTACCTGGTCCGCATCGCAATCAATAGCGCACCAAGTGCGCACATCGCTGAGGTCAGGGTCATCGCCGTTCTCACTTGCCAGATCCGTGTCAGTGTCAGTGTCGGACGACAAATCACCGCATGACTCGCTATCGCTCACTTCCGCGAGCACCTCCGGGTCGCTGTCGCTGCCGCTGTCATTCAGCTGGTCCAAAAGCGGTTTAGACTGGCGCTTTTTTGATGCCATAATATATACTTTTTTTTTGGGCACAAATCACAAGTTTACTGAAGAGAGGGGCACTGTACTGTCAGATGTGTGATTATCTGAGGTGATACAGTGTAATCCTATCAGATTACAGTGTATCACCTCTTTTATTTTGTTTCACTTTTCAAATTTCCCGCCCAGTTCCGCTCCCGTGCGCCGCCTCTGCTCGCAGGGAACGGAACCAGGAAGTCAGACGCCGGTCACCCGGCGATCGGAGCGAAGGACATCGCTGGATCGCCGGGACAAGGTAAGTGGAATGCTTCTGGGAGCCAAGGGAGGCTCCGCTGGCACTCTGCAACTCTACCCCGAGCGTGACTCGGGGTTACCGCTCTTGATATGAAAATTCAACCCCGAGTCACGCTCGGGATTACCGCCTAGGAGGTTAAATGTGCTGTTGGTGTTACCGGTGACCATGGCAGACCCACATCAGGCCCAATGCCTGGAAATATTGCTACATAAGAGTGCTTTGGATTACAAGCATGTTTCCGGACTGAATTATGCTCGCAATCCAAGGTTTTACTGTATTTAGTAAACTGAGCCTTGTTCAGCTAAAACATGAGATGAAGATATTTAATTCTTATACAATATTGACGTCTCTCTCTCTATATGTAGGTGCATTTTCTGAACTCAAAGACCATATGCTTATGGTGGGTGATTTTTGTTCTTTTATCTGTTTCTGTTTGTTCAGAAAATGACGGAGAGATGTACATAGGCCACGAGACCTTTAAATTTAGTGTCAAAGCAGGAGTAGAGGAGAGGAGTATACTATATGTTGTCTGCTCTCAGATCTTATGGCGGTGCCTTATGAAGGATACAGGTCAGATCATAATGGCATGCTGGGAAAAGTCATTCCATTACAGCTGGCCAACACACTTCTTCTTTTAATTAATAGTCAATGTACAATTGAATTCACAGATTGGACTATAGAAAACAGATATTTGATTGGTTGCTGGGGGTTACGGTGGTCTGTACAATATAACTGCATGGCGCGCCTATTTGTGCCTTAGTGCCCATGCAGTGTAGTCCAAATGTTTATCACCTAAAACAGGGGTGTAAAATGTTTTTTCCATGGGTGAGTTCATCCCTCTCAAATTCTTTGATATAGAGAAGGGAGGCTCAACCCCCTGGCCCGCTGAGCCCTCTGATGTGACCCATGACCTCCAACCAGGGAAATGCAAGCCCATGCTCTTGAAAAGTAAGTCAGCAAGCCCAGATTGCAATCAACAGGTTGCCAACCCGCCGTTCCGGGGCATCAGAATGCACGGAGCCGGCACCAGCAATGGAGGAAGCAGGAGGCTACATAGAGAGCAGGAGCCGCATAGGTCGATGCTTCCTCTGTAGCACTGGCTCCTGTCCCAGCTGGAATAATACCGAGTGCACTTCTCCTGGGACCTTTCTAGCAGCCTAGTGATGGCAGCAAAAGCTGGAAGAGGAAAAGGTCAGTGTATTAACCACTTGCCGACCAGCCGCCACACTTATACTGTGGCAGGTCAGCTCTATTATGTGGATTGACATACCTGTATGTCGTTTCGTGTAATAGACAGTGGGGGCACACGTGCGCGCACTGATTGGCCAGAGGGGGAGCCAATCAGCGGGTCCAGTGGACGTGATGTCCGCTGGCCACCCGCGATCGCTCCCCATAGAGACAGAATGGTGGTCTGCCTATGTAAACAAGGCAGACCGCCGTTCTGTCAGAGATGAACACAGGGATCCTGTGTTCCTGCTATTTAGGAACATAGATCTCTATGTTCATCTAGTCAGTCCACCCCTCACACAGTTAAAAAGCACCCCCTAGGGATACACCTAACCCTTTGATCACCCCTGGTGTTAACCCCTTCCCTGCCAGTGTCATTAGGACAGTATCAGTGCATATTTTTAGCACTGATTACTGTAGTAATGTCACTGGTGCACTCGAAAGTGTCAGTTAGATGTGCGATCTGTCCGCCGCAAAGTGTCACCTTCCCGCTAAAAATCGCTGATCGCCGCAATTACTAGAAAAAAAAACCAAAATAAATAAAAATTACATAAATCTATCCCCTAGTTTGTAGACGCAATAACTTTTGCACACACCAATCAATATACACTTACTGGGATTTTTTTTACCAAATATTTGTGGCAGAATACATATTGGCCTAAATTGATGGAAAAAAAAATGTGATTTTTTTTTTTTATTGCCTGTGTTTAATAGCAGAAAGAAAAAATATTGTTTTTTTTTTTTTTTTTCAGAATTGTCGCTTTTATTTTGTTTAGAGCACAAACAATACATGCAAAAGAAATCTCTATTTGTGGGAAAAAAAAGGACATCAATTTTATTTGGATACAGCTTCGCATGACCGCACAATTGTCCGTTAAAATAACGCAGCCCCGTATCACAAAAAATAACCTGGTCATTAAGGGGGTAAACCCTTCTGGTCCTTAAGTGGTTAAACATCACATACACTGAACTTTTGCAATGGGCATATTAGCACTTATAAAAAAAGTGTTATTATTAGGCTACCTTCACACTGATCTACAGGTGCAGTGCAGTGTTACCCCGGTGTTAGCTGCATTGAGCCATAGACTTCTATTATATGCTGCGGGTTTAGTCTGCTTACTGGAAGCACATCAAAACTCCTGAATGGAGGAGATTTGCTGCACATTCAGAAAGTGCACCAGACCTACAAGATGTAATAGAAGTCTATGGTAAAGTGCAGATAACCCGCAGGAATACCGCAGTAAACCACAGCGCATCAGTGTGCAAGCAGCCTTAAAGAGGTTGTACACTCGTTTAAATTTTTTTTTTTTTTTTTTTACAACCTGCAAGAGAAACGCATAATGAGCTAGTATGCATCGCATACTAGCTCATTATTAAATACTTACCTTAGAACGAGCCCCCGCCGTGCAGCTTACTCACCTGTATGACGAGCGACATGTTCAGTCTCCCGTCTTCCGGGATCGCGGCATCCGGCCATCTGATTGGCCGGAGCCGCGGTGACGTCACTCCCGCGCACGCGCGCGGGAGCCGACGGTAACGGCATGGGGCTCTGAAGGAACGGCACGAGCGGCCGTTCCTTCAGAGCGCATGCGCCAGTGACGTCACTGGCTGCATTAAAGGTAAATATCTCCTAAACTGTACATGTTTAGGAGATATTTACAGTACCTATAGGTAAGCCTTATCATAGGCTTACCTATAGGTACAACTTCCTGAGGAGGGTTTACTTCCTCTTTAAGTGAAAAGAGGGGTTTTAAAATGGAGTCTACACGCAAACTGCAAGGTTAGAAATATGTCATGAACAGAGTGCAGGTGTCAGGAGTATGTAATATACAGAGTTTAGGAGAGAGGAGTAGGTAATATACAGAGTACAAGAGCCAGACGTACATACAGCCTAGCACTCCTATGATTAATTTCACCACCAATCCATTATGCTGCATAACAAAGCAATACCTAATATTCACACACACACTGTACACCCACATACAAATATACTGTATACACACATACACACACACACTGTACACCCACATACACATATACTGTATACACACATACACACACTGTACACCCACATATACATATACTGTATACACACATACACACACTGTACACCCACATATACATATACTGTATACACACATACACACACTGTACACCCACATAAATATATACTGTATACACACATACACACACTGTACACCCACATACACATATACTGTATACACACATACACACACTGTACACCCACATAAACATGTACTGTATACACACATACTGTATACCCACATACACATATACTGTATATACACACACTGTACACCCACATACACACACTGTACACCCACATAAACATGTACTGTATACACACATTGTACATCCACACACACACTGTACACCCACATAAACATGTACTGTATACACACACACACACACACACACACACACATGTACACCCAATTAAACATGT
This sequence comes from Pelophylax lessonae, assembly GCF_965119305.1. Lineage (NCBI taxonomy): Eukaryota > Metazoa > Chordata > Amphibia > Anura > Ranidae > Pelophylax > Pelophylax lessonae. The sequence goes on along the minus strand of NC_138772.1, from coordinate 433,679,932 downwards.
ACTGTATACACACATACACACACTGTACGCCTACATACACACATTGTACACACATAAACACACTTTATATACACACCTACTGTTATACCCATATACACATACACTGCATACACATGCAGACACACAAACACTGTCAATACACCTACATACACACACACATTAATTTACCCCTCTGGTGACATGGCTGGCTTTCCCATGAACTGCTTCTCCTGGAAGGAAAGTGTGGGATGGTGGTGCAGTGGCATTAAGAGCTGTGTCTTGTTTAAGGCTGCCCACCTTATTCTTGTATAGACAAAATGTTGCTGCCCAAAAAGGAACATGTTGGGCAGCCACAGGAACCAGGCGGTAAAGAAATATGGGCTGCAGCAGCATTGACACCCAGATCTCTGGGCAAGAAATGTACGGCATGTGCCCCAGATGCCAGGCACGACACCCATGCTGCAGATGCTCTGGGAGGGTTTGGACCTCCATACCCCCCATTTTAGCTATACACTAGACCTAAAGTATATCCCTGTAAGGTTTTATTGCTCTCTCTATCACTATTAGAGAAATACATTTTTTTTTTTTTCAAATTTGTTCTGGTGACTGTTACCATGACCGAAAGTAAGGAAATGTCCAAAAATTTGATTTCTCACAAGAACAGAAAAAGAGGAGAAATCTTTCAATGGGGAAACTTGTTCAGAGCAAACTGTCTAAAAGGGGATTTCACTCACTTTGGAGAGATCTCCTCATACTTCCTGTTGTTTATATAGGGCAGGACGTGAAAAAAAAATTACTCCAGATGGCAAACATGAAATGGCAGGGGTTTCTAACCAAACCCCACTCTATTCAAAATGAAAAAGAAACTTCGGTTTTACATACACAATAAAGAGGATCATCACTCTAGAAAAAAAAAAAAGAATAGTCAGCAGCAACTAAAGGACACTTTCCTGTCCAAGGATCCAGCGCTGATGGTTCTTCATTGGTCTTTGAGTCACTGGCACCAGCATGTGGGAAAGCGACTGTAACTCCCTGTGGCTTTACAGCCGCCTTCCCTCTGTGCATGCGAGAGCCACAGTGCACTTTATGAATTGTCCCACAGCTTTCTGGGACATGTGGTTTATCCCAGGAGGCTGCGCGTAGAGGGGGGGCTGAACTTTAGCAGAAGTGGGACCGGGTACCTATCAAAACTAGGTACCAGCTCCCCCCAAAATAATGTAATGTGACAAAAGTTGAAGAGGAGGAGGAGGCAGAAAAGTGGAACTTCCCCTTTTGGGTGAAGTTCCGCTTTAAGTCAAATCCTAAACTCTATTAAAACTAAATTCTAATAAGTTGTTAAAAAAAAAAGTTTATCAAGCATTATTATATGGTATTAAAAAAAGAAAAAGAAATGAAGTACTTTTTTAATTAGGTTTGGAATCAAATTCTGCTTCTAACTTTTTCAAGGAATTGAGGAAAATTGACATCTTTTCTGCCAAATAATCAAGGTACCCTGGAACGCAGCCTATTCATATTTTAAAAAACCCTATGAATCACAATCAACTTCCAACTCAGCCATGTTTTTTAAGAAATTAAATCTTCACTTCTTTGATAACTTCTTCTCTTAAAGATAGGTTTGTTGTTTAGACCATCCAAGTTACCTGCAAGTTGATTTAATAGAGGCAAGAGAAAAACAGATGAAAGCATTAAATAACCCTTAACTCTTTAAAAACAGGATATTGTTCTAACACTTCATCTGTCGAGAAAACTACACACATCTTTTTTGGGCTGAGACCGGGACAGAAGATCACAGCATAAATTATTTAAAAAGTGTATATACTGTATATAGTATCTCACAAAAGTGAGTACATCCCCACATTTTTTGTCAATATTTTATTATATCTTTTCACGTGACAACACTGAAGAAATGACACTTTACTACAATGTAAAGTAGTGAGTGTACAGCTTGTATAACAGTGTAAATTTGCTGTCCCCTCAAAATAACTCAGCACACAGCCATTAATGTCTAAACCGCTGGCAACAAAATTGAGTGCACCCCTAAGTGAAAATGTCCAAACTGGGCCCAATTAGTCCTTTTCCCTCCCCGGTGTCACGTAACTCATTAGTGTTATAAGGTCTCAGGTGTGAATGGTGAGTAGGTGGGTTAAATTTGGTGTTATCACTCTCACTCTCTCATACTGATCACTGGAAGTTTAACATGGCATCTCATGGCAAATAACTCTCTGAGGATCTGAAAAAAAGAATTGTTGCTCTACATAAAGATGGCCTAGGCTATAAGAAGATTGCCAAGACCCTGAAACTAAGCTGCAGCATGGTGGCAAAGACCATTCAGCGGTTTAACAGGACAGGTTCCACTCAGAACAGGCCTCGCCATGGTCTACCAAAGAAGTTGAGTGCACGTACTCAGCATCATATCCAGAGGTCGTCTTTGGGAAATTGACGTATGAGTGCTGCCAGCATTTCTGCAGAGGTTGAAGGGGTGGTGGTGGGGGGGGGTTCAGCCTGTCAGTGCTCAGACTAATAATGATGGCCTAGGCTATAAGAAGATTGCCAAGACCATGAAACTGAGCTGAAGCACAGTGGCCAATACTATACAGCAGAGTCATATCCAGAGGTTGTCTTTGGGAAATAGACGTATGAGTGCTGCCAGCATTGCTGCAGAGGTTGAGGGGGTAGGGGGTCAGCCTGTCAGTGCTCAGACCATACGCCGCACACGGCATCAAATTGGTCTGCATGGCTGTCTTCCCAGAAGGAAGCCTCTTCTAAAGATGATGCACAAGAAAGCCCGCTAACAGTTTGCCTGTAGACAAGCAGACTAAGGACATGGATTACTGGAACCATGTCCTGTGGTCTGATGAGACCAAGATAAACTTATTCAGTTCAGATGGTGTGGTGGCAACCAGGTGAGGAGTACAAAGACAAGTGTGTTATGCCTACAGTCAAGCATGGTGGTGGGAGTGTCATTATCTGGGGCTGCATGAGTGGTACCGGCACTGGCGAGATACAGTTCATTGAGGGAACCATGAATGTCAACATGTACTGTGACATATTAAAGCAGAGCATGATCCCCTCATTTTAAAGACTGGGCCACAGGGCAGTATTCCAGCCTGATAATGATGCCAAACACACCTCCAAGGCGACCACTGCTTTGCTAAAGAAGCTGAAGGTAAAGGTGATGGACTGGCCAAGCATGTCTCCAGACCTAAACCCTATTGAGCATCTGTGGGGCATCCTCAAATGGAAGGTGGAGGAGCGCAAGGTCTCCAACACCCACCAGCTCTGTGATGTTGTCATGGAGGAGTAGAAGAGGACTCCAGTGGCAACCTGTGAAGCTCTTGACACTTTGGGCCCAATTTGGACATTTTAACTTAGGGGTGTACTCACTTTTGTTGCCAGCGGTTTAGACATTAGCTACTGTGTGTGTTGAGTTATTTTGAGGGGGACAGCAAATTTACACTGTAAGGGCTCTTTCACACGGAGCGGACCGCATTGCGATCCGCTCTGGCACTTTTTTTTTTTTTTTCACGGAGCGGATGACATTTGTGTCATCCGCTCCGTATGTCCGCATATCATCCCATCCGTTTGCGGATGATATACGGACATAATGTATGTCTATGGGCATTGTGGATGTCAGCGGATGACACCGCTGACATCCGATTTTGCATCCGTTCTGTTTTTTACACGGAACAAAAATAGGGTTCTGTTCCGTTCCAAAAAACGGAACAGAACTGAAAGGATGAAAATCGGATGCCATTGACATACATTATGTCCGTATATCATCCGCAAAAAAATAGGATGATATACGGACATGCGGAACGCCCGTGTGAAAGGGCCCTTATATAAGCTGTACACTCACTACTTTACATTGTAGCAAAGTGTCATTTCTTCAGTGTTGTCACATGAAAAGGTATAATAAAATATTTACAAAAATGTTAGGGGTGTACTCACTTTTGTGAGATACTGTATATATATATATATATATATATATATATATATATATATATATATATTTTTTATGAAAAAGGTAGGTTCAGGTGACTGCTAGTGCATGGAAAACTGAAGTAAAAACTTATGAAAGAAGGCATGCCCGATAGAGACAAGTGGCTATTTTAACATTTATTGCATACAGTATTACATAGGCATAGTCCACTATCGTAGCGGTCAGGGACCCTGAGAAATGCCATGCAGCCATGACTAAAGTGCATGCATATGGACACCAAAAGAGGTTGCAGGGGATTAGCAGCTCTGAGATGCAATAAAGGTTAAAAAATATAGCAAAAAATCACATTTTGTTTTAAAAAAAAGGCAGTTGTTTATTATAAACCATGGTTAAGCAAACATAAAAATGTTATTCATTTAGGATTTATGTTTACTTCAATCAGTACTTATATGTATGCCTTTAAAAGATATCAGATGGCATTTTCTGACGATATGTATGCATATCCCATGTATTGACTAGTCTACCCCTGTGAAGGCAACCAGTGGACAAGTGAGACACGGCATAGATGCTTTGCATAGTGCTGCTGACACTACAGTGTTCTCTATAAATAAGACGTTGAGGATGAGGTAGTGGGTGAAGGGTGTTAGTAACTAATTATAGATTTATATGATCTAGCTGAGGTGTTACCGTAGAACACACTGTTCTAATAGAGGATACAGCCATGATAAATGAAAATTAACCTTTTAGCACTAGCATTTAGATTTCATAATGATGAATTATAAATACATAACTGCTTCTCACATATTTACAATTGCAATCTAATAGAGAAATGGATTTCCATATATAATTGTCACTTTCTACATTCTTTATAATGGCTGTGTGAAAGAGTTTTATTTATAGAGGAGGTCATCACAGGAGTTACTAAAACACACATTAAAGAGATTCCCTGATTTCAAATCAAAAGCTTATCAGCCAAGAGCTGATAAATTCTTACCAATCTATCCAAGAATGGAAGATCGGCTGCTCTACTGCTTTGTGGTCCAGGCCTTGGCATAACCATACTGAAACCTAACCTACCTGAGAGACGGGGGTGAGCAGTCTATAAAACTGTACATCTGGGCTTCAACGCTGACCGATGTCAATATCAAATTTTTATTCTAATCTCCACTCACTGTTACATAATAAAACATGGTGGCATTAGTTCTTGCTAGAGTCTAAGGCCCCATTCACACAGGCGGACCGTTCAGATCCGTCTGACCGTTTTTTTGGCGGATCTGAACGGATGCCCCATGCATCTCTATGGGGCATCAGATGTCAGCGGAGACATGTCCGCTGACATCCGATCTGATTCGTCAAATCTGGACGGATGGAAACCCTATTTCCATCCGTCCAGCGGATCGGATGGGATCGGATGAGAACGGACAGATGGTCCGTTCTCATCCGATTTCCTCATAGAGAACCGCGGGGACCTGACAGCTCTGTCTCCGCGCTGTGTAGGTCTGCTCAGCGGGGGATCGGCAGATGAATCCCCCGCTGAGGAAAACTGAGTCTGCCGACGGACAGCCAGGTGTGAAAGGGGCCTTAAAGGGGTTCTAAAGGCTCAAGGTTTTTTTTACCCTAATGCATTCTATGCATTATGGTAAAAAGCCTTCTGGGTGCTGCTCCCCCCCTTATACTTACCTGAGCCCCATCTCAATTCACTGATGTACATGAGAGCAGCAGCTCTCCTGGGTCTCTCTCTCTTCTCATTGGCTCACACAGCAGCTTCTGTCAATCACAGCCAGTAAGCCAATGAGCAGGGGCAAGCCATGATCTGCTCTGTATGTGAATGGACATACAGAGTGTGGCTCTGGAGCGAGCCTGCTTGAGTGCCCCCATAGCAAGAGGCTCCTCTGTTAGGGGGGAGGAGCCAGGACCGCCCAGGGACCCAAAAAGAAGAGGATTGGGGCTGCTCTGTGCAAAACCATTGCATAGAGCAGGTAAGAATAACATGTTTGTTTGTTTTTTTTTAATCTTAATTTTAGAATAATTTTAAGCTGACCATACATTTCTGCCGTTCAGTTCCACAGGCTGAACAAGAGATATGACTCCATTCCCCTATCCACACTAAACAGTGTAGATGGGTGAATCTGCAGGGCCGGCTGTTGTCTTCTGACAGTTGGCACCACAAAGAGTGTGTGCATCTCCTCGAAGACAGGCGCTGTTCCACTGAGAACTCTCCGCTCTACTTCTTCTACAAAAGTCAATGGAAAATGTGACTTTAGTTAAGCTGGGCAGTGTAACAGGGATGGCTATACCTAGATCAAATTTGGGGCAATTCCTGCTAAATTATTCAAAAATTTGTTTCATGCGTGAACCTGTCAGTGCCACCAGCCTCAGCAAAAATAGATTCTTCAATTGACTTTTGTTGAAGAGACAGGTGGAAAATTCTCAGCCCATCAACGCCTGCATGGAAGCAGCTGCAGTCACTGTTTGGGTACTCAGATAGCCAGTGTTGCTGCGGCTGTCAGAATACAATAGCCAGCTCTGACGATTCATTCATCTATGCTGTTTGGCGATAGGGGAATCCAGTGATTTCTCTCTTTTAGCCTGCGGGGCTGAACAAGAGAAATCCTTACATGTATGGCCAGCTTTTCAGGACTTTCTGGGTGAGGAGATTTATGAGCCTCACACCAAGGCTAATTCGAAAAGCACCAATCGTATTTATTAATGAATGTATTTATTTATTACTGGTGTTGTCGATTTATGCAGTACTTTACATATATACAGTATATTGTACATTCACATCAGTCCCTGCCCTCAAGGAGCTTACAATCTAAAGCCAACCATAGATGGATTAAATCTTGGTCGGTTCAGCAGGGACGAGATTTGATCCATCTATGGGCAGGCTGATTCTACTGAAGTTGATCCCTCAATCGACTTCAGTATGATGAGCCTGTATGATATTTTGCATGCGATCACTGCCACAGGCTATAGCAGCTAGCAGTGACCGTTGTGTTCTGCCAGCAGGGAAGGACCCTTGTGTCCAGCCAGCAGGACACAATAGCGCTGTGGGAGGGATTCCCCCATCAACACTGACTGGGAATTAAGCAATTTTCTTTCCTTCTACCTGTGGGCTGCTCAACCACTTTACCCCTGCCCACCATGCATATACTGCGGCACTCTGCCGCTGCTGGGCAAAGCGCTGTATCCGTAGGTCGCTCGCTCAGCTGCCTGTAGGGGGCGAGCGCACGCTGGCGGCGGCGCGCTCCCGCTCGTTCTCTGGGGAGCTAGCGCGGGCCGATGGCCGCCGGTCACTCTAGATCTCCCGCAGCAGAGGGAGAAAGACAGACGGCTGATGAAAACACAGCCGTCTGTCATTCTCCCTAAGATCATCACAGAGGCTATACGATCCTGCTATGTAGGATCATATGTCTCTGTGATGATCTAACAAGCCACGCCCCCTGAAAGTTAAAATCACGCCCCTAGGGTCACACTTAACCCCTTGATCACCAATAGAGTTAACACCTTCCCTGCCAGTGTAATTTTTTACAGTAACAGTGCATATTTATAGCACTGATTACTGTAGTAATGTCACTGGTACCCCCAAAAGTGTCAAAAATGTCAGTTAGGGGTCTGATCTGTCCGCCGCAATGTCGAAGTCCCGCAAAAAAATAATCGCAGATCGCCGCCATTACTAGTTAAAAAAAAAAACAATAAAAATGACATAAATCTTTCCCGTAGTTAGTAAACGCAATAACTTTTGCGCAAACCAATCAATATACACCTATTGTGGGTTTTTTTACCAAAAAAAATGTAGCAGAAAACAAATTGGCCTAAAATGTTAAAAAATTTTGATTTTTACATTTATTTTTGAGAATTTTATATAAAAATGTGCAAAATATTGTTATTTTTTCAAAATTGTCGCTCTTTTTTTGCTTATAGTGCAAAAAATAAAAATTGCACGGGTGATCAAATACCACCAAAAGAAAGCTCTGTTTGTGGGAAAAAAAGGACATCAATTTAGTTTGGGAACAGCGTCGCACGACCGCGCAATTGTCCGTTAAAGTCACGCAGTGCCGAATCGCAAAATAGGGCCTGGTCTTTGAGCAGCCAAATCTTCCGGGGCTAAAGTGGTTAAAGTGATTGTAAACGATCACCTTGTAAAACAACCCATTCAGTTTAAAATAGAAATGAAAGGCAAAACATTTTGTATAGATATAAAAATACATTATAAAAACCTTTTTTTCCTTTTTTTTTTCTTGTAAGTGATTACATTCCCTCTGTTCTTAGCTGCATAAGAGCTGGGGTAGGAGAAGCAGCAGCACACTGAGCTTCCCAGTGAAAGGCTGTGCATGTGGGGGAGGGGGTGTCAGGACAAGTCTGATCATTGGAGGAGAGCAGGATGAGTTCTCACCATAGCTAGAGAAATAACCACAGTGTGCTACCCTGCTTAGTGTGGTCAGTTTTCAATAGGAAACTGGTACTGGCAGGAATACCAGGGATTTCACACAAGGAAAGCAATACAAAGAGGAGAGGATACTTTCTTATACAAGTACAGTGCCTTGCGAAAGTATTCAGCCCCTTGAACTTTGCGACCTTTTGCCACATTTCAGGCTTCAAACATAAAAATATAAAACTGACATTTTTTGTGAAGAATCAACAACAAGTGGGACACAATCATAAAGTGAAACGAAATTTATTGGATATTTAAAACTTTTTTAACAAATAAAAAACTGAAAAATTGGGCATGCAAAATTATTCAGCCCCCTTAAGTTAATACTTTGTAGAGCCACCTTTTGCTGCGATTTCAGCTGTAAGTCACTTGGGGTATGTCTCTATCAGTTTTGCACTTCGAGAGACTGAAATTTTTGCCCATTCCTCCTTGCAAAACAGCTCGAGCTCAGTGAGGTTGGATGGAGAGTGTTTGTGAACAGCAGTTTTCAGTTCTTTCCACAGATTCTCAATTGGATTCAGGTCTGGACTTTGACTTGGCCATTCTAACACCTGGATATGTTTGTGAACCATTCCATTGTAGATTTTGCTTTATGTTTTGGATCATTGTCTTGTTGGAAGACAAATCTCCATCTCAGTCTCAGGTCTTTTGCAGACTCCATCAGGTTTTCTTCCAGAATGGTCCTGTATTTGGCTCCATCCATCTTCCCATCAATTTTAACCATCTTCCCTGTCCCTGCTGAAGAAAAGCAGGCCCAAACCATGATGCTGCCACCGCCATGTTTGACAGTGGGAATGGTGTGTTCAGGGTGATATGCTGTGTTGCTTTTACGCCAAATATAACATTTTGCATTGTTGCCAAAAAAGTTGATTTTGGTTTTATCTGACCAGAGCACCTTCTTCCACATGTTTGGTGTGTCTCCCAGGTGGCTTGTGGCAAACTTTAAACGACACTTTTTATGGATATCTTTAAGAAATGGCTTTCTTCTTGCCACTCTTCCATAAAGGCCAGATTTGTGCAGTATACGACTGATTGTTGTCCTATGGACAGAGTCTCCCACCTCAGCTGTAGATCTCTGCAGTTCATCCAGAGTGATCATGGGCCTCTTGGCTGCATCTCTGATCAGTCTTCTCCTTGTATGAGCTGAAAGTTTAGAGGGACGGCCAGGTCTTCGTAGATTTGCAGTGGTCTGATACTCCTTCCATTTCAATATTATCGCTTGCACAGTGCTCCTTGGGATGTTTAAAGCTTGGGAAATATTTTTGTATCCAAATCCAGCTTTAACCTTTTCCACAACAGCATCTCAGACCTGCCTGGTGTGTTCCTTGTTCTTCATGATGCTCTCTGCTCTTTAAACGGACCTCTGAGACTATCACAGTGCAGGTGCATTTATATGGAGACTTGATTACACACAGGTGGATTCTATTTATCATCATTAGTCATTTAGGTCAACATTGGATCATTCAGAGATCCTCACTGAACTTCTGGAGAGAGTTTGCTGCACTGAAAGTAAAGGGGCTGAATAATTTTGCACGCCCAATTTTTCAGTTTTTTATTTGTTAAAAAAGTTTGAAATATCCAATAAATTTCGTTCCACTTCATGATTGTGTCCCACTTGTTGATTTTTCACAAAAAAATACAGTTTTATATCTTTATGTTTGAAGCCTGAAATGTGGCAAAAGGTCGCAGAGTTCAAGGGGGCCGAATACGTTCGAAAGGCACTGTACATGGTACAGCAGGCACATATCAGGAATATGAAGTTTTGGGGTAACAAATGCTTTTCGGTCCTTAACTCACATGTACGACATCTTTCATTGTAACACCTAGTATTTGGAGTACAGAATAACTACCGCATACCTGCAATGACTCAGCCAGCCACAGATAATAAAAATTATAAAAATATGGTATGCATCTAAAAAAAAGTGTAGATATTGATTTATTTGTCAGAATTTAGTTTTCTAAAAATGTTGTATACAAACACAAAGCTTTTTATACTTAACCAAGGCTGAAAAATGCTCTTTGGCAGAAAAAGGTTTTAACCACTTGCCGACCGCCCGCCGCATATATACTTTCCGGGAGGGCTCCTTCCCCCATTTGGCAGTGGGGATGCAGATCCACAGGGCCTGTGGCCTCGATTACCGCTGGGCACCCGCGATTGCTCCCTGCTGAGAGAGAACAACAGTCTGCTGTTGTAAACACAGCAGATCGTTATTCTCTCTAAAAGTATCACAGAGCTCCTGTGATCTTTTTATATAGGATTACAGGTCTCTGTGTTCATTTCACAAGCCCCTTCTCCATACAGTTAGAAAACACTCCTCTAGGCTGCTGATGACGTATTGATTACGAAACGCGTACGGCTTGTCGCGTCACTTCTGGTTGTGGAATCGAGAACGAGGCTTGGACCGTACACCGTTCCATACTCGTATCCATGCTTATTTACCTGCCTTATATGACCTACTGCCAGTCTAGAGATACCTACAGTTAGGACCGCCGAGATTACTTTTCAGGACCTACCGACCCAGAAGAAGGGGAGATACTAGGATTCCTTGATTGCTATACACCCGCCTTATACCCCTGTGTGGGGTGGGTGCTTCTGATGAGTGTGTCTTTCTACCAGAAGGGATCACCTAGCACCTCACCGCCCAGCACGGGGTCACTCCTTTAATCGGTAGTGTGTTTTCTCACCTGACTATCCACCTGTCTTGGTTTACACCTTTTATGTCATACACAGCCATTGGACCCTAGAGTCTTCACTAAATCGGACTGTTGAATCTTTTGTTGTACACCAGTGCCAACCTGGACTGTGTTTCCATACTTTTTATACCCTAGAGTTAATTGGCTTTTTACTAGCACTCATAGCACTTATATCATACTGTGTGATACAGTTGAGGACCATTGCACGTGCATGCTAGCACTTTATTTGATAAGCACTTTATTTCTGTACATCACTTTAAGTGTGCACTTTATAAGTTGTGATATTTTAATATTTGCACTTGTCACTTTATTGCATTTTCACTTCATATGTTTACATTGTACACTGATTTTTAATTTACCTAAGGCAGCGCCAACACCCATCTCCTACTCACTCCTCTAGGCTCACACTTAACCCTTTGATCAGTGATCACCCCTAGGTTAACCCCTTTTCTGCCAGTGTCATTATTACAGAAACAGTGCATATTTTTAGAACTGATTACTGTTGTAATGTCACTGGCCCCCCAAAAATGTCAGTTTGGGGTGCGATCTGACCACCAAAATGTTGCAGTCCCACGAGAAATCGCAGATCGCCGCCATTACTAGTAAAAAAAAAAATTTAAATTACATAAATTGTTCCCCTAGTTTGTAGACTTAATAACTTTTCTGCAAACCAATCAAAATACGCTTATTGGGAACTTTTTTTTACCAAAATATGTAGCAGAATTCAAATTGGCCTAAAAGGATGAAAAAAAAAAAATTATTTATAAATTATTTTTCTTTGGGAATGTTATATAGAAGAATGTGAAAAATATTGTTTTTTTTTTTTCAGAATTGTCATTCTCTATTAGTTTATAGCACACAAAATAAAAATCGCACAGGTGATCAAATACCACCAAAAGAAAGCTCTTTTTGTGGAAAAAAAAGGACATCTATTTTTTTTTTTTTTTTTTGGTACAGCGTGGCATGACCGTGCAATTGTCTGTTAAAGTAATGCAGTGCCGAAAAATGCTCTGGTCATTATAGTGGCAAATCCTTCCAGCCCAGAAGTGGTTAAACATACTGTAAACTGTGCAGTTACACCAGATTCTTTTTTTCTCCTGGAACAATGCTACTTTGTAAGGTATTCCAATATAACAGGAGCTTGTAGCATCTCAAAAGCTGTAAATGGGACATCTTAGTCATGATAATAACCTATCTGCTTAGCATATTAAAGGAGGGTTTGTACTTACACAAATGTAAATGTTGCTGCTTAAAGAAAAAAAAACTTCAAAAATACACAAGCCACTTAATAACAGTTAGCAATGTCTCAGTGAACATAGAGAATTCATTGTAATGCGCAGCAGCTGGGATAGGGAAAGTAATGGATAACCTGGGCAGATGCAGATACAACATACTGTAGCATTTGAATTTAAATCTGGGAAACTTCAATTATATTGCTTTCAAGTAGGCTATAAATGAACGCTTGGCCACTTCCAGATCCAAGTCCATCCCTACTGCGTACACCAACCAGGCAGCCATTGATCAAGGCTTTAAGCTGAGGTAGACTAATGCCTGGTACACATGATGAGATTATCGGACGAATGATTGTCCGTTTCTTTTTTGCATGCTAGACTCATATCGAAAATAAAGTTACTAAAGTTACGAAAATTCTCATACGACAGCATTAAAACACAGAAGTGATGTCATATATTGCATTAACCACTTAAAGCGGAGTTCCGGGCACAAAAACAAACTTTTTTTTTTGTGCCCATCCGCTTGGTCTCCCTCACCTGAAAAGGAATTGGATAGTTAGGCATTTTTTTTTTTTTCACTCACCCTGTAATTGGAGATTGAATATACTCACATATTCTCTACTTCCTCCCTCGGTGCCGCGGCTCCGACGTCACTTCCTGTCTTGCGATGATTCCTGGGAGCTGAATGCAGGCGCATTCTGGGAGAAGAAGACACGGAAGAGGACGCAGAAGAGGATCGCACTGGCTTCAGCTGCCCACAACAGAGATGGCAACGCTGGAGAAGAAGTTTTAAAAGTGAGTATTTCTTCTAAAAGGTAAGTGTGAACCGGGACAGATCAGAGGCTAGCCATTGTGTACTAGCCCTGACTGTCCCGGGGGTATGTTTGTTGAAAAATGGTTTCTGTGCCCGGAACTCCGCTTTAAAGCCTACAGCCGCAGTTATACTGCGGCAGGCAGCCGCTCCTGCGTGAATCGCGCGACCGCAGCTAGGGGGCAAACGTGCGCCGCCACTGACACACCCCTGCTCATCAGCGGGGATCCCGATGCACGGGGCAGGCAGTTTCCGATTGCCACCTGACACCCGCGATCGTTCCCAGCTGAGAGAGAAGGACGGGCAGCTGTTGTAAACACAGCCGACCGTTCTTCTCTCTGGAATGATCATAGAGCCCCTGTGATCCTGCTATATAGGATCACTGGTCTCTGTGATCATTTCACAAGCCACGCCCCCCCGTTAGAAACACGTCCCTAGGTACACATTTAACCCCTTGATCACTTACTTGTTAACCTCTTCCCTGCCAGTGTCATTATTACAGTAATAGTGCATATTTTTAGCACTGATTACTGTAGTAAGAACTATGAAAAATTCCCCTTGGGTGTGGGACTTTTGAGGCAATAATCCATTGAGTAATTTTAGTAAAACATGGAAGTCGTTTTATTAGTATTATACAAAATAACATAGAAAACACATATCAAAGAAAATAAACATTTAAAATGCATGTGGCCATGGATTACATCACATACGAACATGGAGCGGCTAAGAATTCCAAATGGTGACCTGACGTGTTTCGGACTTTGGCCTTTTTCAGAGGTCAATGAAAATGCATCTCAGACTAAATGTACGAAAGGATACATATAAGTAACATATAAATATGAGATATGAGATGCATTTCCATTGACCTCTGAAAAAGGCCAAAGTCCGAAACGCGTCAGTCCCTATTTGGAATTCTCAGCCGCTCCATGTTCAAGCAATGTAATCCATGTCCACATGCATTTTAAATGTTTATTTTCTTTGATATGTGTTTTCTATGTTATTTTGTATAATACTAATAAAACTACTTCCATGTTTTACTAAAATTACTCAATGATGGGTTATTGCCTCAAAAGTCGGCAATACCCATCTTAACCACCAGACCCGCACACCTCCTAGACAACTGTAGTAATGTCACTGGTACCCCCAAAACTGTCAAAAATGTCAGTCAGGGGTCCGATCTGTCCCCCACAATGTCGCAGTCCCCCTAAAGCAGAAAGTAAGAAAAATATATATATTTTTTTTCAGAATTGTCGTTCTCTTTTAGTTTATAGCGTAAAAAATAGAAAATTGGTCCCCCCAAAAGTGTCAAAAAATGTCAGTCAGGGGTCCGATCTGTCCACCGCAGTGTCGCAGATCGCTGCCATTACTAGTAAAAAAAAAACAATAAAAATGACATAAATCTTCCCCCTAGATAGTAGACGTGATAACTTTTGCACAAACCAATCAAAATACGTTTATTGTGATTTTTTCTTTTACCAGAAATATGTAGCAGAAAACAAATTGGCCCAAAATGTTCAAAAATTTTGATTTTTACATTTTTTTTTTGGGAATGTTATATAACAGAATGTGAAAAATATTGTTTTTTTTTTCCAGAATTGAAGCTCTTTTTTTGTTTATAGCGCAAAAAATAAAAATCGCACAGGTGATAAAATACCACCAAAAGAAAGCTCTGTTTGTGGGACATCAATTTTATTTAGGTACAGCTAAGCACGACCGCGCAATTGTCCGTTAAAGTAACGCAGTGCCGAATCGCAAAATATGGCCTGGTCATTGAGGGGGCAAATCCTTCCGGTCCAGAAGTGGTTAAATGAATATGGTATGGTATTGTAAGAGAAACTTTTTTGTTCTTGTCCCATTGGAAAATTTTATATGAATTATCGTGATTGGCTCTCGAAAACTGTGTACTAATGATCAGATTATCATATGATCGCTTTGAAAATATTTTTCGCACGATTTTCTGATCATGTGTACGGGCCTTAAAGCCAGCTATAGATGTTCAAAGCAGGGACTGGCCAAGATTCAAACCATGTATGTGCAGGCTGGTTGTATCTAAGGTAATCGATCGATCAACTTGGATACAACCAGCCTTTAGGATTTTACATGCGATTATTGCTAGCGGCTATTATAGCCATTAGCAGTAATTAGTGTATTCTACCCCCGGCCGGGAGAACACAATGGCTCTGCAGGAGGGATTCCCCCATCAACACTGACTGTATTGATGGGGGAATCAAGCGATTTTTTGTTCCTGCAACCCGTGGTTGCAGGAAAGAAAATCACTCTGTCTTTGGTCAGCTTAAGCTTACAGAGCTGAACCCCAGGCAGGTATGAAAAAACACCAATTAATGCAGTTATGTATTCATAAAAAATAAGTTAATGTATTTTAGCCTATACCAAGCATTTCTACCTGAATATTTCTTGATATCGGTCCCATGTCATCCCTTGCGCAGCAGCACTTAGACTGGTAAAGGGAGGACCAGCACAAGGAGCCAACCATAATGTGCAGACAGAGAACATACTGACAGTAGAAGAGAGCGGAGTGTGCAGAGCAAATTTAACAGTTTGTTGCTGCAACCTTCATTGCCCAACCAGAAAGTCTAGTTTATACTTGCAGTTAGGGGTGGTAAAAACACGTGATGGAGCTGCATATCCCCCCCAACTGCTCCTGTTAAGCTGCTTAGGCAGCAGACAGGGGTGTACATATAACCTGCATTGTGAGAAGAGATATACGTTTGCTCAAATCCCAATAGCTTGTACATTTATTTAAACTATCAGGTACTAAAGGGGTGTGATCACATACTAACACTACAAATTCTGGATAGACCCTCTGCACCCTGCTACACACCCCTTCCAGCAAACTATGCAATGAAAACAGGGATGTTTAGTTCTCACATATTGTAATACATGTTTAACCACTTACCCACTGGGCACTTAAACCCCCGTCCTAACCAGACCAATTTTCAGCTTTCAGTGCTCTCACATTTTGAATGACAATTACTCAGTCGTGCAACACTGTCCCCATATGAAATGTTTGTCCTTTTTTCACACAAACAGAGTTTATTTTTGGTGATATTTAATCATCATTGGGTTTTAAATTTTTTATATTTCTTCTATAAATGAAAAAAGACCATACATTTTGTAAAAAAAATGCATTTTCTTCGTTTTGATTTTAAAATTGAGCAAATTTAGTAATTTTTCTTCATAAATTTTGGCCAAAATTTATACTGCTACATATCTTTATTGAAAAGTGATTGCTTCATCAATGGATGGAGCAATCACGTAGTAAAGGGCCGCTTTCATTGTCCCTTTACCACGATCCATGATGCACTGGGTGCGCGGACACGGATGGATAGTACGCCCTACCAAAATAAGCCGTTTGTGCTGTAGCTGTCATTCGGCTATGGCCCGGTCGGCAAGTGGTTAAGCTGACCGAATGCGTCAAAGTAATCCCTCTTCTGGCCAGTCCTATGCTGCCTTGCCACTGCAAATGCTCTGGTGGACACCATGCCAACATGGGGCATAAAGACCCAAGTTGGGGGAGAGCAACGCAAGGTTAGTGACCAGATCTGAACCTTGTTGCTCTCCCCCACCTTGGGTCTTCATGCCCCAGGTTGGCATGGTGTCCACCGAAACATTTGCAGTGGCAGAGCAGAGTAGGACTGGCCAGAAGAAGGATTACTTTGACGCAGTTGGTCAGCTTAAACATGTATTGCAATATATGTGAACTAAATATCCCTGTTTTTATTGTGTAGTTTGCTGGAGAGAGTGTATAGCAGTGTTCAGAGGGTCCATCCAGAATTTGTCGTATATCGTGCATTGTAGCGTGAAAAAAATGTCACCTGAATGGGGTGCAGTGCAACCATGTGCAATGCATGCAGTTGTGTCACAGTGGTGCAAGGTTTAGGGGTTAAAACAGGTGGTGAAGAGGCGACATAGTGCCTCCTTACTGTCTCTCAAATGTCTTCTGAGCAGCCATCCAAAGCAGATTGATCTTTAGAGGGAAATGCAGGTATATAAGAGCACTAACACAGAAAGTGGCTGAACAGAATCACAAATCATTTGATATTTCACATATACAGTGTATGTATGTTAGCGGGTTTCTTTAATTTTTATCTTCAGTTTTAATTTTTTTTAGTTGCTCCCTACACAATGATCATGCTATCAGAAACAATCAGATCCTTATATTATTTTTCTATCTGACAGGTACAAGTTATAGATGGGCAACCTTCTATAGAACAGTACTCCTAAAGTGGTATTAAACTCAAAACCAAAAATGTAATATATGGCAGCTTATCAATCATCAGATGTGGTGGCTGCATTAGTTTTCTTTTTTTAGGCCTTTTTCCTCTCTATTTTTTACTGGTGATCTGGCCAGTAACACACCTCCTGTATTTTTGGGCCTCCACTCTGGATGGTGGAACACAGGGGGCAGATTTGAGCATCAGCCTGGGGGGGGGGGGGTGTTAAAATCACTAGTAGATTTAAATAAATTAGCAAATTTAAGCTGAACTTTAGCTAATTAATTACTTTACTTTAATCAATTACAGCATACAGTTTTGTTCCCTTTTGAGATAAAGGTTTTACATAAATAAATAAAAGCTGGTCAATATAAGCACTTCTTTCAATGTTAAATGGTTTGCCTCATACCTCTAACTACATAAAGAGCTTTTCTGTTGATAAACAACAGACTTAATGGCTAAATCACCAGATGAAAATAGAAGGAAGAAAGACTAACAATAGGAACTAATACAGCCATCACATATAGGAATTGGTAGGCTGCAATATAATAAATGTTTATAAAGTGCTCTTGTGCTTCAATCTTCTTAACCACTTTAGCCCCAGCCACCGCAGATGTACGGCAGAAGTCTGGCTCTCCCAGGCAAAGTCCCATACATGTACGGCACTCGCCTGGGAGAAGCTAGGGGGCGATTGCGCGCTGCCGGAGGCGTGCTTCCGTGTGCGTGTGATTGGCGGCTCCGATGGCCGCAGGCCTCTCGCGATCTCCCGCCGCTGACAGAGAAGGACGGACGGCTGATGTAAACACATCTGTCCGTACATCTCCCTGAAGTGATCACAGAGGCCATGTGATCCTGCTAAATAGGCTAATGTCTCTGTGATGACTTCACAAGCCACGCCCCCCAACAGTTAGAATCACGCCCCTAGGGTCACATTTAACCCCTTGATCACCAATACTGCTAATCCCTTCCCTGCCAGTGTAATTTGTACAGTAACAGTGCATATTTTGAGCACTGATTACTGTAGTAATGTCACAGGTACCCCCAAAAGTGTCACAAATGTCAGTTAGCGGTCTGATCTGTCCGCCGCAATGTCGCAGTCCCGCAAAAAAAAATCGCAGATTGCCGCCATTACTAGTAAAAAAAAACCAAAACAATAAAAATGACATAAATCTTTCCCGTAGTTAGTAAATGCAATAACTTTTGCGCAAGCCAATCAAAATACGCTTATTGAGATTTTTTTTTTTTTTTAGCAGAAAACAAATTGGCCTAAAATGTAAAAAATTTTAGATTTTTACATTTTTTTTGAGAAATTCATATAAAGGAATGTAAAAATATTTTTTATTATTTTTTTGTTTATAGTGCAAAAAATAAAAATCGCACAGGTGACCAAATACCACCAAAAGAAAGCTCTATTTGTGGGGAAAAAAAGGACGCCAATTTCGTATGGGTACAGCATGGCACGACCGCGCAATTGTCCATTAAAGTCACGCAGTGGCGAATAACAAAATAGGGCCTGGTCATTGAGCAGCCAAATCCTCCGGTCTGAAAGTGGTTAAAAGTGCTGAAGTGCTCCACATAAATTCATTCCGTGGTGTGACACACACCCCCTTTGTGTTCCTCCTTACCAGAAAAAAGGGACCTGGAGGTCCTTGATGACGTCCTGTGGGAGGATGAGACACATTGACGTAATTTCCAATATCGAGTTGTAACGAGGTCACTTTCAGTTGTCATGAAACGCATGGTGGTTATGGCATTCGTGGAAGCTTATTGCTGTTTACATGCTGTTTTACTGCTACCATTTTGTAAGTAAGTTTTTTTTTTTGCTCCAATAAACGGCAACCCTACAGTCCTTTACTATTGGCTCCTTCTCATTTTTCCACATTTGAGGATTACAGGAACACCTTAGAAGCTACTGGGGAGTTCTTGATCCGTTCCTTGTGACCCATCAGTCCTATATAAATCAAGCCTATTTGACTCCCAGACTGAAAAGCTGGGGGTCCATTGTATCTGGTAAGGAGGAACACAAAAGGGGATGTGTCACATGACGGAATTAATTTATGTGGAGCACTTCAGCGCTTTTAATAAAATTGGAGCACAAGAGCACTTTATATTGATTATATCACTTTATTAGGACTGTTATATACAGTGCCTTGCAAAAGTATTTAGCCCCCTTGAACTTTGCAACCTTTTGCCACATTTCAGGCTTCAAACATAAAGATATAAAACTGTAATTTTTTGTGAAGAATCAACAACAAGTGGGACACAATCATGAAGTGGAACGAAATTTATTGGATATTTCAAACTTTTTTAACACATAAAAAACTGAAAATAGGGCGTGCAAAATTATTCAGCCCCCTTAAGTTAATACATTGTAGCGCCACCTTTTGCTGCGATTACAGCTGTAAGTCGCTTGGGGTATGTCTCTATCAGTTTTGCACATCGAGAGACTGAAATTTTGCCCATTCCTCCTTGCAAAACAGCTCAAGCTCAGTGAGGTTGGATGGAGAGCGTTTGTGAACAGCAGTTTTCAGTTCTTTCCTCAGATTCTCAATCTGGACTTTGACTTGGCCATTCTAACACCTGGATATGTTTATTTGTGAACCAGTCTATTGTAGATTTTGCTTTATGTTTTGGATCATTGTCTTGTTGGAAGACAAATCTCCGTCCCAGTCTCAGGTCTTTTGCAGACTCCATCAGGTTTTCTTCCAGAATGGTCCTGTATTTGGTTCCATCCATCTTCCCATCAATTTTAAGCATCTTCCCTGTCCCTGCTGAAGAAAAGAAGGCCCAAACCATGATGCTGCCACCACCATGTTTGACAGTGGGGATGGTGTGTTCAGGGTGATGAGCTGTGTTGCTTTTATGCCAAACATAACGTTTTGCATTGTTGCCAAAAAGTTAGATTTTGGTTTCATCTGACCAGAGCACCTTCTTCCACATGTTTGGTGTGTCTCCCAGGTGGCTTGTGGCAAACTTTAAACGACACTTCTTATGGATATCTTTAAGGAATGGCTTTCTTCTTGCCACTCTTCCATAAAGGCCAGATTTGTGCAGTATACGACTGATTGTTGTCCTATGGACAGAGTCTCCCACCTCAGCTGTAAATCTCTGCAGTTCATTCAGAGTGATCATGGGCCTCTTGGCTGCATCTCTGATCAGTCTTCTCCTTGTATGAGCTGAAAGTTAGAGGGACGGCCAGGTCTTCGTAGATTTGCAGTGGTCTGATACTCCTTCCATTTCAATATTATCGCTTGCACAGTTCTCCTTGGGATGTTTAAAGCTTGGTAAATCTTTTTGTATCCAAATCCGGCTTTAAACTTCTCCACAACAGTATCTCGGACCTGCCTGGTGTGTTCCTTGTTCTTCATGATGCTCTTTGCGCTTTAAATGGACCTCTGAGACTATCACAGTGCAGGTGCATTTATACGGAGACTTGATTACACACAGGTGGATTCTATTTATCATCATTAGTTATTTAGGTCAACATTGGATCATTCAAAGATCCTCACTGAACTTCTGGAGAGAGTTTGCTGCACTGAAAGTAAAGGGGCTGAATAATTTTGCACGTCCAATTTTTCAGTTTTTTATTTGTTAAAAAAGTTTGAAATATCCAAAAAATTTCGTTCCACTTCATGATTGTGTCCCACTTGTTGTTGATTCTTCACAAAAAAATTACAGTTTTATATCTTTATGTTTGAAGCCTGAAATGTGGCAAAAGGTCGCAAAGTTCAAGGGGGCCGAATACTTTTGCAAGGCACTGTATATGTTTATATGAGACTAGCACTGTTTTTCTTCTTTCGTGTTTACAAGTGTTTCACGCTTGGCGCACAGCTGCTGCTAATTATTTTCATTTTTTCACCTAATTTTTACCATAGCACGAGTATTTATTTTTATATAATAAATGTTTGTTTTTGGGTTTACTACTACTTTATCATACATTTGATCCACAGGAAGGCAAAAACCCTTATGGCTTATTCAGACAGGGAATCAGACACGTCCTCCAATTTGAGCTGCTGTTTGCTGTGTGTGAATCCACCACGGAGCTGTGCGCAAGCGCCTAATAAAAGTGGATACACACACATGGACACAATCTTGTGTCAAAATCTGACTTGCGGGCAGGAACAGCTCCTGCCTGTATGACAAATTTTGACATGCGATTATGTCCGTGCAGCCACCGAGTGTGCATCCACTTCTATGGGTCGCCTGGGCACAGCTCTGAGGTGAATTCACATGCAGCAGACAGAGGCTCAGATCAAAGAATAGGTCTGATTGCCTGTCTGAATGAGCCCTTATAAAGAGAGGTCCAATTTGATGCAACAGAATAAGATCCTTCCTTAATCTCCTAAAGCAATAGTATACTCCTTGAATGCATAATCAGATTATGTACAACTGTATTGGAATCATTGGATTTTGAGAATATTTGACTCTATGCATGGGTATTTTTGATCAAAAAAATAGGACAAATGACTGTCTTTACCATAGATCAGGCTAAGTTATATGTAGCATGTATATAGTACATATAGGGATGCAAAATGTGAGCACTAACATGAAAAGCATAAGAATTGTGAAGCAGGTTGGTTAATAATTTACTGCAAATAGTCAGATTTTCCAAATTAATAGCCAAAATGTGAACCATTTTATATAAACATACATATAAATATACATAATATATATATATATATATATATATATATATATATATATATATATATATATATATATATATATATATATATATAGATAGATATAGATATATAGATATATATATATATCTATATATATATAGATATATATTAGTGATTTAGTGATCGACCGATATAGTTTTTTTTTTTTTTTGCCGATACCGATATTTTGGTCATCGCATATCGGTATCGGCCGATATTTTCGTACATTACAAAAAATATAATATATATATATTTATTTTATTTATTTATTTTTTGACACATACTCTTGTGGAGGGATCTGAGGGTCTAAAAGACCCCAAACCCCTCCTCTGCACTTAAAAGCATTCAAAACGCCAAGTTTGGCTGTTTTGAATGCTATAATTTTTTTTCAATTTGGCGCCGAGTACCTGGAAGTGATGATATGACATCACTTCCGGGTTTTTACATGGAGACCCGATCAGAGCCGAATGCGGCTTTGATCAGGTCTTCTCTTTGGAGCCGTGCAGGCTGGGTGTCTGGATCTCCCGGTGGGACGGGAGACCTGGGTGAGCCGCGGGAGGCGACGGGAGGGGGGGGGGGTACGTCCCTCCTGCTCCTTGTAATGAAAGCTGAGCGGCTTCTCAGCCGCATCGGTTGTCATTACAAGACAGCTGACCGCCGGATATGGACGCCGGTACCGGGGTGATTCCTCTAGCTGCAGGCATCACTCCGGTACAGCACTTTCCCAAAATATCGTCAATATCAGTAACCTCCAGGGCCGATTACGATATATCGGGGAATGTGCATATTGGCTTTGCCAATAATCTGTCAATCCATAATATATATATACATATATACACACACACACACACACATTATCTCCCAAAATTGAGTACACCCCTCACATTTTTGTAAATATTTTATTATATCTTTTTATGTGACAACACTGAAGAAATGACACTTTGCTACAATGTAAAGTAGTATACAGATTGTATAACAGTGTAAATTTGCTGTCCCCTCAATATAACTCAACACACAGTCATTAATGTCTAAACAGCTGGCAACAAAAGTGAGTACACCCCTAAGTGAAATGTCCAAATTGGGCACAATGAGCCAGTTTCCCACTGCGGTGTCATGTGACTCGTTAGTGTTACAAGGTCTCAGGTGTGAATGGCGAGCAGGCGTGGTAAATTTGGTGTTATCGCTCTCACTCTCTCATACTGGTCACTGGAAGTTCAACATTGCACCTCACGGCAAAGAACTCTCTGAGGATCTAAAAAAAGAATTGTTGCTCTACATAAAGATGTCCTGGGGCTATAAGAAGATTGCCAAGAACCTGAAACTGAGCTTCAGCATGGTGGCCAAGACCATACAGCGGTTAACAAGACAGGTTCCACTCAGAACAGGCCTCGCCATAGTCGACCAAAGAAGTTGAGTGCACATGCTCAGCGTCATATCCAGAGGTTGTCTTTGGACGTATAAGTGTTGCCAGCATTGCTGCAGAGGTTGAAGGGGTAGGGGGTCAGCCTGTCAGTACTCAGACCATACGCCGCACACTGCATCAAATTGATCTGTATGGCTGTTGTCCCAGAAGGAAGCCTCTTCTAAACATGATGCACAAGAAAGCCTGCAAACAGTTTGCTGAAGACAAGCAGACTAAGGACATGGATTACTGGAACTAAGTCCTGTGGTCTGATGAGACCGAGGTAAACTTATTTGGTTCAGATGGTGTCAAGCATGTGTGGCGGCAACCAGGTGAGGAATACAAAAACAAGTTTCTTACCTACAGTCAAGCATGGTGGTGGGAGTGCTATGGTCTGGGGCTCTATGAGTGCTGCTGGCACTGAGGAGCTAAAGTTCATTGAGGGAACCATTAATGCCAATATGTACTGTGACATACTGAAGCAGAGCATGATCCCCTCACTTTGCAGACTGGGCCGTGAAGTCTCCAGTCACCAGATGCAGCTTGTCACTTGCCACCGTCACCTGCCTTCAGATGCAGTTTGTCACTTGTCACCATCACAAGCATCTTGTGTCAGCTGCATCTTGTGTCACTTGCCACCAGATGCAACTTGTCACTTGCCACTGTTGCCTGCCACAAGATGCAGCTTGTCACTTGCCACCAGATACAGCTTGTCACTTGCCATCTTGCCTGCCTACAGATGCAGCTTGTCACTTGCCACGTTGCCTGCCACCAGATGTAACTTGTCACTTGCCACTGTTACCTGCCACAAGATGCAGCTTGTCACTTGCCACTGTTGCCTGCCTTCAGATGCAGCTTGTCACTTGCCACTGTCTCCTGCTACCAGATGCAGCTTGTCACTTGCTACTGTTGCCTGCCACCAGATGCAACTTGTCACTTGCCACCGTGGCCTGCCACCAGATGCAGCTTGTCACTTGCCACGTCGCCTGCCTTCAGATGCAGCTTGTCACTGTAGCCTGCCACCTAAAAATACCAGATGCAGCTTATCACTTTAATCTAAATGCGAAGGCAATTTGTAATGGGACTTGCAACTCTGCTCTCGGCCTCTCCCCAGACATCCAAGCAGGAAAACGGCACATGCACAGTTGCTGGGTCCTATCCCAGAGTGAGGGCCGAACAGCAGTGATGCGGAGCAGGTGTTGAGAGATGATGTCATCTCTCTGTTCGCTTGCTGCATCTCTGATATAGCAGTCTTTGCAGCCTTGCTGTGAGGGCGGATCAGTGGTGATGCGGGGCGGGTGGTGACAGATGATGTCATCTCTCTGCTTGCCCGCTGCACCTCTTACAGTGAAGCCTTCACGGCCCAGCTGCAAAGAGGCCACGGTCAGTGGCCCGGGGGTTGGGGACCTTGGTCTTAGACCATAGAGATGATCAGGGATGTTCTGGTTTGACCCCTAAGAAGCACCGGAGAGCTTCAAGGATTGCTTTTACATTGTAGAGCATCACTGGCTCTAAAAAAAAGATACCGGGGTCATGAATGCAGCTGCAGCCATGGCCCTGCTATAACCACTTAAACTGCGGAGTTTGACGGCACATAGTTAATTTACAGTATTTTTTTCACACCTGCTTTTTTCCCCCCCCCCCCCGTCTTGAACTGTTTATCTGACTATCTGAAATTAGAACATTTTTAAATATACAGCATATTTTTCTATTTCTCTGGGTCTTTTACATAAATGCAAATGTGAAGAGCTACTAAAAAAAAATCCATACCCTGCAGCTAATCAGCCCTTTAATGTAATATGTTTTAAGTAAGCTTATTAAATAATGTATACCTTTTGTAAATGCATTGTCGGTTGCAAAGCTATAACGTCATATCTGAATTATATTATGATTTATCTCTGGCTTTTAACTTAATATCAAAGGTGTCTGCCAGAGGTTATCAAGTATACCCTTTTTATGCGTTTCTGGAATTCATGCAACTCTCAGATCCTGTTTCCAGAGATGGCTCTTGCAGATCATGACAGAATCCTGCCTGTAAATTCTACAAGTGAATCCAGTCTAAGGTGTCAGTACATGCTACATCTAACTAGCATACGTCACTATAGAGAGCTTCCTGTTTGGTAACCAAACCTTGTCCTCTGGTACACAGTTCATCGAGTTCCTGCACCCTTCTGGTGGTAATGCAAGGATACACCAAAGGCTCCTTGCCCTTTGTCCTGGAGAATCCCTGGGAGTTGTAATTTCAAAAAATAGAAAGAGTGCTAATTTGTCTCACTAGTGAACCAGATTAGACTTGTTGAGATTATCCAGCAAACTGTAACCTCTGGCTAAGTAGAAATACCTCATTTACAATTACTTGTTAGCTCTTTAGCTAAACAGAATTAGCTTTTAAACACCAGCATCTAATCCCAGCCAATTGTGCGTGGTTTAAGGATCTCTTCACCTGAGACCACCTTGCAGTCCCAGTGATGTTGATACATACGTTACTGAAAACTGGAACAAATGTTTTGCAAAAGTGGCTTAGAAAGGTGTAGTGGAACAACCAGAAAAAAAATAAACATGGTCGTATTAATTATCACCTTGACCTCCAGAAGATTACCCCCATCATGATCAGGCCGTTTCTTGCGATATGGCACTGCGTTATTTTAACTGACAATTGCGCGACACTGTACCCAAATAAAATTTATGTCTTTTTTCCCCATAAATAGAGCTTTCTTTTGGTGGTATTTGATCACCTCTGAAATTTTTATTTGCTGGGTTATAAACAAAAAAAGATCAACAATTAAAAAAAAAAAAAATATATATATATATATATATACAGTGGGTCCGGAAAGTATTCAGACCCCCTTAAATTTTTCACTCTTTGTTATATTGCAGCCATTTGCTAAAATCATTTAAGTTCATTCTTCTTCCTCATGAATGTACACATAGCACCCCATACTGACAGAAAAACACAGAATTGTTGACATTGTTGCAGATTTATTAAAAAGAAAAACTGAAATATCACATGGTCCTAAGTATTCAGACCCTTTGCTCAGTATTTAGTAGAAGCCCCCTTTGGATCTAATACAGCCAGGAGTCTTTTTGGGAAAGATGCAACAAGTCTTTCACACCTGGATTTGGGGATCCTCTGCCATTCCTCCTTGCAGATCCTCTCCAGTTCTGTCAGGTTGGATGGTAAACGTTGGTGGACACCCATTTTTAGGTCTCTCCAGAGATGCTCAGATGGGTTTAAGTCAGGGCTCTGGCTGGGCCATTCAAGAACAGTCACGGAGTTGTTGTGAAGCCACTCCTTCGTTATTTTAGCTGTGTGCTTAGGGTCATTGTCTTGTTGGAAGGTAAACCTTTGGCCCAGTCTGAGGTCCAGAGCACTCTGGAGAAGGTTTTTGTCCAGGATATCCCTGTACTTGGCTGCATTTATCTTTCCCTCGATTGCAACCAGTCGTCCTGTCCCTGCAGCTGAAAAACACCCCCACAGCATGATGCTGTCACCACCATGCTTCACTGTTGGGACTGTATTGGACAGGTGATGAGCAGTGCCTGGTTTTCTCCACACATACCGCTTAGAATTAAGGCCAAAAAGTTATATTTTGGTCTCATCAGACCAGAGAATCTTATTTCTCACCATCTTGGAGTCCTTCAGGTGTTTTTTTAGCAAACTCCATGCGGGCTTTCATGTGTCTTACGCTGAGGAGAGGCTTCCGTCGGGCCACTCTGCCATAAAGCCCCGACTGGTGGAGGGCTGCAGTGATGGTTGACTTTCTACAACTTTCTCCCATCTCCTGACTGCATCTCTGGAGCTCAGCCACAGTGATATTTGGGTTCTTCTTTACCTCTCTCACCAAGGCTCTTCTCCCCCGATAGCTCAGTTTGGCCGGACGGCCAGCTCTAGGAAGGGTTCTGGTCGTCCCAAACGTCTTCCATTTGAGGATTATGGAGGCCACTGTGCTCTTAGGAACCTTAAGTGCAGCAGAAATCTTTTTGTAACCTTGGCCAGATCTGTGCCTTGCCACAATTCTGTCTCTGAGCTCTTCAGGCAGTTCCTTTGACCTCATGATTCTCATTTGCTCTGACATGCATTGTGATCTGGAAGGTCTTATATATAGACAGGTGTGTGGCTTTCCTAATCAAGTCCAATCAGTATAATCAAACACAGCTGGACTCAAATGAAGGTGTAGAACCATCTCAAGGATGATCAGAAGAAATGGAAAGCACCTGAGTTAAATATATGAGTGTCACAGCAAAGGGTCTGAATACTTAGGACCATGTGATATTTCAGTTTTTCTTTTTTAATAAATCTGCAACAATGTCAACAATTCTGTGTTTTTCTGTCAGTATGGGGTGCTATGTGTACATTCATGAGGAAGAAGAATGAACTTAAATGATTTTAGCAAATGGCTGCAATATAACAAAGAGTGAAAAATTTAAGGGGGTCTGAATACTTTCCGTACCCACTGTATATATATATATATTCTTTACTTTCTGCTATAAAACATATCCAATAAGAAAAATTAGAAAAATTTCTTCATAAATCTAGGTCAATATGTATTCTGCTACATGTTTTTGGTAAAAAAAAATCCCAATAATCGTATATTGATTGGTTTGCGCAAAAGTTATAGCATCTACAAACAATGGGATATTTGTATTTATGTTTTACTAGTAATGGCACCGATTAGCAACTTATAGCAGGACTGCAATATTGGGGTGGACATTCTGACACAAAGTGATACTTGTGTACAGTAATCAGTGCTAAAAAATATGCACTGTCAGTGCCGGTTCACACTAATACGACTTGTCAGGCGACTTGGTCAGCCTGGCAAGTCGCGCACCGTCGCGGTCCATTGAGTAGTACAGGACCGGTTCTAAAAGGAGCGACACAAGTCGCTCCGACTTAGAAAAAGGGTCCTGTACTACTTCGGGGCGACCTGGAGCGACTTGCATAGACATTCATTTTACGAAGTCCGTGCAAGTCGCGCCGAAGTCACGCTGCACGCGACTTCACAGGTCGCCCCCTAAGTCGGAGCGACGTAGTGTGAACCGAGACTCACTGTTCTGTTTCATAGTTTTTATTGAAGTATTTCACAATAACAAAAGGAATATAAAGATATAACAAAGAATACGTATCTTCCACAAATGCCCAATACATATTAAAGGGCTAAAGACCCACAAACATACGAAAATAAAATAAAAAGTCTTCTCAATCTATATATGTCATACTAGCTTTGTGGGCTATCCCCAAAAATTGTGCAAACTCTTGGTGTCACATCACAAGCTCATTACAGTATATAAAGAACTAAACAATTGTGTGTTGTGTTTTCAGCCTCATGGACAACCCACAACCCCCCACAGGCTGGGGGTGCGCCCAACCATAATATCTTACATTCGCCCCTGCACTGTCACTGTTCTAATGACACTGGCTGGGAAGGCATTAGCATCAGGGGCAATCAAAAGGTTATGCCTGTCTAGTGTTTTACTACACTGTGTGTGGTGCTTTTACAAGGGGAAGAGAAGGACTTTATTCCCTGCTTTGCCGAGACACTAATTCCATCCCTTCCATCCTGTCAGAACTGCGATCTGCCTTGTTTACATCGCTGTTCTGCCTCTCTGTCTAACGATCAGCGGGTGCTGGCAGATATCGGGTACCTTGCACCCGCCGATTGGCTTCCGCTGTGTGTAATCTTTGCTAAAAAAAATGCTAAAAAAAATAACAAACATGTCATGCTTACCTGGATTGCACAGAGCAGTCTCAATCCTACTCTTTCCGGGTAGCCAGCAGGCGCTCCTGGTTCCCCCTTGACCAGTGCCTCTAATAGCATGCCGCTTGTTATGGGGGCACTGGTGCGTGCTCACTCTCGAGCCCTGTGTCCATAAGACACATAGAGCTATGACTTGGCCCCACACCCTGCCATCTTATCATTGGCTCACTCGCTTTGATTGACAGCAGTGGGAGCCAATGACTCCCACTGCTGTCTCAGCCAATAAGGAGGGGTCCTGGGACAGCCAAGGCTCTTGTGCACATCGCTGGATCGGGAGGGGGCTGTGGGGTAAGCTGTACCTAGAAGGTTTTTTAAAACTTCAGCTTTTACAACTACTTTAAAATCCAAAGCGAATGGTCAAGTGATAAAAAAGATAATACCTGAGAGGGATGAGCTGATGGGCAGAATTTAATGTTAAGACTGACAACAACCAGCTCATGTATGTCCTTACCATTTCCAAGCTGGCTCATCATGACTGACGCTGGACTTCCGTTGTTCGGTCATTTTTGGCATCGGTGAGCATGACCTTGTTATGTGCTGGGCTGTACTCTCTTGCAGCCTCACTCTTAACTGATTGCTCTATAGTTTTGCCCTCTCTGTATTTGGTTTTTAAAGGGCATGGATGTATTTGCGGGCTTACCCCTGTACTAGTGATGCTTTGGCGTGATTTTATAGCCCTTCTCTGTAGATAGATGGTACATCTACAGCCTGTCATTTATATCCCGGCCTCGCTATTACTATTTGCAAGCAGTTACACATACACTGTTTATCATCTGTACTGCATTGGATTTGCGTGGTTTTCTATTCACATCCATGGCTCTTTTATATAAACACTGGATCATGCTCTTCATTTTAGTAAGTACTCCAATATTGTTTACATATGCACATATGTCTGATATGCAATAATACATTTCTGTTTTTGTGTATTTTTCAGGGCCATACCTATTATTCCCTATTTATGGGTTATTTTCTATTCTAGCATATTTTGGTAGCTGTGGGCTGATAAGGTTGTTGGTCTCCTTTTTGTTCTAGTGCCCGCCCAGGGAATATCCTTTTATGTATGCTTGTTTATCTAGATAAGGTGGCAATACACATTTCTCTATACATAGTGAATTTTTTTAGTTCTTTTGTGTGTCCTGAGAAAGCAGAAAAGCGAAACGCGTTGACGCACAAGGACTTGTTTACACACTAGCCTACAACATTATTAGCTGCGATATGGAACCTTTGCACATTCACATGTGTGATTTTACTGATACATGATTTTACATGTTTTTTTTTTACTATTTGTCTACTAATAATATGGTGATTACTGTTATAAGCAATAGTTTTAGCTGTCATGAATGGCTTTGGTTCATGACAGCTTGCTTACTATTT
Source organism: Pelophylax lessonae (assembly GCF_965119305.1). Taxonomy (NCBI): domain Eukaryota; kingdom Metazoa; phylum Chordata; class Amphibia; order Anura; family Ranidae; genus Pelophylax; species Pelophylax lessonae. Next base: position 433,649,410 of record NC_138772.1, on the reverse strand, counting down.
CGATCTGTAATAGGCTACCGCTAATCACATAGTACAGAATGCTATGATTAGCCCAGGTACCATGTGATAGCTGTGAGCCAATCACAGCATCACAATAGGAAGCAAAGCAGTCATAAATGGAAGCTATTCATGACTGTTTTGCTAACATGAAATCATGTAATCACTATGACTGGTTATAGTTATCACATGATACCCCGGCTGCTCACAGCGGTGGACACATAACACCCAGGTGGACCCAATGGTCATGAGATTGCCGATAAGAGGAGACAGGAGCCGCCTCTAAGTGCAGTAGTAAAAAACATTTATTGAACACAGGTAGATGATTAACAACTAACATTTAGTGGGTAAAATATAGGCATGCAAACAGTATCCAGGGAGGTTATCTCGATCCTGGGCTGTTGTATCCTTGGAACACAGTTCTGCTGTGTCTGCTGCTGGTGGATGGAAGATCCGGTGGCCGCGGTGTGAAGCAGAGAGAACAGCAAAGCAGGGACTAGTTCAGAGCAGGATCTGCAGCGCAGGGACCCAGCAGCGGGGAGAGATGACGTCACGATTGCGCAACGCTTTTCCGAGCATGCGTGCTGCGGTGGAATAGGCAGCGGCGCTCCTTCTTCAAGCGAGTGGATCCACTCGCTTGAAGAAGGAGCGCCGCTGCCTATTCCACCGCAGCACGCATGTGCACCGCTATGTACCAGTACATTGCTATGCTTGCAGCTAATGCCCGTTCGCAGTAAAAGTATTGTGGGCGGATGGCAAGCAGTTAAAGGATTTGTGTATTTTCAAGGTTGTCCTTTAAGCTGAATTAAAAGACCCTCTCCTCACTGAAATTGTTTTAAAAAAATGCTTTTTGCATTGGTACATACAGTATCCCCCATGGCAATGCCCAGCCCTTTTTTTAACAATAGCTTGTAATTTACCCTTGAAAAAGGCCAGAAAAAAAAAAATAAAAAGAATCAGCTACGCATCAGTAGGGTTCAGTGGTGCTATGTTCGGTATTCCCGTTGGGCTCACCTAACCTTCTGTGAACTGAGCTCTAATCTGACACTTAAATTAGTCTGCCCCTAACAATTGTCAAAATGGAACCAAACTCAAAAAGATTTGCTATGTTATTGAGTCTAAATAGTACCCAGAAATTTGTACCGTTTGTCATGTCCTGAAAAATAGCAATGCACTTCCTAGTATGTGAGTGTACCTAGGCACTTCTGTCCTGTAGTCTCATAGCTGTATATCTGCAGTGTGAGATCTAGGGCTCTGCTGCTTCTGACTGCTAGTCTCAAGAGATTTGGAGAAGGATTTGGTGATGCTACTTTTGTGCTGCTCACTATTCTCTTTGTTGGAGGATCTGACACGAGGATGTAAAGCCCTGCCTCTATCAAGATGGCCACCTCCATATAAAAACACATTACAGAACAGGGCATTGTAGGTCAGTAACAGGGAAAGATCCGCTGAAGAATGACTGCATACAATAGTGGGGACTAGTCCTTTGCCCCCTGCCTGCCTTTTTTGGGGGGCACGGCTTCCAGAGTTCAGTAGCTCTTTAAGATATCTGCAACAATGAGTGATTCAGCACATAAATGTCTATTATAAGGCCCCTTTCACAAAGGCGCCTCCGTTTGGTGGACTTGTCCCGCTGTTTACTGCTGAGCAGGCGGATGACAGGTCCGTCTCTGCCCCCAATGTGCAGAGCAGAGACAGACACAGTCCTGCTCTCCTCTATGGGTAAATAGGGTGAAAACAGACCACCGGTTCGTTTTTACCTGATCCACCAGATGGATGGAAAATAGGACCACCATCTGTCTGGATTTTGTGGGTCGGATCGGATAGTGGCGAATGTCCGCTGACATCCACTGCTGCATATGAGAGAGTGCAGGATTTGATTAGGTCTGCATTAAAAATGGACAGGCAGACCTGATTGACCTGAACGGATAGCCCTTGGGACGGGGGCCTAAGAAAGAGCAGTAGCATAGCAGTGTAAAGCAGCAAAAACAGAACATGATTATGTAATGAGCAAATATGACTGCCAACCCCAACCCTACCCCGCCCCCCCCCCCCCAACACATATAATTACAAACTATGCATTTTTTTGAAAAACATTGGCACGCATTTATACCATTACTTACATCAAGCTGTGTCAATGAATACATTTATACATAAAAACGCTGAAAACACTACACATTCTCTTTAAATCCATAATCTTCTTTGTCCCCATGAGCCCTAGCACTTAGTTTACAGATCATTATGGCACATCTGGTGAGTACTTTGTATCGTAACTCTGACCTTGTAACGTGACATGGACAAACGACTGTCCACTTTACAGTCTGATGTTAATTTTACAGTCTGTTTCTGTGAATTGTAGTCAACATAACAAATCGTTAGCAATTTTGCAAATCGATGTCAGCCTTAGAAAATAATGCAGGTTAACGTGCTGATGACAAGTAAAGGGATGCAGATTTCACAAGCTGACAATGACTTCCAGAGGTTGTGAGTGAAAAGAAATGCATCAACTTCTCAAATTTTCAACTTGCTGAGAGGTCAACCTAGCTGCAAAGTAGAGTAGAGGAGCTGAGGATCATGAGACATACAGTTCAGTAACAGCTGTATTTATAGGGACTGCCTGTCCCCAAGAAACAGTTCCATTACATCTGTCTGGCAGCAGTCATGACCTCTCAGGACAAAGGCTTGTCTATAGACCGCTATCTAGTGAAGAAACCACTGAATGGCATCATTTGAAAGTAATTAGGAATACTTCTGGTAATAGAAGCATAAAAGTAAAAAATCACTAAACCACAGCTATTTTCTACTGAAAACCACAATTATGACCCTTGATGTCTCTCTCTTACATCACGAGGCATGTCCCATAATCATAGGTGTTTCCATGGATACTAATTGATGATGTAATTTGTGGCTTGGTTATCTCTTTGGTAGCACCGGGGCATCTGGATTGCTCATTGAATTGAAAAGAGATGTTTTGCAAAATGACAGGCTGCTTGTTTAATTCTCATTGCATAGTGATCTTATGCCTCCAAAGACCAAATTAAGGATTTAATCAAGGCAATCCCATTGGACGGACTTTTATCACCTGTAGTCCAAATGTTTTTTAGTTCCACTAAACAAAGAGGTCAGCTGACAAATCTGGATATGTGTCATATGTTATTAGTCAAAACACTGTAGTGATGAGTAGTGTTTTCATGAATGAGGCTAATTTTCCACTACTACTACTACTACTACTACAACAGCAATATTCATGCAAAACCTGTCATAGACATCACAATATCTGCTGGACCATTTCTCCCCACAAGCAGGAGACATCAAATTCATTATTGTACTTTTCTAACGCACAAGGAAAGAAGATTTAACTGACATAGGGCTCAATTCACAAAGCAGTATTTTCCTCTTTAAAATCTAAAATAACATAGCTCATAGTGTTTTAAGCACTTAAGCCCCGGAAGATTTTACCCCCTTCCTGACCAGGGCCTATTTTGCGATTCGGCACTGCGTGACTTTAACGGACAATTGCACGGTTGTGCGACGCTGTACCTAAACGAATTTGACGTCCTTTTTTTCCCACAAACAGAGCTTTCTTTTGGTGGTATTTGATCACCTGTGCGATTTTTTGATCATGCGCTATAAACAAAAAAAGATTGTCAATTTTGCAAAAATAACAATATTTTTCAAATTTTTTTATATGAAATTCCCCCAAAAAAAATGTAAAAATCAAAATTTTTTAACATTTTAGGCCAATTTGTTTTATGTTACATATGTTTGGTAAAAAAAAATCCCAAAAAACGTATTTTAATTGGTTTGCGCAAAATTTATTGCGTTTACTAACTAAGGGAAAGATTTTTCCCATTTTTGTTGTTTTTTTTTTAACGAGTAATGGCGGCGATCTGCAATTTTTTTTGACTGCGACATTGCGGCGGACAGATTGGACCCTTGACTGACATTTTTGACACTTTTGGGGTTACCAGTGACATTACTGCAGTAATCAGTGCTATACATATGCACTGTTACTGTAAAAATGACACTGGCAGGGAAGGAGTTAACTTTATTTGAGAAGGAGGGGTTAAGTGTGTCCCTAGGGGCGTGCTTCTAACTGTGATTGGATGTGGCTTGAGGTGTAAGAACTGAGATCAACGGTCCTACATAGCAGAACAGTATGATCTCTATTCTTACACAGGGGAGAATGACAGGCGGCTTTGTTTAAATTAGCCGCCTGCCTTTCTCCCGCGGTAACGGACAATCGCGAGTGCCCAGCGGACATTGGGTCCGCCGGGCACACATGCGGGGGGGGGGGGGGGGTGGTCCGTGAGGGAGCGGGAGCAGGAGCGTGCCTCCAGCAGCGCGTGCTCGCTCCCTAGAGCCCTCACAGGCTAGCGACGTAGACCTACGTCGCTTTGCCTGTGGGGGCTGACTGCCAACGTAAATCGTCGTTAGGCAGTCGGCAAGTGGTTGAAAAAAGTTTTGGCAATTCACTATCTCTACTAACATAAGGCATGAGGTATTTCATCGAAATTTGCAGTATTTTTTTTTTTTTTATTAAATCATTCAGTATTCTATCTCATGACGTGATATCCAGTGGAATGGATACAGTGGAGAAGGATTAGAACCCCTGTCAGTTTTTAGTTGCTAATAAAAAGGAAAAATGGTTTAAACCATAAGAAATATGCCAACTCACAAAGTCAGTGCAATCTCTGCAGTATATGTATTACCCACTTCAGCCCCGGAAGGTTTTACCCTCTAATGACCAGGCCATTTTTTGCGATTCGGCACTGCGCTACTTTAACGGAAAATTGTGCAATGCTGTACCCAAATACAATTGATGTCCTTTTTTTTCCCCACAAATAGAGCTTTATTTTGGTGTCATTTGATCACCTCTGTGGTTTTTAGATTTTGCGCTATAAACATAAAAAGAGCGACAATTTTGAAAAAAAAAACACCATATTTTTTACTTTCTGCTATAAAACATTCCCAATAAAATAATTTAAAACATTTTTTTTTAGTTTAGGCCAATTTGTATTCAAAAAGCGTATTTTAATTGGTTTGTGCAAAAATTATAGCGTTTACAAACTACGGGATAGATTTTTGGACTTTTTATTTAATTTCTTTTTATTAGTAGTTAAAAATTGATCTGCGATTTTTAGCAGGAGTGCGACATTGCAGCGAACAGATCGGACCCCTAACTGACACTTTTTGGGGACCAGTGACACTAATATAGTAATCAGTGCTAAATAATATGCAATATAAATGAGACTGGCAGGGAAGGGGTTAATACTGGGGGTGATCAAAGGGGTTAAATGTATGCCTAATATGCTTACTGACTGTGTGTGTGTGTGTGTGTGTGTGGGGGGGGGGGGGTTCTGTGACAGGCACAGAGAGATCTGCAAAGCTGAAACTGCTGATCTTTCCCTGCCTGTCTGACAGAAGATCTGCCTGCTTTGTTTACATAAGCAGGCAGGTCTTCTCTCGGTTTCTTGCAAGATTGCGGGAGGGCAGCAGCAATCGCTGCCGCTCCTCCAGCAGCCCGCCTCCCACTGTGTCTAAACACAGCGGGAGCGCGGCCCTGGTGGAGCGCGCGCGCCGCGGAAACCACATGCACTCCAGTCACGTAGTACTACGTGACTGGATGCAGCCGAGCCGCCCTGCCACAGTTATATTACAGCAGGCAGTCGACAAATGGTTAATATAAAAGAAAAAAGCTGAGTAGAATACCAGTTTAAAGGGAAGCTGCTTTCACAGGACACATGTAGTGTATGAAAAACAACGAAGTTAAATTAGGTAAATACACAATATGTCTTTAAAAATGTTAAATATTGAATAAAAATAGTATAAAAAAATTACACACATATATATAATACCCTTAGCCAAAACAGGAAGTGAGAGGAAATCCCTACGAATTAAATTGGTTGTTAAGCCACTCAATGACATTCTTACAAATAGCTCTGCTATAGTAAATAATGTCCCCAGTGTAAGTGTTTTTTTTTTTTTTTTAAATGCAGCTGTGTACCTCATTTCATAGCGCCGATCTGACAACAAAGCGGGCGGGCTGAGAAATCCCTGCTGATGTCAGCCAGGAGGAGGAGAAGAGTAAAGAGGCGGCCGGTCACATGAGCGCCGATCGGCGCTATGAAATGAGGTACACAGCGGCATTTAAAAAAAAAAAAAACACATGCACTGGGGACATTATTTACTATAGCAGAGCTAATTGTAAGAATGTCATTGCGGTTTGATAGCAGCAGGAGGGGAGCAGATCAGCACACATACAGCTAACAGGCAGGGAGGGGAGAGGAGGAGACAGGAGAGCTGCGGATTATGGAGGCATGTAAACTGACTACGGTGTCAGGGCTTAGCAGCCATGATAAACCGTGGTCAGTTTACAGAGGGGATGGCAGAACCAGGCAGGATCAGCCAGGTTTTTTAGGTTATACAGGGGGCCAAATTACACACCACAGGCACTGAGCTGTGTAACATGCTTTAACCGCCTTAGCGGTATCCCCGAGCGTGACTCGGGGTAGGAATTTTCTGCTATTAGCGGTATCCCCGAGTCACGCTCGGGGTCAATGAGCAGAGCGTGCAGACAGCGCAGCGGAGCTTCTCTTACCTCATCCTGGCGATCCAGCGATGACCTCTCATTGCTGTGACCGCCAGCCGAGATCTCCGCCGCTCGTCTGTCGGTAGGAGGACTTCCTAGTTCCGTTCCCTGCAGCAGCAATGCTGCATGGGAGCGGAACTAGAGAGGGAAATTCAAAAAAAAAAAAAACGTTGCACAAAACACATAACACATTATATATTATATATATGCATATATATATATATATATATATATATATGCATATATATATATATATATATATATATATATATATATATATATGCATATATATATATATATATATATATATATATATATATATATATGCATGTATATATATATATATATATATATATGCATATATATATGTATATATATATATATATATATATATATATATGCATATATATATATATATATGCATATATATATATATATACATATATATACCTATATATACACACACACACACATATATATATATATATATATATATATATATATATATAAAAAATTATATTATTGATTCGATTATAATTCATGCGTTATATGTATATATATATATATATACACACACACATATATATATATATATATATATATATATATATATCTATATACACACATATATATATAATATATAACGCATGAATTATAATCTAATCAATAATATAATTTTATTATATATATTATATATTAAATAATAAAATAATATTATTGATTCGATTATAATTCACTTGTTTGTGTTTCAAATTTATCACATCTGGGATGTCTACTAGAGACTTGTTTTGGTCAGGTTTAAGTCAGTAATTACTAAGAATTGTAGGCCTATAATACATAACGCCAAATTTCCATGAAAAGAATTGTACCGCTTTTGGAACAGAATTCCTGACAGAATCATACCGCCAGGGAGGTTAAGGAAACAGGATCATTTTTTTTAGGGTAAGATACGCTTTAAAGGAATCGCTTGGGGACTCCCAGTGTCTGCATTGGAAAATTTTGGGGGTACAGACAGCAGTAGAGAACCTGACATGAGTTCTAATCCATCTCCACTCCATCCAATACCAAAAAAAAGTTTTATCTTTGGTTATACTTTAAGTAAATCAGCCCTAATGATTCTGTGCTTTTCTAAATTTAGGTTTCTTTGCATTACTGTTGAGAAACTGATTCAAAAAGGTAGAGACTACTCCAAATTGGCTGTTATATTTTACATTACTTAAATACTGCATTCCTGGACCACTACTTATTTCACTCATGCATTTATTTATTTTCTTAAGGCTTCTTTCACACGGCCGCTCAGTTTATTTCGTCCGCTGCGGCACTTTTTTTTTTTTTACGGACACGGATGACACCCGTGTCATCCGGTCCGTATGCCCGCATATCATCCCATCCGTTTGCGGATGATATACGGACATAATGTATGTCTATGGGGATTGCGGATGTCAGCGGATGACAACGCTGACATCCGATTTTGCGTCCTTTCCGTTTTTTAAACGGAAAAAAAAATAGGGCTCTGTTCCATTCCAAAAAACGTAACAGAACTGAAAGGACGCAAATCGGATGTCAGCGGATGGCCATCCACTGACATCCGCAATGCGATTGACATTCATTATGTCCGTATATATCACCCGCAAACGGATGGGGTGATATACGGACATACGGAACGCCCGTGTGAAAGGGGCCTTAGTGAATTGATTTTAACACTGTTTTATGAGGTATTTATTATTATTATTATACAGGATTTAAATAGCACCGACAGTTTATGCAGCACTATACAACATAGGGGCAGACAGTACAATTACAAAACAATTTAATACAGTAGGAATCATAGAGCCCTGCCCATTAGAGCTTACAATCTAAGAGGGAGGGATGTGTAAGGTGATTCAATTATTTCATATGATATTCTTTAGTGAATTAAGCCCATAGTCCCAACCGGGCAATATTCCAGCAATCGGCTAAATCTTCCCAATCATTTGTGCCCCGTAAATGCTTGTTTTCAGTTATTATACCCTCACTGCCTTATATATATATATATATATATACAGTGGGTACGGAAAGTATTCAGACCCCCTTAAATTTTTCACTCTTTGTTATATTGCAGCCATTTGCTAAAATCATTTAGGTTCATTCTTCTTCCTCATGAATGTACACATAGCACCCCATACTGACAGAAAAACACAGAATTGTTGACATTGTTGCAGATTTATTAAAAAAGAAAAACTGAAATATCACATGGTCCTAAGTATTCAGACCCTTTGCTCAGTATTTAGTAGAAGCCCCCTTTTCATCTAATACAGCCAGGAGTCTTTTTGGGAAAGATGCAACAAGTCTTTCACACCTGGATTTGGGGATCCTCTGCCATTCCTCCTTGCAGATCCTCTCCAGTTCTGTCAGGTTGGATGGTAAACGTTGGTGGACAGCCATTTTCAGGTCTCTCCAGAGATGCTCAATTGGGCTTAAGTCAGGGCTCTGGCTGGGCCATTCAAGAACAGTCACGGAGTTGTTGTGAAGCCACTCCTTCGTTATTTTAACTGTGTGCTTAGGGTCATTGTCTTGTTGGAAGGTAAACCTTCGGCCCAGTCTGCGGTCCAGAACACTCTGGAGAAGGTTTTTGTCCAGGATATCCCTGTACTTGGCCGCATTCATCTTTCCCTCGATTGCAACCAGTCGTCCTGTCCCTGCAGCTGAAAAACACCCCCACAGCATGATGCTGCCACCACCATGCTTCACTGTTGGGACTGTATTAGACAGTTGATGAGCAGTGCCTGGTTTTCTCCACACATACCGCTTAGAATTAAGGCCAAAAAGTTCTATTTTTGTCTCATCAGACCAGAGAATCTTATTTCTCACCATCTTGGAGTCCTTCAGGTGTTTTTTAGCAAACTCCATGCGGGCTTTCATGTGTCTTACACTGAGGAGAGGCTTCCGTCAGGCCACTCTGCCATAAAGCCCCGACTGGTGGAGGGCTGCAGTGATGGTTGACTTTCTACAACTTTCTCCCATCTCCTGACTGCATCTCTGGAGCTCAGCCACAGTGATCTTTGGGTTCTTCTTTACCTCTCTCACCAAGGCTCTTCTCCCCCGATAGCTCAGTTTGGCCGGACGGCCAGCTCTAGGAAGGGTTCTGGTTGTCCCAAACGTCTTCCATTTGAGGATTATGGAGGCCACTGTGCTCTTAGGAACCTTATGTGCAGCAGAAATCTTTTTGTAACCTTGGCCAGATCTGTGCCTTGCCACAATTCTGTCTCTGAGCTCTTCAGGCAGTTCCTTTGACCTCATGATTCTCATTTGCCCTGACATGCATTGTGATCTGGAAGGTCTTATATAGACAGGTGTGTGGCTTTCCTAATCAAGTCCAATCAGTATAATCAAACACAGCTGGACTCAAATGAAGGTGTAGAACCATCTCAAGGATGATCAGAAGAAATGGAAAGCACCTGAGTTAAATATATGAGTGTCACAGCAAAGGGTCTGAATACTTAGGACCATGTGATATTTCAGTTTTTCTTTTTTAATAAATCTGCAACAATGTCAACAATTCTGTGTTTTTCTGTCAGTATGGGTGCTATGTGTACATTCATGAGGAAGAAGAATGAACTTAAATGATTTTAGCAAATGGCTGCAATATAACAAAGAGTGAAAAATTTAAGGGGGTCTGAATACTTTCCGTACCCACTGTATATATATATATATATATATTAGGGCTGCTGAATATAATTGAAAGATCGATGCATCGCGATTCGACCCTTCGCGATTCTGCATCGATGCGGGTTGCCGGCATAATCGATTAGGAAATGACGTCATCAGCCGCGGCCACGCCCTATCGCGCAAGGGAGAAAAAGTCACAAGATCGGCAGCGGATTGGTGGGTTAGTGGCGGGAGCTTAATAAAAAGGCTCCGCCCCTCCCCTTCCGTCTCTTTGACCCGGGCCGAGGCGCAGCAAGACATCCCCCGCGTGTATCGGCGTCCCACCTGCGGCCTTGCAGCCAAGAAGCCAGCCAGCCAGCCAAGCCACAAGCCAGAAGCCAATCCACACTCCACAGCACAGGAGCGAGGAGCCCCAAGTGCGTCCCCATCGCAGCCAGCCAGCGCCGCCAGCCTCACCGTAGCCGACCATCCCAGGCCCAGCCGCCGCCACGCCGCCACTGGGCTGGGCATGGGGCAGTAATCGTGATGCATCGTGATGCATCGCGTAATCGAATCGTATCGAATCGCGACCCTAATAATCGTAATCGCATCGAATCGTGAGGTAAGTGAAGATGCGCAGCCCTAATATATATATATATATATATATAGATCATCACCTGATCAAGCCACAAAAGACCAAATACAGAGACTATCATCTTATAACTATGGACACCCTACAGCTGATCTCCAGGCAAACAGCTAAATATGCAGAAGAAATAAAGATATTAGAACTGTTTTACCTGCTAATGGATTTGTATTTCTTCTGTCCATCCATCCTTTTAGATTTACACTGCCAGGTGGACGATACCACTTAGGCTCCGTTCACATTATAGCGTATGGATCACGGGCAGAACCGCCACGGTTCCGCCCGCGATGCGGAGATTATTGCAAATCGCGGGACGCCTGTGCGTTGCCCGTTGATTTGCAATAGACCCCCAAACGCTGAGCGATGTTGCCGCGATTTCCGCCTGCCGAATTGCGGTAACATCGCGCAAAAAAAATCGCGGGACGCAATACGATCCAAAGAAGCTCTTGTACTTTTTTGGTCGTAAATTAATGCGTCCTGCGATTTTTTTTTGCGCAATGTTACCGCGATTCGGCAGGCGGAAATCGCGGCAACATCGCTGAGCGCTTGGGGGGTCTATTGCAAATCAACGGGCAACGCACAGGCGTCCGGCGATTTGCAATAATCTCCGGATCGCGGGAGCGGAACCGCGGCGGTTCTGCCCGTGATCCATACGCTATAGTGTGAACGGAGCCTTAAGGCCCGTACACACGTACCGATCGTCGGCATACAAACGTCGGTGGACGAAGGATCTGCCGATTGTACGCGTGTTAGTATGGTGCCTCCGACAGATGTCTGCGCACAATCCGCGGACAAAAGTCTTTCGTGCAAACATGAAAATATTTGTATGCCGACACCAGAACGGACGATTGTTCGCCTGTCAGTACACAATTCGGCCGACAGACCGCAGATTTGCAAGACTGGGCATGCTCAGAAAATAGAAAACACAGGGAAACCGTTAACCATTACATGACATCACTTCTGCAGTCGGCGGACAAAATTCTTGTGCTGTCCTTGTGCTGTCTTTGCACTTTTCAGCAGACACCGACATCCCGGGGAGAAAAGAGGAACATTTGTAAGCCGACCATCGGTACGTGTGTACGGGGCTTTACAGTTAAAGTGTATGGAAACAAAGAAATTATCTATTTGCTACCTTTTAGACTGTTAACCTATTCACGCCCTTTAAGAAGTTTATGACGCCGGGACTCAAGATCACGTGACCGGTACATGTAGCGGTCGGAAGCGTTTTCGGTTAGCCGCCAGTAACTGTGCCGGGAGCCTGCAGCGCGCTCCCTCTTGGCGCAGCTCTAGTTACAGCAATTTACACAAATATGTGGCCTCTCTGAGCCAAGGACCAGGTGCCGAGAGGCAACGTATTTGCGTGTGGATGGCGCCAAGGGGTTAAATATACAAGTTTGTTATAATTATTAAAGTGCAAAAAAAATACCATTTTGATCCTGCTAGAAATCCAGTGAGCTGATAACTTCCTGTGCTTTCTGCCTCTCTGCTACTATCAGTTGTTCCCAGGTGTGCTGTGAACTACACACTACTTCTAGGGAAGAGAAGGAAGGGGTGTTCTGTAGTCTTATGCTGGTGATACGTAGATACAGTATGGTAATGATTGTTGTCACCCTAGGACAGGAAATTACTGGCATGGTTACCAGGTGAAAATAGAGATAAAATAAGCCTGAAAAAGGAAAACAAATGCAGCCATTGCACCTAATGACTGGTAAGCTGCAATATATTAAATATTTGTTCTTGGGTTTAGATACAGAATGCTTTAAGGAATGCAGTAGGGTTCTCCCTCTCTCTACCCCCAGCCTTTGGCCTCAATAGTGAAAGAGCAGCATACTGTACATCTCCCTACTCAGTCAGCTGTTCATTCCATAAATAAATCCCCCCCACAGTTAGAAAGCACCCCCTTGGGACACATTTAGCCCTTTGATTGCCCCTGGTGTTAACCCCTCCCCTGCCAGTGTCATTAGTACAGAAACAATGCATATTTTTAGAACTGATTACTGTAGTAATGTCACCGGTCCCCTCAAAAGTGTCAAAAATGTCAGTTAGGTGTCCGATCTGTCCGCCGCAATGTCGCAGTCCCGCTAAAAAAATCGCTGATCGCCGCCATTACTAATGAAAAAAAATTTTAAAAAATGACATAAATCTTTCCCCTAGTTTGTAGACGGGATAACTTTTGCGCAAACCAATCCATATACTGTTATTGGGATTTTTTTTAACCAAAAATATGTAGCAGAATACAATTATCCTAAAATAATGAAAAAAATAGATTTTTACATTTTTTTTTGGGAATGTTATATAGCAGAAAGTGAAAATGTTTTTTTTTTTTTTTTTTATTCAGAATTTTTGCACTTTTTTGTTTATAGCACAAAAAATAAAAATCACAGAGGTGATACCACCAAAAGAAAGCTATATTTGTGGGGGGAAAAAGGACATTAATTTTATTAGGGTACAGTGTCGCACGACTGCGCAATTTTCTGTTAAAATGACACAGCGCCGAATTGCATAAAATGGCTTGGTCATTAAGGTGTAAAAAAATTCCAGTCCAGAAGTGGTTAAAGTGGAAAGAAGTATGCATAGTCTCAGTTCTGCTATAGTGATGTAAGGTCCTCAAGCTCCCTCGCCAGCGCTGACATTTTCCTCCCAGATTCTTCCAGGCGTGGGGTCTTCAGCCATCTTGATTGGCTGGTGGAGGAATGACATAGCTCTCACACGTACACTGGAGTTTATTTATGGCACTTTTCCACTGCATGGAACCGAACGGTTTGGCTCGCTTTTGTGCTTTTCCACTGCTGGTACCGCATGGTACGGTGTAGGAACGGTTCGGTACGGTACAGCGGCACTTTTCCACTGCATGGAACCGAACGGTACCGCTGTCAAAAACAGTACCACCACGATTGTGGTTCCAAGAGGTACCATACCCGGTACCATATCCCACAATCCTTTGCATGCAGTCACTACTAGCCACTGATTGGTCAGAGAATCGTTGTTATCCCACCCACATCCCACCCACTTAACTTTAGTACTACTTTAGTGGAAAAGCAAACCATACCGTACTGTACCGAACCGTTCCAACACCGTACCATGCAGTACCAGCAGTGGAAAAGCAAACCGGGCCAAGCAGGGCCAAGCAGGGCCGAGTAGAGCCGAGCCGGTACTTGCAGTGGAAAAGTGCCATTATTCCACACCATCGTACATTTTAAAGGAGATTGCAAACGGGCATGTAACCATCCCTTGTCCAAGCCTCAGAACCTGCAAAAACCTGCAGTAGGTTCTAGACATTGGAGGGTCAGAGATAGAAATCCCAGATTTGTGGATCACCCATCCATGCTACAATACTGTCTGGGAAAAATCATGTATTGAGAGGCCTCTCTATTGCCAGTAGGACCAGGCACTGCACAATGGCCCGAAGCTTCACCCAGGCCAGCATGAAGCTTCAGCTAATGGTAAACCCATGCCCTTAGCTCCAACATGGTGTCCTCCCTTGCACAGGCCAAATACCCCTTCCCCACAGAACCCAAAAAAAGATCTTTGTAACTTTTTAGGTATAGGCAACTGCTCACTCAAAGTAGGAGAGAAAAGGCTCCTATGTATGGATTCATGAATACACTTTACTAAATGCTAAACAAGAAAATTCCGCCTCACAATGCTTTAACGTGCCAACAAGGTACAAAGTCTTTTGACAGTGCAGAACATTTTATATGCTTGCTTTTACATATATTTGTTATAACATTCATTATAGAGATTTGGAAAACCTGCATTCATACTGTCTCCATGCTTACAAACTGCTGAAATAGGATATCAGGCACACAAGGAATGCATTGTGTTCAGCGGGTCGGTATAATCATAGACTTGTATTGTAAAAAGGAGCATTAAGGCATAACCATAATGCAACACTCAGGAAATAAATTGAACAAATAGAGCTATTAAGATACAAAGGGAATAATTTACTAAAGGCAAATAGGTTGTTCACTTTGCAAGGGAAGAGCTTAGCAAATGAGGTGAAGCTCTGCTAACTTCCATCATCCAATAAAGTGCAAGCAAAAAAATGTTTTATTTTGCTTGCATGTGAATGGGTATAATCTGCAAAGTGACACCTAATTCCCTTTCAAACCCCAAAATATGTAGTGTGGAATTGCCTCACACCAAATCGATCTCAATGTACCCATCTCTGTAACTGCAAGATACTTTATCTAGTCACCACTTGTACCCCTGGCACCTACATACTGCAGTAATGCAATGTATGAAGCAGAGCCTGGATTTAAAATAAGCCAATATGGCTTTCCATGAGTACATACACTATTTTGTGATAAGTATTGGGAAGCCTGCCTTTACACGCACATGAACATTAATGGTATCCCTGTCTTGGTCCGTAGGGTTCAATATTGAGTTGGCCCACCCTTTGCAGCTATAACAGCTTCAACTCATTTGGGAAAGCTGTCCACAATGGGAATGTTTGACCATTCTTCCAGAAGCATATTTGTGAGGTCATGCACTGATGTTTGACGAGAAGGCCTAGCTCGCAGTCTCCACTCTAATTCATCCCAAAGGTGTTCTATTGAGTGGAGGTCAGGACTCTGTGCATGCCAGTCAAGTTCCAGTCAGGTTCCAGTTAAGTTCCACCCCAAATTCGCTCATCCATGTCTTTATGGACCTTGCTTTGTGCACTGGTCCAAATCATTTGGTGGAAGGGAATTATGGTGTGGGGTCGTTTTTCAGGGGTTGGGCTTGGCCCCTTAGTTCCAGTGAAGGGAACTCTTAAGGCGCCAGCATATCAAGACATTTTTGACAATTTCATGCTCCCAACTTTGTGGGAACAGTTTGGGGGTGGCGCTTTCCTGTTCCAACATGACTGCGCACCAGTGCACAAAGCAAGGCCAATAAAGACATGGATGAGCGAGATTGGGGTTAGAGCAGGCATGTCCAACCTGCGGCCCAAGGGCCGCATGCGGCCCGGAACCGCAGGCAATGCAGCCCACTGCCCCCTGACAATTATTATTTTTTTGCTGGGGAGGAAGGAAGTCGAGTCGGGGACACAGCCACAGTGGCTTCCAACTAACTGTAGGCAGAGGCTGCCTCGGAGGGGAGGGAAGGGGGAGCGCTGCCAGATTAAAAGCAGATCGGGGATCTCCTGCTTACCCAGGGGGGTCATACGAAGCCCCGCTTCCTGGACCGGCTCCTATGATAGACGGGGGGGGTGGCGCGGGAAGGACGTAGTGGCGTTTTATTACTTACAGTATATACCTTACTATAGTATATGTAGAAAAAATGTAATAAATACTAAAACTAGAAATGTTCAGCACTAATTACATACAGCAGCGCTCAATATGTATAAGCATATTAAAGATCATTCAGTCCTCATCATAACGAGTAATATAACCGCCAAAAAGTCTCTGTCTGAAGCAAAAACAGATATTCCATGTATTATTGGTACTCCCGGTGCTCAATGTTTATGATCCAGCATCCACCTTCACCACACCATCAGTGACCCCTTAGAAATGGGCACTCACCAGAAATAACATGGTCATACGCCTGTAAGCATTGGTTGCTTGAACCCTTGACACTCCGGAACACCTCTGCTACCACCAGATGACCTCCGCACTCGAGTATCAATCAGGGACCAGACCATACCAAAGAAATGGAATAGGAGGCACAATAGTGTGATACTGTCTTGTAAACTTTTATTTAACACCACACTCCAAAATCAACCCCCCAAATCCAATATGCTTACATCAAATGAAACTTTTCCAAGCATAAAATGACAATCAAGTTGTTATGGCCGGCTCACCGCTGCTGAATAGTACTTTACCCAGCTTAGTCTATAGGCGAGATCCGGATATATTTTATATGCGGCCCGAGAAAATTTCTCGACACTCAATGTGGCCCAGAGAAGCCTAAAGGTTGGACACCCATGGATTAGAGGAACTTGACTGGCCTGACCTCAACTGGATAGAACACTTTTGGGATGAATTAGAGCAGAGACTGCGAGCCAGGCCTTCTCGTCCACATCAGTGCCTGACCTCACAAATGCGCTTCTGGAAGAATGATCAAACAATTCCATAGATACACTCCTAAACCTTGTGGACAGCTTTCCCAGATTTCTAAAACATTACCACACATTGATAACATTATTTAGATAAAGCAAATTTATTTTACATGTATATCTAAAAGCACTGAAAATACATTCCCATTACAATTCATTTGTACAATGGTATACATGTATCTTCTTCCTTACCTATAACAAAAAGTATAAAGATATTTCAATAAACATACAATTTTTCTTGACAATTGGCAAGTCAGCTGTCTAATAAACTGACTAACTGGCTGTAAATGACATGAGTAAAGTGGATGTAAATAACAGCCTAAATTGCATTGAGATTAGTAGAAGATGATGCAAATGTAGCAAAGGTTCTCACTTATCTCTTGTAAGATAAGTAAGGCATCTTGTTATGCTATTCCTAGTTTTTTTTTATTAAATGGGAAGGGATACAGAGCTATCATTTGTGTGAAAGGGCAACAAAATGGATACAAAATCCCAGCTTCTTATAGGAGTTGAGTAAGCTTACTGTGTCTTGGAGACATAACATAATCACGTAGGGTTTTTGTTTCCACATACGCCAGGATTTGCTGAAAATAAACCATTTTGTGGTTTTATTATCAATGTAAACTGTTGATAAATTTTGCTTTATTAAAAAAACGCTAAAAAAACTCCCAAAAATTTTGTATTGTGTTTTTTTAGTGACCAAGAAACATCTCTCTGTGCCATATATATGTTATGTTGCTACCAGACCTTTGCAGGCTCACATAGAATGAAAGGAAAAGGGAAGGCTGAATAGCCCCCTTTTCCTCATGGGAGAGTGGCAGGATAGGGTTTAGTCAGAAAGGGTCAATTTTCCCTCCCTTTTTCCTCAGGGATAAGGGGAAGGTGAAGAGTGAGGTATTCCTGAGGTAAAACACCTGTAGTGGGTGGTCCTTTAGCTCTGCAGGGGTGAGAGCACCTATAGGAAGAGAGCAGCTTGACGGATTTTCTAGAACTTCTGGGGACCTTATTTAAGGAAAAGATCGCCTCAGAGGGGGCTCATTCGCCTCAGAAGACTCGACCAGTGCAGTTCCCAAACCCCCCCCCCCCCTCCCTCGTCGCGGCTGTTTTTTATGTGGTAAGTCACCTTTGCAT
Source organism: Pelophylax lessonae (assembly GCF_965119305.1). Lineage (NCBI taxonomy): Eukaryota > Metazoa > Chordata > Amphibia > Anura > Ranidae > Pelophylax > Pelophylax lessonae. Next base: position 433,631,377 of record NC_138772.1, on the reverse strand, counting down.
CTTGCAAAGGGGGACGGTTTTTAATTATATGTGGAAGTGATGTTTTCAACTGAGTTATTTATTATGCAGCCTGAGCCGTGGTGGCTGGGTTGTCACAAGTGTTATATGTTTTATCATATATTTATTAAAGTTTGAAAACCAATAATAAACAGCCGCGGCCAATTATTTGCCATAAGTACAGTTGTCTGCATCTGTTTATTTTAGTAGTTTAAGTATTTAGGTTATTAAATACTGCCTACTGTCCCATGTGTCGCAAATAACATTTTAGCATCGAGTAACAATGAAGAAAAAAAAACCTGCAGCAGAATGTGCATAGAAATTGGTTGATTATGTCATCTGAGTTCAAAATTGTTTGCAAAAGTAATATGGCTTTTTGGAAAATGAAACCATTGGAGCCTATTCTGTTAATGCATCCTCTTAACTGTAAAAAAAGGAAGCTATACTTTAAGAATGTCCATATTTGTCATTGTAAAAAAGGTGTGAACAGTTTTATTGCTCTAGAATATTTCCAGTAGGACCCTAGCTAGAAATACAGCCCTACTTTATTAACAGAAATAATTTCCGAACCTTACCAAGACTGCCAGCAAAGGTATTGAAATGGAATTTGCTTACCATTCACAATAACATTTGTGTTAGTGTGCCATATGCCTTACTACTACATCACTGAAAAATGTACTTTGTGAAAGAAAGTTTTATGTACAGTTGTGACTGTTTAAAGTGTATGTAAACCCTAAATCTTTTTTTAGTATATTTGACATCATGCCTCACTGTATACATTTTACTTAAGAATACCTTTGTTTAAACTGTTGCAGAGTTTATTACCCGGAGATCCTTCCAGTAACAGCACCTGTTAACCACGCCTTGTTGCAAACCACCTGGAGATCCTTCCAGTAACAGCACTTGCTAACCACAAAACTTGTTGCAAACCACAACACTTAAAGCGTAACTCCACTTTTGTTGAGAAAAAAACATTCCCCTCTGGGTGATCTCTGTACATTACAAGAATTTTAACAAACATTGTTGCAGATTCCTACCTTTTGTTATTCTGAAGATATCATTGTTTGTTCCTCTGTGCTGAGTTGGTCAAATGGGAGTGGTTTCATAATTATCTATCAGCTGTGGCAGCTGCAGGGCTCTAATGAGGAAAGCTGCTGGGCCTGCATCCCTTTAGACGTGTTCCTATTGGGAGTATCTCACCAAAAGTTAAATTTTTATTGCAGGGGATGCCAGAAATTTGACTTGTATCTTAGTGCAGACTTCTGGGAAAATTGGTGAGCCAATCACACAAGCAGGAAATGATGTTTCTGGTGTGTGGTCAGTACACATTCTGTGTACAGAACAGCTCCAGGTAGCCATATTGCATTGTATTTTCAGAAAATGACAACAGCTGCCGATTGAAAAGGAAAGGTCATTTTTAATAACATTCAATCACAATATGATTTGTGTTGCAATTGTATACACTATATTGTTTTTTCTTTATTTGCTAAATTTTTTCCCCCACGAAAGTGGAGTTACCTTTTAAAGTGTAGGTTCTCCTTTTTTAGAAAAAATTAATAGGTGAACTAACATAGTTCCCTCCCCCTGATCCCTGCTGCACTTACCCCCATGTGTGATTTAATTTCACTGTCCACACAACCCCGTGCAGTAGTCCAGGAATTTGCAACTGATGCTGTTCTTTATCTTCTTTCCCTAGGGACACCAGAATGAATTTGAGCGGCTCTGATTGGTCAGCGCAGTGACTTGTCAGCTCTGAACTTCTCGGCACTAAGTGCAAAGTAAAGGAGGTTGCATGGCAAGCTACTAAGTATGAGGCAGTGGTTTAGTGTTTCCGTGTGAAAAACTGTCAACTGAACAGTGACTGCAGCAAGTCAGCTGTAGCCACTGTTTTTTGTCAGTAAAAGTGTCTATTGAAATTTACAAACAGTGTACAAGTCAAAGTACAGAAGAATACATTCACCAGGTACAACCGAACATATCCATAGTAAGTCATAATACATCAGACCAATGGTCAAAGAGACTTATCCAGGATAATACAATGAGTACTCAGGTTTGGGATATGGGGGGGGGGGTGAAGAAAAAGGGGAAAGGAGGGGAGCAGAAATAAAAATGGAAAAGGAGGTGGGGGAGAGGATGGGAAAAGAGGGAAGAGACATCAGCATATCTCGGGAATATGTTTTTAAGTCAAAGTGGTTATCATCCAGAGGAAAAACTACAGAATATAATTATCGAAGAATAAATTTACCACTATCAAATAGCTACTCCTTCTGTGTCTATCCATTTGGCCCATATCTTGTCAAATTTTCTCAGGCAGTTACAACTAGCATATGCTAGCTTATATATATAGGAGGGACCACATTAAAGGAGAGGTACAGCCAAAGCGAGCCACTGAGAGCCTGATATTAGAAATTGAGAATTACACCAGCACAGGGTGGTACTGTGGGTGTATAGATGGTGAGGACCAATGCCACATCCTAATGATTAAGTATATAAACAGAAAACTGGGAAATATGGACTACTTTAAAAAATACACAGTTTATTGATAACAATTTACATAAAAACACATGTATACACAAAGATATAGTTAGTAGACCAGTTCTGACAATAAAGTCAGAGCCAGTGAGATAATAGAACCTGAGAATATCCTGTCCCAAGGATGGAATATGATGTAAATTGACTAATAGCTCTACATGTTTCACGATATTTCGCTTCTTCAGGAGCTTATTTCCTTGTACATATTCTCTATAACAGAAACATATCAATAAATATCCAAGTAATAAACCAAGTTCATGTACAGACAGTATATTGAACCATATGAATAGGTAGTACAAACGTGGATTTAACAAAAAATATATATTACTACTGTGCCAAGAGAGCCCCAGACCATAACCAACATGCATAAGGACAAAGGCAGATGTCGGGACACACATCAGGTATCAACACAGAAAGTATTAAACGTAATTAACAGCCCCATAGAGAGTAATATAATAAGGGGCTAAATTAACTATTTAAAGATTTGTAAGGTAGAAACCTCCATGATTTTTAAAAAAGCTGCATGCTACACACCATAGGAGAGTCACTGACCTAGCCAGGTCATTGTACCCGATTGTACACGGATCTGGTAATTTCACAGGATAGAAACATGTGGTTTTGTCTTTAAAAACACTTGCAAAGTTCAAAATGTCCTCTGAGAAGAAGAATATATTATATCATTATAGTTATGGAAATGAAAAATAACTGGCCAGATCAAAGAAAAAAGAGGGGGGGTGACCTGTGTGACATCAGCAGAGAGCGGACTTCAGCCCATAGCAGTGCAAAACGAACCATAGGAGAAGTACAGCCAAACCAACTTTGGCTGTACTTCTCCTTTAACTGTTGATTTCAACTCCTCTACATTAGGCGGCTGGTAAGCTTTCCACTTCAACAGTATTGCCTGCCTACAGTATCCAGGTGAATAAAATATAAACAGCTTAAGCTATTGGGTTTCCTTCAAGTTGTCTTCATGCCCAGTAGAAAAAAAAAAAACGAGACTGGTAATCTGCCCACTAAATTAACAGTATATACATCTTCCTTCCAATAATTTTGCAGATGAGGGCAGGTCCACAACATGTGGATAAGGGTGCCCACCTCGATGGAGCATCTTTGACAAACATTTGTAGTTTGTTGGTAGATACAAGACAATCTCTGTGTAATATATTCCATGAGTCCTCCTCTACGTGCCCCTTCCCCAGAATTCTCTGTCAAGATCAATGGAATAACTATTAGTCCTTCCACACATGCCAGGGTGCTAGGGGTAACCCTGGACTCTGCACTGTCCTTTCAGGCTCACATCCAATCCCTGTCCAAATCATGCCGCCTTAACCTCCGCAACATCGCTAGAATACGGCCCTTTTTAACCAATGACACCACCAAGCTCTTAATTCACGCCCTGGTTATCTCTCGCCTCGACTATTGCAACTCCCTCCTCATTGGATTACCCTTACATAGATTATCCCCCCTTCAATCCATAATGAATGCAGCTGCAAGACTTATCCACCTTACCAACCGTTCAGTGTCCTCCAACCCTCTCTGCCAATCCCTTTATTGGCTTCCACTCACCCAACGAATAAAATTCAAAGTGCTAACAACAGTTTACAAAGCCATCCACAACTCTGCCCCCAGCTACATCACTAACCTGATCTCAAAATATCAACCTAGCCGCTCTCTTCGGTCCTCCCAAGACCTCCTGCTCTCTAGCTCCCTTGTCACCTCTTCCCATGCTCGCCTCCAGGATTTCTCCAGAGCTTCTCCCATTCTTTGGAACTCTCTACCCCAATCTGTCCGACTGTCCCCTAATCTATCCATCTTTAGACGATCCCTGAAAACCCTTCTCTTTAAAGAAGCCTACCCGGCTACTAACTAATAACGCTGTTTCTCTTGCTCCATCAGCGCATCCCCCACAGCTATTGCCTTTTGTATCAATTGACCCTCCCTTTTAGATTGTAAGCTCTAACGAGCAGGGCCCTCTGATTCCTTTTGTTCCAAATTGTAGTGTAACTGTAATGTCTGCCCTCATTTTGTTAAGCGCTGCGCAAACTGTTGGCGCTATATAAATCCTGTATAATAATAATGAGTTCACCTTAAATAAATCTGACTGCCCGAAATCATATCTGTGTAAAAATGGTCCAAACATTAATCCCAGTCCTCTTAAGTAATAGTAGGGAGATCTGCATGCCACTTCTAATAAAGTGTGTCAAGTCTAGGTTCATTAGCAGTATTTAACAATGAATAAATGGAAGAAAGCTGTTTGTCCAAGTCCTCCACTGTAAGGAGATTCTGTAGAGGGTGAGAGGACAGCATGATTCTGTTCAAAAATGCGCATTAAAGGCATGGAAGTGTTGTAAAAAATACAAGAACATGGAATTCAGTAGATGGAAGGTGTATTTCAAAGAATCAAATTGCAGCCACTGTTTCGGGCTGCTGGCTGTCAACATTCAGTTGCCAGCAGGGGAGATTCATACTTTCCCACTGTTAAGTTTGGCTGGAGAAATCGGTTACAGTTTGTTTTTTGTTTAGTCCGAAGGCTAATTGAAAGAAATTCAGGTGTGTATGGCCAGGTAAGAAACTTTTGGGTTTATTTACTAAAGCTGGAGAGTGCGAAATCAGGTTTCAGCTTCCAGGTTTTATAGCCAAAGCTTAATTGAACAAGCTGAAGTTAGAAGCTGATTGGTTTCTGTGCAGAAGTGAGCCTGATTTTGACCTCTCCAGTTTTAGTAAATAAACCTCAATGTAACAGATTAAAAAAAGGATTTACTAAAGAAAACTGTATACAGTGAGACATGATATCAAACATACCAAACATACTGAAAAATAGATTTGGGGTTTATTCACACTAAAAATTATCGGTGACAGTTAAAGTCATACTGTTGAATTTTAAGTTTATTGCACTTGTCACAGAGCCACCAGAAACCTGGCAAATGTGGAATTTCCACGGTCTATGGAGAGTTTAGAAATTCAAATGAACCAGAAGGCACACACCTCTATTCTTGAAGAGAAATATAAACAGTGACTGCTTAAATAAAATTCAATTTTTTTTTATTGCCTCTATGCTAATAACAGGAAGTAAATATTCTTGGTTTCACTGCATCATTGATCTGTTCAAGCCAAACCAGGTTTGCAGGTCAAATTATATACCGTGGATCATCAATATTAGGATAACTGATATAAAGTAGTCCTTTAGACCTTTTGTCAGTCCACTTTCATATACTTGGACATTGTAGTTAATAGTGGGGACTATTTTGAAACAAATGGTGTTGCCAATTGTACATTTTGAGGATAATTGTGTCTCTCCTAGTGCACTGTAGATCATTCTTTCATTCTGTCTATTTACAGTGGAATCGGAGGATTTCTTTATGTTTTTAAGCTTCTCCCTGTCCAATACTCCCTGTCAAAGCACACTTTGGTAAATTTGATTGGTTGATGGATTACAGATTCCCTGAGACAGGTTGGCACCAGCAATGCTCCTACATAATTTCTTTATAGGCACAAACATGTAAGTTTACATCATGTAGACTGGCACATTTTTAGAATAATCTTGCTTTAGAAAATCATTCAGTTACCCAGATCTGCATGAGCAGCTGCCTGCCAGATAATGTTTGTAGGCAGCTTTGGTTAGGACTGACTGATGGAAAGCAATGCATATCTGAGATTTTATCTCAGTAGTGGCTGATAAAGAAGCCTCCTGATTGTCTGATACACAGATAGTCACATCAAAAATTACTTTAAAAGACCAAGACTATAGACAGCTTGATTATCACTTGTGATTATCAGGCTCTTTCTGAACAGCCCCTTGCGATAATAAGCACCTAAGGCAGTTAGAGACACTCAGTAATACACAAAAAGGTTTTCTAACTTATTCCCGACTCCCGATCCTCTATGCAGAAGAGTGGAAGAATTGAAGTACCATATACAGTATGTGTCACTGCTAGGCAAAGATCATGATAGGTCCCAAAGCTCACATGAGTTGTTCATGGATGGGAAGATGACTCCAAATCCATCATTCTTGGTGCAGATATCTGCATTTAAATCTACTGATTTATTTTATTTTTTTAATCCACAATGGTTTTTAAGAGGTCCCCTTTCGCAACTGTTTGAACTCTAGAAAGTGTTAAGTTGTCAACTGATGACACCAAAATCATGAATGTTATTTGACAATCTCTTGTCATAGTTGAGAAAACTTTTAGCACATTTCAGTTAAAAAAATGTAATTTTTCTCCTTCTGATTGACTACTTGAAATTTCTTTGGTCTACCTTTTTTTTACTTCTAGGAACAAGAGTAAATTTGAAATGCATTGGGAAGAAGCAATCAAGAAGGTCAAAAGAAAAATGGCAAGTGGCAGGGAAAGGGGGCAAACTAGGAAATGTCAATGTGGGAGATAACAAGAGGCCACCAAGTCATCCCTGGGAGCAAGTGGCAGAGAAAAAACAAACCTTTAAACAAACAGATAGTGGGGAAAGGCAACAACATGACCCAGCACCATGGGAACCTTATGGGAAAAATGCAAATAATTGCAGATTTAATCACTATGAAATTACCATGACGTTCCACAGTAAATTGGCATTTTACCATGGTACTCATTTCCTTCAAGAGTAAATTCAAATGATGACCATGGTAGGAAACCAAATTATTATTCAGTTTTTTAATGGCAAATTTGGTAATTTATGAGGAAACCTTTGCACAAAAGAGGTTAGAAGCATCCTTTATTGTCAGGTCTTCTATACTGTCAATTTATCAGATCATGGTAACAGACGTTTTTCTTGTAAAAAGCGATTTCAGTATGCTTAGTTTGATGTTGTTTTGCTACCAATTTTAAAACTGCAGCCAGTACTGTATGAGTTTATCATCGTGAGGACAGCCCTACCCCTTCCTCCAAAACCCCATAGTGTGATTTCCTTTAGGGGTCCTCCATGTCTACAGCTTTACATCTTGACTAAACTTTTTGATTGACTGCCCTATTTCATGGCTTTTATAATTATACACAGTGGCGTCTCCAGCTTTCATTTTTAGGGGGGGCACATGGGGGGCCAGGGACAAAAGTAGAGGGGCCAACTATAAAATGCAAATAGATAGATAGATAGATAGATAGATAGATAGATAGATAGATAGATAGATAGATAGATAGATAGATAGATAGATAGATAGATAGATAGATAGATAGATAGATAGATAGAATGCACTCCAGAGGTCTTGATACAAATTCACCTTTGTTTGATTTGTGCAATATACAATACACCTGTTCCTTGGGGGTCCTGTCTTGTTCCTTGGGGGTCCTGTCCTGTCCTTGGGGGTCCTGTCCTTGGGGGTCCTGTCCTGTCCTTGGGGGGTCCTGTCCTGTTGTGGGGGGTCCTGGACAGGACCCCCCACAACAGGACAGGACCCCCCAGGAACAGGACAGGACTCCCCAAGGAACAGGACAGGACCCCCAAGGGACAGGACAGGACCCCCAAGGACCAGGACAGGACCCCCAAGGACCAGGACAGGACCCCCAAGGAACAGGACAGGACAGGACCCCCAAGGACAAGACCCCCAGGAACAGGACAGGACCCCCCAGGACAGGACCGCAAGGACAAGACCCCCAGGGACAGGACCCCCCAGGAACAGGACAGGACCCACAAGGACAGGACAGGACCCCCCAAGGAACAGGACCCCACAGGAACAGGACAGGACCCCCAAGGAAAAGGACAGGACCCCCCAAGGACAGGACAGGACCCCCCAAGGAACAGGACAAGACCCCCCAGAACAGGACAAGACCCCCAGAACAGGACAGGACCCCCCAGAACAGGACCCCCCAGAACAGGACAGGACCCCCCAGAACAGGACCCCCAAGGACAGGACAGGACCCCCAAGGAACAGGACAGGACCCCCAAGGACAAGACCCCCAGGAACATGACAGGACCCCTCAGGAACAGGACAGGACCCCCAAGGACAGGACAGGACCCCCAAGGACAGGTCCCCCAAGGACAGGACCCCCCAAGGACAGGCCAGGACCCCCAAGGAACATGACAGGACCCCCCAAGGAACAGGATCCCCAAGGACAAGAAAGGACCCCCAAGGACAAGAAAGGACCCCCCAGGAACAGGACAGGACCCCCCAGGAACAGGACAGGACCCCCCAGGAACAGGACAGGACCCCCCAGGAACAGAACAGGACCTCCCAGGAACAGGACAGGACCCCCCAGGTAACAGGACCCCCAAGGAACAGGACAGGACCCCCAGGAACAGGACAGGACCCCCCCAGGAACAGGACAGGACCCCCAAGGACAGGACAGGACCCCCAAGGACAAGACCCTCAGGAACAGGACAGGACCCCCACTGACCTAAATATATGTATTCGGATGATGCCGGTCCCGGCCTGCTCCATCCTCGACTTGTGTGTGCTGTGACTGTCCTCCTCTCCTCGGTCGGCGCTGGCTCCCGGCCTCCCGCCTCTCCTCTTTCTTTCACACAGACACAGCGCAGGCGCCCGCTCTCCCTTTCAACGTTACCCCGCGCACCGCGCTGTCTGCCTGAGCGAGTGGGCGGGCCTGACACGCCTCCATGGGGACGCCCTCCTGCTGTGTCGCCTGGCAGTCCTTCCTCCTCCAGCGCCGGTGTCATGCAGGAAAGCGGCGCCTGTGGTGGCGCGGCCGCTGGCCGGGACTACTTAACTTACATTTGCCTAATTTTTTTGGGGGGGCACATGGGGGGGCCCACTGTCATTTTGGTGGGGCCGTGGCCCCCTCTGGCCCCACCCTAGTGACGCCACTGATTATACATTTCCGTTTTGGTCTGTATTTACGTCCTCTTTTCTCCCCATTTCTACCCTTGTTTCTTCAATACAGGAACATACTATCCTTATAATCACTGTGTTTTATGCATTACACAATATATATGCTTAAGTGAAATGTAACCATTCTATTATACAGAAATAAATATACCAGTAGCTCCAGAGGAAGCTGTTTTTCCAAGCAAAACATGTAGGGCAATCTGGCTACGTGAAGCGTCTACACGCTAGATATCGCACAAGTGGACCTCAGGGACGATACAACAACTCCTTTGTCATCGTCTACTGGCACTTTTCCACTGCAAGTACAGGCTCGGCTCCACTCGGCCCTGCTTGGCTCTGTTGGTTTTCCACTGCATGGTACCGCATGGTACGGTGTTGGAACGGTTCGGTACGGTTTGCTTTTCCACTAAAGTAAAGTGGGTGGGATAACAATGATTCTCTGACCAATCAGTGGCTAGTAGTGACAAACAGTCAAGGCTGCATGCAAAGAATTGTGGGATATGGTACCGGTACGGCCTTGTTGGAACCACAACTGAGGTGGTACTGTTTAAGCGAGCCGTACCGTTCGGTTCCATGTAGTGGAAAAGCACCGCCGTACCGTACCGAACCGTTCCTACACCGTACCATGCGGTACCAGCAGTGGAAAAGCACAAAAGCGAACCGAACCGTTCGGTTCCATGCAGTGGAAAAGCGCCATATGAGACCTATAGGATGTGACATATACACTTTGTTATTTACCCTATTGTATTAACCTTGCTCTGTATCAACATTGTGATTGTCGGATTACTGTCACATACGCCTACTGAGGCTATTTATTTCTATGTATGTTTTTTTGTTTGAAACCTCTTGTTTTTTAATTGTCAATCAATAAAAATTTTTTTTTTTTTAAGCTACTAGTGCCCATGCTTCCCCAACAACCTTTTTCTTCCTCCAAAACTGAAATGTCGGTCACAATAATCAACCTTGGGTTTTTTTTTTTTGTAACCTACAAAATGTATGAATGCCTTATATCATTTATCATGATGAGCTGCACTTAGGCTATGTACTTACTGTGTTGTGCCAGAATATACATATATATATATTTCACATGCTTTGCACAATGTAAAGACCTATATACAAATTCCATTTCAGTCCTAGTTGCACATCAGAGCTAAAATACCATTACAATTTCTAGTCAGATTTAATTTCCTTCCTTGTAAATTTTGCAGTCTTAGCATTTTTAACTTTTATATTTTTACAGAATTAGATCAGCTGTCCCCAGGATCATTCAAGAAAAGATAAAGTCATTGTGGCAAAGTTACACGTGGGTTGTTGCCTAAAGCAAGGAATCAGGTGATGCCTTTTATTCTCTTTTCTGTGGCGGAACTATGAAGCGTGAATTGTGACTGCTATAAAGAACAGCTTCACTTTGATATAACCCTTAGAAATGAGCATGTATAAGCCTGAGAATAAAGAGATCTAGGCCCATTTGGTATTTTTTTTGTGATTGCCACTCAGTCTCAAGTAAGTCTCTGTAGGCTAACCAAGCTCAAACGTCACAGCAAAGTTGATTCTGGATGTACAAAGTCCTAAGTGGGCTGGTGATGACAGAAATAAATTATTGCTCTAGGCTTGGCAAAGGTTGGTCATGTGCACAAATGATGTTGTTGTGATATGACAGGGCTGGTATTAAACTTCTAGTCAAGTCTCTAGCACAGGGGTCTTCAAACTATGGCCCTCCAGTTGTTCAGGAACTACAATTTCCATCATGCCTAGTCATGTTTGTATATGTCAGAGTTTTACAATGCCTCATGGGACATGTAGTTCTGCAAGAGCTGGAGGGCCGTAGTTTGAGGATCTCTGCTCTAGCAGGTATCACCCAACTGAAACTGGTCAACATGACATCTCTGTAATGGGGTGCTATGTCTAAAGGATAGTCTCAGTAACACAAAGCCAATAATGAGGACAGCTGGTGACTATAACATGCTAGATACTCACTACAACCCCCCTTCTTTGGCCAAAAAGTATTGCTACGTAACAGCTTACCTAGGCTGACAGAAGGCTGACTGAATGAGTCAGGACATTGTTTGTCAGACAGGTGTGAGCAGGCCTTGCAAACTTCCCACTGACAGAACACCTGTTCATTAACCCTCTTCACTCCTCAAGGATATAATCCAGTGAAAGAGGATATTTAAGAGGAAGGGCAAAAACAAAAGAGACTAGAGCAGCCTTTCTATAAAGTGTACATAGTGCATGTAGATGGCGACCATCTTTTCTTGGAAATGTAATGCTGTACTGTAACACCAACATTACTAAAATTACAGAAGGTATAACTGAAACAAAATTACAATCTAAAGCGTTGATAAGTGTAGGTGTTATTTCAGATGTTTGGTATCTTTATCTCTAGTGATGGGCTAGATTAGAGGTTCGGTTTTCTACACATTTAGGCCTCATGTACACTGCAACTTGTAAACGGACGTTTTTGAGCAGTTGGGCGTTTTTTTCAGAAGCCCCTGAACCCACCTCAATGTTATCTTATCCGTCCATGTACACTGAGTCGTTTACAGTCATTTGGAGGCAGCTGAGTTCAGTGTCGTTTTTTGGAAAGCAATTATTTGCGTTCAGGATGTTCAGAACGTGAGTTTACCGGCGTTTCAAACGCAAAAACGCGACCGAACGTGACCGAACGCGATTACCCGCGTTTAGAGCTTGCGTTTTTCCATTTTAAAGGGGAATTATTTTTTGACCTCTAGAAACGGTTCTGAGCGCAAACGCCCGCTAAACGCGACTGCAAACGCGACACAACAGACATTTTAAACGTCCTTTAAATTCCAGCGTTCAGGGGACTTTTTAAAACGTCCCGTGTACATGTAACCTTACTGAACCTTTAGAGAAGTTTGCAAAATTAAACATAGGGGTTGATTTACTAAAACTGGTGCAGCTCTGCAAAGAAACCAATCAGCTAACTGTTTTTTTGTCAAAGCTTATTTGAACAAGCTGAAGTTAGAAGCTGAGTGGCTACAATGCACAGCTGCACCAAATTTTGCACTCTCCAGTTTTGGTAAATCAACCCCATAGTGTCAAACCTAGATAACCAATTTCCACCCAGTCTATTGTCAAATGACAGCTGGACGGAGCATTTGTCGTTCCGGGTGGACGTCATATGATGTCCTCCCGTCACACGCCTCGCACACACCCCACAGACCACGCAGCGGAGCGATCTGTCACCAGCTGTGTCCATCAGATATGGCCAATGACTCAGTCTGTGAGTAGTGCAGTATAACCATGGTAACACTGTATTGCTTTGGTCACAGTGTATTAAAAAAAAATTAAAAATAATATAAAAACAAAGATGTAATAAAAAAGATAAATAAATTGAAAAAAATGATAAAACATTTTTTTTTACATACTGTCACCAGTCCATATCCCTGAATACCTGCAAACCAGTTCTATGATGAAGCTGTACTGCATTGGTGACAGTATGTAAAAAAAAAAAAAAAAATTGTGAAAAAAAACATTTCTTTTTTTAATTTTTTCATTTTCCCAAAAAATTGACAAAAGATTACAACTTCAACAAACTCGCCATGTCTCTTACTAAATACCTTGGACTGTATACTTTCCAAAAAGGGTTAATTTGGGAGATATTTGTACTGTCTTGGCATTTGCTGGCCTCAAGAAATGAGATTTCAAATTTACAGGTCTTTTTTTGTTTATTCAGCAAAAAATAAAAAACCCTGTGGTGATTAAATACCACATAAAGAAAGCTCTATTTGTGTGAAAAACAATTATAAAAATTTCATAAGGGTACAGTGTTGCATGACCGTGCATTTATCATTCAAAGTGTGACAGTGATGAAAGCTGAAAATTGGCCTGGGCAGAAAGGGGGTGAAAGTGCCCTGTGTTGAAGCGGTTCAAGCCTATGGGAAGGCAGAAACGTGTGATTTTTTTTTTTTTCAGTCTTTTTCCGACGAGCATTTGCATGCCTTTAATTAAAAAGGGTATGAGTAGCTGGGCACTGCCATGGGGGACATGTACCAAAGCAAAAAAAAAAAGTTATAAAAATACCATTCACCGGGGAGAGGCTCTTTTAGTGCAGCTTATGGAGGTTAAAATATACGAACCCTTTAAATAACATGCTTTGGGAATGCATTAAACCTCCATGTGACTTTGCGGAAGCAGTAAAGTATACAATGTAAACATGTGTTCTGAGAAAAGGCAAACAAACTTGCCATGTATGGACAGTTTTGCCAATCCTAACCCCTGGCTGGCAATTGTAAAAATACATCAGCTGGGGGTCTGTTAATTTGCGTCAGTAAAACTCCCGCTGCTAAATGACAGCTCCCCATATTTACAAAAAGGCCGTTGTGCTACTTCCACAATATGACAGATCCCTGCCAGTTTCTATTTGTAAACTACCAGGCCGGGGATTTGGGGTGACATCAATGACCAAACATGATTATAACATGCTGAGGATGCTGGGTGACATCACTGACCAATCTGAGGTTCTGTCATTTAACCACTTGCCTACCGTGCACTTAAACACCCTTCCCATCCAGGCCAATTTTCAGTTTCCTGACAGACTCCATGGCAGCATACGTATCGGGTTTGGCCCCGCCTCCAAACCTACCCATAGGACCTCACTCCCATAAATCTTTGCTCCTGTTCAGCACACGTGTTCCTTTTTTGTCCTCCAAAGGATTACCTGATATCCTACCTGAAGATGGATTCCGGGTGATGGATGGCTCTACCAGTCGGGTATGGAGCTCTCCAATAAGCCCCAGCTGCTGCGGGGTATGGAGTAGGGGCGAAGATGTATGCAGCCTTGGCCAAAAAGCCCAGCTGCTGCGGGTGGCCGGTACCCTAAGAATGAGATAAGTCCGGTGTGTGCATCCATCCCTGGTGATCTGCGGTCCGTGAGTACAAAGTCCTCCATGGCAGCTATTTTGTTTATATTATTGCTTGCTCGTGCCTTTATGTCTTACCTGGTTTTCTCCTGCCTTCCCTGGTGGCTAGTGGTCCGGGGCCGGTCAGCGATTCACTTCCTGACCGGCCTCCGGTGCGCGCTACTGCGCATGTGCGGCGCCTCGGGAACGAGGCTTGGTTCTCGCGCATGCGCAGTGTAAGCACGGCGCATGCGCAGTAAGCTGGCGTCGGTGGCGATCGCTGATGACGTCACCAGGCGCCATATTTAAACCCCAGAGCTGTCAGCAGTGTTGTGTTTGTACACACTGCTGATACTGGGTGTTACACATACGAAAATCGTTCGTTTTTGTGGTCGTTTTGCTGTGCGCTGCCGCTCTGCCTGCTAACCTTGGTTCCTGGTGAGTACTGGCCCCAGTTTGGGAGCAACCCCCCCCCCCCCCCCCCGCTTTGCTGGTTTTTCTGACATGCTGTCCGGCTCATTCTTGTAGGTCAGCATCAGAATGGAAGCTACTTTGCCCTCCGGTGGTCAGCCCGCCCCTAACAGGTATTTGGGGCTTCTTGGTGGGGTTGTGGGTTATAGGGGGTGGGGGTAGGAACTCAAGTGTTCCTAGCTTCCTGTCTGTGTTTTCTTCAGTTTATCTGTCTCCCATTCGGGCTCTCAACATCTCCACGGACCTTTTCAAAAATCTTATTGGCCGTGGTAGCCCTACTGAGATTGAAAGGTATCCGTCTTCACCACTATTTGGACGATCTACTCCTGTTGTCCCAAGACAGAGACCAACTATTAGTTCATCTGGAGCAGGTCGTGTCCACTCTCCAGAAGTTTGGTTGGTTACTCAACAAGGAGAAGAGTCACCTGATTCCAACTCAGTCCCTGATCTACTTGGGCGCTCTGTTCGACACAGAGAAGGCGACTATCTCTCTTCCAGAGGGAAAGATAGGGACTCTTCGAGACAGGATTCGCTTTGCCCTCTCGTCCTCTCATCTTCAGGCACGTCAATGCCTGAAGGTGATCGGGACTATGGTCGCAGTAGTCCCCATGGTGAAGTGGGCCCTGTGGAGGATGAGACCCTTTCAGAAGGGATTCCTTCAGCAATGGGATACGTGGCATCTGGATCAACGCATCTTCTTAACCCCTTCAATGAGAGCGAGTCTCCCCTGGTGGTTATGCAGAGACCACCTGCTGAACTGCCACTCTCTGAAGCCAGCTCCGTGGGTAGTGGTTACCTCGGACGCCAGCAACATAGGCTGGGGTGCCCACTGTCTGTCGGAGGTGGCACAGGGCAGGTGGGAGTTTTCCACTCGAGGAATAGTATCCAACATACTAGAACTCCGAGCAGCATTCCAAGCTCTTCGAGCATTTGCTCACCTGACAAAAGACCAACCTGTCATGCTGCGCCTGGACAACACCTCAGCAGTGGCATACATCAGGAAACAAGGGGGAACACGCAGCTGGTCCCTATTGAGGGAAGTGGAGCCGATTATGTCCTGGGCACAGAAAAATCTCTCGAATCTTTCAGCGGTTTATGTTCCAGGAGTCCAGAATGTCAAAGCAGACTTCTTGTCCAGAGTGGATCTGGACAACAACGAGTGGTCCCTTCACAAGGAAACGTTCAACTGGATCCTAACATTGGGGCTTTCTCCAGAGGTAGACCTCTTCGCCTCCCCCTGCAATCACAAACTGCCGAAGTACTACTCAAGATTCAGAGATCCACAAGCATCAGGGATAGATGCACTCTCGGATCAGTGGAGATTCCACAGGGCATACGCCTTCCCACCAATTCCGATTGTGTTGCAGTTCCTTCGGAGACTCAGGTCGGAGCCAGTGGAGGTAGTGGCGGTGATTCCCTTCTGGCCGAACAGGCCATGGTTTCCCCTTCTGACGCTACTCAGTGTCCGAGACCCAATCCCGCTACCCTTCAGACCGGATCTGTTGTCCCAGGGGTCTGTACTCCATCCGTGCCCAGACCGTTTACATCTCAGGGTCTGGATGTTGAGAGGAGGAGGTTACAGGCTTTAGGCTGTCCAGAAACGGCAATCTCGACATTACTTAGTGCTAGAAGAAGCTCAACGAACAGGGTGTATCAGAGAATCTGGGAAAAATTTTCTGCACAACTGAATACAAGGCCTGATCCTCAATCTTCAATTAAGATCCAGGATGTATTGAGCTTTCTCCAATCAGGACTGGATTTGCCTCTATCAGTGAGTTCGCTCAGAGTCCAGGTCTCGGCGATTTCCGCTTTTACAGGGATCTCCTGGGCCACTCATGCCCTAATTCGTCAGTTCTTCCAAGGGGCAGTGAGAATCAGACCTCAGAGAAAACCCAGGTTTCCCAAGTGGGATCTGCCACTAGTTCTGGATTTCCTGGCGAGTCAGATTCAAGACATGTCTGATTCTTTGACCATAAGAGAGCTTACACTGATAACAGTGTTTCTGGTAGCTATAACCTCAGCAAAAAGAGTGTCGGAAATTGGGTCCTTTGGGACACAAGAGCCTTTCTTAACCTTTTTTCCTGACAGAGTGGTGCTCATCCCCATGCTGGATGCGAGACCAAAAAGGACCTCTGTCTTCCATGAAAACATAGAGACAGTATTACCAACCTTTAGACAGGAAGAGGAAGAATCTTCGGTTCATCCGCTGGATGTTGGAGAGTGTATTAAGAAATATTTAGATGCCACTTCCTCTTTCAGAAAATCAGAACATCTTTTTGTTACCTTCTATGGAAAAAACAAAGGTTCAAGAGCCTCGACGAGATCCATTTCCTCTTGGATCATCCAGACCATCCAGTGGGCTTATAGGGCTAAGGGCTTGACCCCTCCAGCAGTAGTTACAGCTCATTCGACGCGGAGCATCTCTACCTCCTGGGCAGTATCCAGACATGTGGCTCCTGAAGTCATCTGCAGAGCAGCATCGTGGTCCTCTATTAACACTTTTTTATCCCATTACTGTGTTGAGCCAGCGGCTCTTTCTTCTGTGAATTTCGGTTTGCAAGTCCTGTCTGTTTGACAAAATGCATTAAACTTTTCTGTTCAGCACCTGCCCACCCTGTGTGTACGGCGAGTTATTTCCCGATACGTATGCTGCCATGGAGTCTGTCAGGAAAACGGAAAATTTATATCAAATACTTACCGTAATTTTCCTTTCCTGATGGACTCCATGGCAGCAGGAGTTCCCTCCCGGATTTCTGTGGAGGATAGTTACAGAACACGTGTGCTGAACAGGAGCAAAGATTTATGGGAGTGAGGTCCTATGGGTAGGTTTGGAGGCGGGGCCAAACCCGATACGTATGCTGCCATGGAGTCCATCAGGAAAGGAAAATTACGGTAAGTATTTGATATAAATTTTCCGTTTTTCAGCGCTGTCACACTTTGAATGACAATTGCGCGGTCATGCTACACTGTACCCATATGACATTTTTATCATTTTTTTCACACAAACAGAGCTTTCTTTTGGTGGTATTTAATCATCTCTGGGTTTTTTATTTTTTACAAAAAAAAAAAAAAAAAAGACAGAAAATTTTGAAAAACAAAAAAAGTTTTTCTTATTTTCTGCGAGTAAATTTTGAAAATAAATTTTTCTCCCTCACTGATGTGCGCTGATGAGGCGGCACTGATGGGCACTGATAGGCTGCACTTATGGGCACTGATAGGCTGCACTTATGGGCACTGATGAGGTGGCACTTATGGGCACTGATGAGGAGGTACTAATATGCCGCACTGATAGGCGGCATTGATAGGCGGCACTGATAGGCGGCACTGATAGGCGGCACTGCTGGGCACTGAGAGGTGGCACTGCTGGGCACTGAGAGGTGGCACTGCTGGGCACTGAGAGGTGGCACTGACGGGCGGCACTGATGGGCACTGATAGGCGGCACTGATGGGCACTGGCGGATGGCACTGATGGACACTGACGGGTGGCACTGATGAGCACTGATGGGTGGCACTGATGAGCACTGATGGGCAGCACCATCAGTGCCCACACTCAGTGCCCATAGTGCTGCCAGTCAGTGCTCATCAGTGCCTAGATGAGCAGGCACTGATGGGCACTGACTGGCAGCACTATGGGCACTGATTGTGGGCATTGATGGGGGCACTGATGGCGGGCACTGTGGGCACTGATGGGGGGGGCAATGTGTGTGTTTTTTTTACCTTTAGTAATCAGGGCACTGGTGATCAGTGCCCTGATTACATGTCTCTGTGTCCCCAGCGGCTGTCGGCTCCCCCTCCTTCCTCACACTGCAGTGTCTGTGTGAGGAAGGAGCGCCGGCGATGAGAGATGATCTCATATGTTTACATATGAGATCATCTCTCATTGGACGGCTTGATCACGTGGTGAATGGCCGCTGTGATTGGCCATTCACCACGATCTGTGATCGGCCGTGTCCCTTGGACACGGCCGACACAGATTCTCCCCGATGCGCGCTCGCGGGAGCGCGCGGGGGGCGTGTCACTTGAGGCCGTTTAAAAGCGGCCTCCCGAAAATTCGAGTCCGCGCTGCAGCCGTATATAGGCTGTAGCGCGGATGGGAGGGGGTTAACAGAGGTAATGCAAATTGACAGACCTCCAGCTGATGTGTTTTTTTACATAGTTACATAGATGGTCTGGCTGAAAAAAGACACAAGTCCATCTAGTTCAACCAATAGAGGAAAAAAAAATTATACATACATATACATACACACACATACATATACTGTACATATATATATATGTGTGTATATATATATATATATTCACATACACATAAATACAATCCTATATACACAATTCTATACCCACAGTTGATCCAAAGGAAGGCAAAAAACCCCAGTAAGGCATGATCTAATTTGCTTCAGCAAATGCTTTCTGATCCCCCAAGAGGCAATGGGATATCCCTGGATCAACTTTGCCTTAAATGTTAGTATCAAGTTAAATTATGTGTATCTAGGAATGAATCCAGGCCTTTCTTAAAACAATATACTGAGCTGACCAGAAGCAGCTCTTGAGGGAGTCTATTTCACATTTTTACAGCTCTAACTGTGAAGAAGCCTTTCCATATTTGGAGATGAAATCTCTTTTCCTCCAGATGTAAAGAGTTCCCCCTTTTCCTCTGTGATAACCTTAAAGCAGGGTTTCTAAAACTTTTTTCATTCAAGGCAACCTTTAAAATTATGCACCCCATTCTAAAATGTAAAAGAAACATGTAACAGTTTTACATAATGCAACGGCATCGACAGACGTAGGACATCCAACATTAGAGATGATTTATTTTATACACCTTTGCACACTGGCACTGACTAGTATTCCAGTATTTCTCCTCTCCCTCATTTTCCTTCCCTCAGTCAGCTAATGTGACCCCAGAGAAGGGCAAACAAGGACATCCTCAGGTACTCACTGTCTTCCTTATCAATTTATGACATAATTTATTTGAATCCCAGCAGCTGGCTCGCACTGTGCCCAAAGTTGTAATGCTAAACAGATTAAAACCGGTGGCTTTGTGTAACAAAAAAATGCAAGTGAGATCCACCTGCCAGCATGCTGACAATTTTGGGCAACTTGTGGCAATTTTTTGCATTTTGCCAAAGCACCTCTGAAGAGTCCAGAAGGCACCCCAGGGTGCTGCGGCACCCTGGTTGAAAAAGGCTGCCTTAAAGTGAATAACTCAACACCAAGTTCACTATATGCACCCCTTATGTATTTATACATGTTGATCATATTCCTCTTTAATCTCCTCTTCTCGAGAGAGAATAAATTCAGTTCCTCTTATCTTTTCTCATAGCTGAGGTCCTCCATGCCTCTTATCCGTTTGGTTGCGCTTCTCTGCACTTTCTCCATTTCCCCGATATCCTTTTTATGAACCATTGCCCAAAACTGAACTGCATATTCTAGATGAGGGGTTACAAATGATTTGTAATGGGGCAAAATTATATCACCCTCTCTGGAGTCCATGCCTCTCTTAATGCAAGATAGGATTTTGCTTGCTTTGGAAACCGCAGGTTGGCATTGCATGCTATTAATAAGCTTAGGATCTACCAGAACACCCAGATCCTTCTCCGCTATGGATTCCCCTAATTCTACCCCCCCCTAGTATGTATCATGCATGCATATTCTTAGCCCTCAAGTGCATAACTTTACATTTATCAACAATAAACTTAATTTGCCACATAGTTGCCCAATTAAACAGTGCATTGAGGTCGGGTTGTAGATTGGAGACATCCTGTAAGGATATTATTCCATTGCACAGCTTGGTGTCTTCTGCAAACACTGAAATGGTACCTTCCCATAATCCCAGACCTATTTTATAAAGATATTAAAAAGTAAGGGTCCCAACACTGAATCTTGGGGTGCACCACTGATAACCTTAGACCATTCAGAGTGAGAATAATTAACCACTACTCTCTGAATAAGGTCTTTTAGCCAGTTTTCTATCAATTTACAAACTGATTTTTTCAAGCCTGTAGACTTTACCCTAAACATTAGCCGGGTGTGGGGAAAAAAGTCAGCCAGTGGCTTGGGCCGGCGAACTGGCCAAATAAAAAAAGTTTGCTGAACTTTGAACACATGTTCAACCACAACCTGAAGCTCATCCCAAATTATTTTAAAGTTTTATTTTTAGCAAGGTCACTTAAAAAACATGGGTGTCAGAAGATTTGCAGTTTTTACTTTTGTAGTAGGTATTTACCCTTTTTTACTTGCAGGGTGACAACATTGTTCATTTTGCAGTGAAATTTTACAGCCTGTGGACATAGTAGTATTAGAAATGCAGTTTTATGTGGGTTTTCAATAACATTACAAAGAAACTAAAGTTCAACTCTAGCCAACACTTTTTAAAGCAGATACAGAAACATGTATTTTTGTTTTGGAAGAATGTTTAACTGCTGGAGCAATTATTTTTTTATGCACACACATTCAATTATGCATTTTTGCCCTAAAAATTACTTAAAACCTCAAAAACATTGTTGAGTAACTGGATACAGAATATATATGTACAATCCCCCAAAAGATGGGACTTTATAGGGCAAGAATAAAAAATCTGTTAAAATATTATAGATTTTATTACATATATCTGTTGTAGAAATAACAATATACAAACATTTAAAAACAATTTGGTGAAATACTTGATTGTACAACCATAGTCTGTTGTAACTGTGAGTAAGTGCTGGTTCACACTTCCGCGTGTGGGGCGATTGCGTGTAATATCGGAGCGCACTGCTCCTTCATTATATGCGATCGGATGTGCAGTGCGAATTCAGCCATACTCTTTGTTATCAGTTGGTGCTTCTTCTTTCTGCCAAAATAACGGGATTAGTCCTTTTGCTGCATTCATCAAATGGGGTATCAATGTTACTTTGTATTGCCTTACTGAGTTTTTTGTACCAAGGAATAGGCAATACCAAGGTTCTTCCAGGATTTCTATTTTCGTGATATTTTTAATTTGGGCTAGATTTTCCTTCCAGAACTTTTTAATTTTAGGACATTCTCACCATAGGTGGGCCGTTGTACCCACTTTTCTGCAACCCCTCCAGCAATTTTTGGATTTCTCATTTTGGTAATTATGTGCTTTATCGGGGGTAATATACCATCTTGCAATGCAATTGTAGTTAATTTCAACTGTGTTTACGTCTACTGTAGACCTGTTTATTAATTTTAAACTTTTTTCTAATTTAACAACTCTTACAGCACATCCATCCAGTTATCCATAAAGGATGGCCCTAGACTTATATGTAAACCCTTACATATACCCACTGAAGTTACTAGCCTTAGATAATGAACAAAAATGTAACAAATCCTCCTATATAAGTTGTACCTGTTTATCTGCAGCTTTTTCTCCTGTACACGATTCTACAACAGATGAAATTATTTTTCTCAGCAGTAGAAAACAGAGGGTAAGGATCTGACATCACACACACTGCAGAGCTAGAGCACAGAGCTGAGTGTACAGTAATTTGAGAGCTGATTGGAGGAAAATGACACACACCTTTCTTCACAGTCTCAGAGAAACATAGAGCTGAGGGTGTAAGTCATTTGCTGTGTGCTGGAGCGGGTGGAGGGGATAGGCAGGCCATCTCTCGGTAGGCTGAGGTGTTGGGATTAACCACTTGACCTCCAGAAGATTTACCCCCTTCATGACCAGGCCATTTTTTGCGATACGACTGACAATTACATTATCATGCAACGCTGTATCCAAATAAAACGTATGTCCTTTTTTTCCACAAATAGATTTTTCTTTTAGTGGTATTTGATCACCACTGCATTTTTTTTTTTTTTTTTTTTTGCTATAAACAAAAAAAGACCAACAATTTGGAAAAAAAAAGAAAAAAAAAAAAAAAAACAATATTTTTTACTTTCTTCTATAAAACATCCAATAAAAATATTTAAAAGAAAATCTAATTTCTTCATCACTTTAGACCAAAATGTATTCTGCTACATATTTTTGATAAAAAAAAATCCCAATAATCCTATATTGATTGGTGTGCGCAACAGTTATAGCGTCTACAAACTATGGGATATACAGTTTACATGAATTTTTAAGTTTTTTTTTTTTTTACTAGTAATGGTGGTGATCAGTGACTTATACTGCAATATTGCGGTGAATATTCAGACACTAACTGACAACTTTGACATTTTTTTTGGGAAGCAGTGACACTAATACAGTACAATACATGCAAAATGCACTGTCACTGTACTAGTGACACTGGCTGGGAAGGGGTTAAACATCTAGGGTGATTAAATGAATGCCTAGCCAGTGTTTTGGTGTACTGTGTGTGTTGCTTTTATTTAGGAAAGTAATTTATTTTATTTTCTGCTTTGCAGGAAAAGAAAATCCATTACTTCCCCGCTGACATGACAGGGCTCTGTCTTGCTTACATAGGTGTGTGAATTCCCGATGATCAGCGGGTGCCGGCGGCCATCCATTGGCTGACACTTGCTGATTGGCATCTGCTTTTTTTAATCACAGCACAGCCTGGTTGGCGGTGCGCGCGTGCGCTCCCTACCCAAAAGTGCCAGATCACGTACCTAGTAAGGCTAGTACGTGATCTGGTGCAGGACAATCACCTTGTCACCATATATGTTTTTTATACAGTCGGCAAGCGGTTAATCTACTATGAGTCCTGCAGATAGCAGAGAGTAGAGAGGAACCAGACCATGCTCTTTTGGTTCAGGTTAGTACACACTATAGTGGGATGGGCTTTTTAATTTTTCATGTCTAAGGTTTACAAACACTACTTTTTAGTAATGACTTCTCAGTCACCTCCTTAAGGCTCTATTCACACGTGAGCGTTACATTTTCAGGCGTTTTTTTTGGGGGGGGGGGGGGGTTTCAGGCATTTTTGCAGGTGCTTGGAGGCAGGCATTGACATCTAACAAAAACGCTTGAGAATTTTTCAATTAAATTTCATTAAAAAAAAAAAAACGCTTGGAATCTGGCAAAAAAAGAAGCTCATGCTTTTTGGGCGTTTTGAGACTTAAGAGATGAGCATTTTACGAGCTGAATAACTCTCAAGTGTGAACAGGGTCTAACATTGTATAGAAGGGTAAATCTAGGTGGGATTTTTAAGCAAGTAAAAAGGTAAGTCAAAATGTTTTTTTTTTTTTATATGATAAGATAAGATATGCTGTGTGAATAGGAAAATGTAACAAATATAAAGTTAGTGTTATGCCAATTTGGATGCAGAGGTTGAATTTGTTTTGAAATTTTCCAAATTTTTTTTTTTTCTTATTCATTTTTCACCTTCTGAACCTGATAGGGACATACTCCCTGTTCTAGGGTGACAAGACTACTGTATCTAGCAGGAGCAGCACTGTCACCCTAGGAAGGAAGTTTAGGACTACATAACATCTTCCCCCTCATCATACCATAGGGGGAGGTGGTTTATAGCCAATGGAGCTAGATTAGCAACAATGCTAACTGATAAGTGACCACAGAGGAAGAGAACACAGGAAGTTATCAGTTCACAAGGTTTATGGTTGAAAGAACAGCTATTTTTTTGCATTTGTCAAACAGATATAACAAAATGCATTCAATGGCATATGTAACAAACCATAAGGCCCCGTTCACACTGGGGCGACGCTACTTTGCCGGGCGACCTCATAGGTCGCGGCGCTCTGCTCGCCCCTCGACCTCGGAGCGGCCGTCACGGACTTCATAACATTGAAGTCTATGCAGGTCGCTCCGGGTTGCCCCAAAGAAGCTCCGGACCCTTTTTCTAAGTCGGAGCGACTTGTGTCGCTCCTATTAGAACGGGTCCGCAGCTTCTCTATAGAAGGCGACCTGTCAGGCGACCAGGTCGCCTGACAGGCCGCCCCAGTGTGAACGGGGGCTTAGGGAGTAAATCAGGGATGTGCAGAGAGGTCAGTGTCTGGTAAGGCACTGGCTAGTGTCACAGCCAGATACAACCCCCACATTATTTAGTAAATAAAGCCCCACATCAACATTTAGTGAATAACCCCTACATCACCATTTAGTGAATAAACCCACACATCACCATTTAGTGAATACCCCCACAGCGTAGCTGAGCACTGTGAGATAAAAATGTCATCCTCATCTTTAGCTAATTGGCTTACGCTTAAAAACCAGCACGTCAGGACGCAGGCTGTCAATCAGATTCCCCCATACAAATAAGCGTCTGGTGAAAGGAATCTATTGGACAGCAGATTTTTATTTTTTTATTTCTGCATTCTGTACAGGGCTGTTACAGAATGCAGAAATAAAAAAAAATAAAAAAATTTACACTGTGCTCTATATACAGTAGCTACCAACAGTCATGATTTTATTAAAACAAGTCCTTATGTTGGTTCAATTAGTAAACTATGAGAACTAGAATATTATAAAAACAGCGCTAACAGGAATGTGAATTAATCAATAAATAAATAATAAAATCATCCAATAATAATAAATAAAATCATCCAATAACTATATATAATATAATATAATAAAGTGCACTAGTGGTAAAAAAAAGTAGCAATTCATACATATGAAAGTGCAATAATATCAAAAAATTATGGTGCTTAATAGTGCAAAGGTGCTGGATAAAGTGCAGTCCAAAATAGTCCACTTAGAATTTCAATGAAGTGCTGAATAAAAGTGCTTGAAGTGCTCCACACGGTGACAGGTGCTTCAAAAGACCCTTTTGGGGATCCACTCACCAGATTTTTATGGTAATCAAGCCTCAAATAAGCAGTGGTTTTCCAGCATAATATAGCCCATAGGGATAGATGGGTCAGCAAGCCTCCAGCCTTCAACTACAGTCCCCCCTCGGACAGGCACTCAAAAAGGAAGGGAATGAGCCAGAAATAGTGAAGCCCGCAGGATATTTATTAAAATATAACGATTAAAACTACTCACATAAGTATAAGATAAAAAAGCATTGGATAACCACAATCAAAGCGTAGTATGCGTCCACTTCCGGGAACGCTGCCGGCATGCGTTCCACGGGGTATAGGAGGTGACATTGTGTGAATGCCGTCTGCCAGGAAGTGCGTTGACGCGTTTCGCCCGCCTACAAAGGGCGTTATCAAAGACAGTGGGTGGGCATTCGGATCAGATCCGCCTCTCAGTTTTTTAGGCGGATCTGATCGGATGCCCCATTCAGCCCTATGGAGGGGGATCGGATGGGATCGGAAGAGAGCGGACAAGCGGTCTGCTCTCATCCGATTCCCCGCACTGTGTATGGAGACGGAGCTGTCATCCGCCGGCTCAGCGGGGATCGGCGGATCGATCCCCGCTGAGCAGAGCACGGTCCGCAACGGAATGCGGACCATGTGAAAGAGCCCTTTGTCTGTTTACATCCGTTTTTCGTCTGATCCGTTTTTTTGAGGGATGAAAAATAGGGCATTCATCCGTTCCAAAAAACGGACATTGACGGAAGTGGATGAAAACGGATGTTAACGGATGATCATCCGCTGTCATCTGTTTTTTACATAGAGATGCATTGATGTCCGTTTTTCATCCGTCAACGGATGGATGAAAAACGGACATACGGACCTATGTGTGAAAGGGGCCTTAATGCTTAACTAGGGGTTGAGGAATAAGCTGTTATAATTACCTTATTCTTCACTCGAACATCCTTCCTCCATTTTGTGTGACCAGTCCATCCAAGCCTCTTCTCTATGAAGTTCTGGATGGTGTCTGCACCCTTCACATACAATGGAGGGCCAATAGTCATACATTTTACGTGACAGCAGCAAGGACCCCCTCACAACCCGGAGTTTTTAAGAGACTAGAAGAACGCTTGTGCTGGGGGAGCAAATGCGGTAAGTAATACAGCCTTTTCCTATACCCCCAAGACTTAGCGAGCATTTAACCAGTCGGGGGACCCCACTTTTTGCTAATCAGCATTAAAGTTTTGACATTAAATACACTTTAGTACTATCATTGCAGGTATTTACCAATTACATTTACCAGAATAAATACGTTTTGCTGTACTGATTCTTTAAGTGCCGGTTCACACGAGGGCGACCTGTGAGGCGACCTGGTCGCCTCACAGGTCGCCGCAGGTCGCCTCCCATAGGGAAGCTGCGGACCCGTTCTAATAGGAGCGACACAAGTCGCTCCGACCTAGAAAAAGGGTCCGGAGCTTCTTTGGGGCGACCCGGAGGTGACCGCCATAGACTTCAATGTTATGAAGTCCGTGGCGGCCGCTCCGAGGTAGCGGCGCGCTGCTCGCACCGCGACCTTGGAGGTCGCGGTGCGAAGTAGCGTCGCTGCAGTGTGAACCGGCGCTTAAGCCCAGAAACAATCTTTGTGAATTATCTGTATACTCAAAATAACATGAAAATTGATGTAATAATGTGCACACAGTAGATTCAGCTGATCTGTGCAAAAAAGCCTTTAGTGATTTAAAAACGTTATCTCCAGTCATATAAATTTGCAAATGATGCACAGTAAAGGGTTATGCTTTAGTAAACTGACCCTAAAATCCTTTACAGCATCAAGAAACAGCAAGATTGAATCATGCCTTATTTCTAAAAAAAAACATGAATATTTCTTCAAAGAACATAAGCAATCTGTATTTGTTAAATGACAAATCCACTTAAAGAGGTTGTAAACCCACATTTTTTTTTTTGTTCACCCTGCAAGAGAAACACATAATGAGCTAGTATGCATCGCATACTAGCTCATTATGAAATACTTACCTTAGAACGAGCCCCCGCCGTGCCGCCCGCTTACCTCTACGACGGGCGACATGTCCAGTCGCCCGTCTTCCGGGATTGCGGCATCCGGCCATCTGATTTGCCGGAGCCGCGGTGACGTCACTCCCGCGCACGCGCGCGGGAGCCGACAGTCTCGGCATGGGGCTCTGAAGAAACGGCACGAGCGGCCGTTCCTTCAGAGCGCATGCGCCAGTGATGTCACTGGCTGCATGTAAGGTAAATATCTCCTAAACGGTACATGTTTAGGAGATATTTACAGCACCTATAGGTAAGCCTTATCATAGGCTTATCTATAGGTACAACTTGCAGAGGAGGGTTTACTTCCTCTTTAAGCATTTAGGATTGGGAGCAATACCTTATAAAATTTAAACACAAAATAGTAGCATTTTGGCTCTTTTTGCATCTTCCTGCAGACTTTATTTACCCAATCAGGGAGGTCTACTGCCAGTTTAAAGCTGAACCTCAGGCAGCTATTAACCACTTTATGACTGCCTGCCACAGTTATACTCCTGCGCGAACTGCCGTACCTATATGTCGGTCGTGCGCCTGACACCCGCGATCGTTACCCGCTGAGAGAGAAGAACGGTCAGCTGTTGTAAACACAGCTGACCATTCTTCTCCCTGGAATGATCACAGAGCTCCTGTGATACTTTTATATAGGATCACAGGTCTCTGTGGTCATTTCACAAGCCACGCTCCCCCACAGTTAGAAACACACCCTTAGGTACACATTTAACCCCTTGATCACCCACAGTGTTAACCCCTTCCCTGCCAGAGTCATTATTACAGTAACAGTGCATATTTTTATGTCACTGGTCCCCCCAAAAGTGTCAAAAATGTCAGTCAGGGGTCTGATCTGTCCGTCGCAATGTCGCAGTCCCGCAAAAAATCGCAGATCGCCGCCATTACTAGTTAAAATACAAAACACACCGCCATTCCCCAAAAGGCTTATAAGCAATAGCTGACTCTCCATCTTATCAACGCGGCGAAGATGTGCGTTTCCTGCCGATGGCTCTCCCCCCACTGTCGCCAACTGGCTTCGCAGAGTGGGCAAAGTTGCGGAGATGGAGGACTTGACTCATCAAGCACACGACACCCCTACCAAATTTTATACCCCCTGGGCTACTTGTTTGGACTTTTCTTATTGAGCTGAATACCGTAGACTGATGGACACCAATGGTTAACTGGCTACATCTCTTATTTTGGCATTGCTGATACCTGCCTTATTTTGACCCCTTCACTTGCAGGTTTATGGAAGGCTTGGCTTTGCAGGACCCCTCTCACTCTCAACCCCCCCCCCCCTCAACCCCAATACCACCCCCCCTTTTTTTTTTTTCTTTTCTTCTCTCTTCTCTTTTCCCGATGCCCGTTTCTTCTCTTCTCTTTTTCTAGCCTCCCCTCTCCTCCTCCCCTTCTTCCCACATAGATCTTTGGTAACCCAGCTAACGTAAGGACCGTATATAGCTCACTCTGCTGCCATTCTTTCTCCTTTACTTATTTATGTTCAGGCACACTCCCCCTGACCCCTTTGCCCCCACCATGGTCCCTCATTAGCTCCCTCTAATGGGCGTTCCAGGGCTTCAGACACAGTGTGATCCCCTTTGGGGGTGTCTGACTCCGTGGACGCGCATCCGAGTGGCACTTCTATCTTACCTCCATAAGACCAGCCATATATTTACTATGGAAAGGGGGGCCCACATGGAAACCCCTTTTGGGCGCACTTACTTTTCCTGTCATGCCTACTGATGGCACCCTACAGTTGCTTCTATGAGTACATATCTGACAAATTATTATTTTTTATGCCTTAAGGGTGAGTTTGTTACTGTTACTGCTACCATTGCCCATTTTGTTGTATAACATCTTTTACATATGCTGTGCTTCATTTTGTATGCTTGAAATTTCTCAATAAACTGTTTACAAAAAAAAAAAAAATAATAATAAAGTATTCTGAATCTGGGAAATAAACAAACAAAAAAAAAAAACAATAAAAATTACATAAATCTTTCCCGTGGTTAGTAGACGTGATAACTTTTGCGCAAACCAATCATAATACACTTATTGCGATTTATTTTTTACCAAAAATATATAGCAGAAAACAAATTGGCCTAAAATGTTAAAACATTTTGATTTTTAAAATTTTTTTTTTAGGGAATGTTATATAGCAAAATGTGAAATATATATATATATATATATATATATATATATATATATATATATATATTAGAATTGTTGCTCTTTTTTTGTTTATAGAGCAAAAAATAAAAATCGCACAGGTGATCAAATACCACCAAAAGAAAACTCTATTTTTTCCATCCTTCCGGTCCAGAAGTGGTTAATAAACACAATTGAATACAGTTGTGTATTTATTTACAAAAAATAATTCAAGCTGAATTCCCCTACCCTTGGCCTTCCCTTTCCTCCCTGAAGCAATTATAAATTACATTATACATATCTTTAATCTAGCAGCCTTTTATTCAGTATGATGATGTCATGGGTCCTTCCCTGTTCTCCTCTTCTGTTGACAATGGGCAGTCATTTTTGACAGTACAGCAGTAATATGAGTCTAGGCTGCCTGAAAAAGCTGCTTGTTTATTATCACAGTTTCAATCACAGTGATCACATGTCAATAGTACACAATGACTTTCATTCATAGTCATACATTGTGTACTATTGTGATCCCTGTGATTGGTCACAGTAATCACATGGTACATGGACCATCACAGCAGACCTGTACCATATGATAGATGTAGCCAATCACAACTATCACAATAGTACACAATGGCACATGAATGGATGCAATTTGTGAAAATGATTCCTTATAACAGTGATTAGATTATCACTGTAAAAAGCAATCAGTGGAAAAAAATCCTGATTACTTCCCCAAAGCAGTACAGTGTCACTATTTAAAAAATGTAAACAAATGTGAAAGAAAAAAAAAACATTTGTTTTTCTTTTAACCACTTTACCACCGGAGGATTTTGCTGTCTTACGTCCAGGCCACTTTTTGCGATTCGGCGCTGTGCGAATTTAACTGACAATTGCGCGGTCGTGCAACGCCGTACCCAAACGAAATTTACGTCCTTTTTTTCCCACAAGCTTTCTTTTGGTGGTATTTGATCATCTGTGCGCTTTTTACTTTTGGCACTATAAACAAAAAAAGAGCGTTTATTTTGAAAAAATAACAATATTTTTAAAATTTTTTTATATGAAATCCCCCCCCAAAAAATGTAAAAATCAAATTTTTTTTAAATTTTTGGCCAATTTGTTTTCTGCTACCTATGTTTGGTAAAAAAAATCACGATAAGCGTACTTTGATTGGTTTGCGCAAAAGTTATTGCGTTTACTACCTACGGGAAAGATTTCTGTCATTTTTGGTGTTTTTTTTTTTAATGCGTAATGGCGGCGATCTGCGATTTTTTTTGCGGGACTGCGACATTGCGGCGGACAGATCGGACCCTTGACTGACATTTTTGACACTTGTGGGGGTACCAGTGACATTACTGCAGTAATCAGTGCTATATATATGCACTGTTACTGTAAAAATGACACTGGCAGGGAAGGGGTTAATTTTATTGGAGAGGGAGGAGTTAATGTATGCCTGGTGCTTACTGACGTGTGGGGGGGGAGGTGACTGAGTGACAGAAGGACAGATCGGATGTTCAGCTATGCTGAACACTCCGATCTGTCAGTCCCTGTCACTTAGGAGATCCGCCCGCTCTGTTTACACAGGCGGGCGGATCTCCTCACTCGATTCCCCGACGATCGGGGCAGAGCAGCGGCGATCTCCGCTGCTCCTCCCCTGGCCCGACTCCCGCTGTGACTGAACACAGCGGGAGCGAGCCTCCGGCGGCGCGCGATCGCCGCCCACAAGGGGCAGAGTCCAGCGACGTAGGTCTACGTCGCTGGACGGGATCGTGCCACATTGCCGCAGTAGCAGCAATGTGAGCAGGGTTGAAGTGGTTAAGATTCTGTCACCAGTCAGTGTCCCTGATCACCATTGTCCCAGTCATATATTGAAGCTGTACTGTTCTGGTAATAATATGTAAAAAAAATAATTGTAGGAAAAAAAAATCATTTTATTTCATTTCTTTATTTTCCAAAAAATTGTGACAAAAAATCTCAGCTTATAAAAACCCACTATGCCTCCTACTAAGTACCTTGGACTGACTACTTTTAAAAAGGGGTAATTTTGGGGGTATTTTATTGTCCTGCCATTAAGAAATGAGCAGACAAGGACTCACTGCTCAAGGTGGTGTGATTGCCTGATGACTCACACAGGTGCATGCCCCGGCTCGCCTCCGTGAAAACTTGATAAAAGAAAAGGAATTGGCAGCACTCCAGGTTGAGTCAAAATCCAGATTTATTGACTGGACATCCAAATATGACAATCGTGACAAGGTAGACGCGTTTCACACACTGACTGTGTGCTTAATCATTACCATGTACCATAGTAATGATTAAGCACACAGTCAGTGTGTGAAACGCGTCTACCTTGTCACGATTGTCATATTTGGATGTCCAGTCAATAAATCTGGATTTTGACTCAACCTGGAGTGCTGCCAATTCCTTTTCTTTTATTAAGAAATGAGATAGGCAGGCAGTACATCAGGATTGGAAGTCAATGTAGAGAGTGTTGGCGCCTCCCTTAACCTCCCTGGCGGTATGAGTCTTTCCGATTTTTGGTGCTGAAAGCGGTAGGTACCATTATTTTGCATGTAATTCTTAAAAATTAGCAGCCTAAACCAACTATTTACATATGATTTTTTTTTTTCTTCTTTATAACATCTCGGGTATGATAAAGTTTGAAACACAAAATCATAAATTATAATATAATAAATGACTATAAATCAGTTAAAGTATGTATGTATATATATACATACATATATATATATATATATATATATATATATATATATATATATATACATATATGTATATATATATATATATATATATACATAAAAAGTACAGTAAAACTGCAGGAAAGGGCACGGGGGGGGGGGGCAATCTAATGTGAATTTATTTTATTTTGCAATGTATCAGTGTGTTTGGTGTGCTTTACTTTTGAATTTGCCACCGGTTCCACCCCCCTGCGAGCGTCACGTCGCAGGAGACGGAAGCCAGGGCACAGAGCATCGGGAGGAAGATCCGCCGCCGCACACCGCCCGCATACATCACTGGATCCAGGGGACAAGGTAAGTACCCCCTCTACCAGGATCCAGCGATGCTTCTGGCGGTACCCCGAGTGTGGCCCGGGGTTACCGCTTTTGGCACTGAAATTTATCCCCGAGCCACACTCGGGAATACAGCTAGGAAGGTTAAGGGTTAACAAAAAATGTGAAGCTGCTCTCAATTTAAGTAAGCTAGACTTAAAAGGACATAAAGGAAGTAATGAAGCGCTAACACACAAATGCAATCAATTATAAATCATAAAAATCACAACCTCAATATATATAAAATCACCAAAAAGTGCTTAGTAATTTGTGCAAATGAGCAAAAAAAACCTGTTTAAGTATAGGTGAAGATACAGAGATGGGGTTCTCCTAATTGGATGGCTCCAAATGCTCCTAAGTGGGTGGCTCAGATCCAGGTGGCTCAAAAAATACAGTGGGAAGAACTCATGGTGCAGTATTTTTTATTTAAATCAAAATTAAAAGCAAGAAAGCAACTCACATTTTATGGTGCCTCTCAGGCACTTGGAAACAGGCAGTATAAAAGAAACAGGGAACCTCTGCTGACCTTTCCTTACTTCCGCGTTCCAGGCTACTGTTTACCGCAAACCGGACGTGACATATGCCGTGCTGGACCTCAATGTATTTCTCAATCGTTATCAGGAAGAGCATTTTGAGCCATCCAGTTAGGAGAACCCCATCTCTGAAGGATCAGATACCCCCTACGTTACTTTGGCACCACACTGAGAGAAGAAGCACTTTAAGGAATCACTTAAAAAATCACCCCCTGTTTTGGAACGTTCATTTTTCCACTATATATGGACTTTGTTTTATATTTTTATTTTTATATTTTTTCAATTATATTTTTCTAATTACCTTGTTTTATATGGTGTGTCACTTTGGTTCTCATATCATTATCTGTGTTTTATTATGCATTCACACCTACTTGATTTACACCCACATTCTCTTATTGGAGTAAGTTTTCTCTACGTTTTTATTACATGAAGCATTTGATTTATTTATATATATTTATCAGTTCTAGTGCACTCATTCACAACACCTGTATGGTTTACCTAAGAAGGATGTAACACCTGCACTTTATTCTTTGTCCACCATCTGGTCAAGTTTACAAGTTTGCACTATTACCTATATTTAAACAGGTTATTTTTGCTCATTTGCACAAATTACTAAGCACTTTTTGGTGATTTTATATATATTGAGGTTGTGATTTTTATGATTTATATTTGATTGCATTTGCGTGTTAGCGCCTCATTACTTCCTTTAAGTACATCAGGATTGATCAATTTTCAGATATACTGTATATACCATAGTTATAGACTCTATAACTTTCACACAGACTAAATAATATACACAGATTTGGGTTATATTTACCAAAGAAATGTAGCAGAATACATTTTTGCCTATGTTTATGAAGAAAGAATATTTATTTGCAACATTTTATAACAGAAATGAAGAAAATCATATTTTTTTTCAACATTTTTGTTATTTTTTTTATAATAGTTTATATGGCAAAAAAAAAAAAATTAAAAATCAACAAAAGAAAGCTCTATCTGTCTCAAAAAAATGATAAAAATTAAATTTGAGTACAGTGTTGCATGAGCAATTGGTTTAACTGATATATATTTTACTCTGCATAATCATTTTTTATTTTATAAATAAATATTTTATTTATGACAAAGAATTCAGATAACATTTTCGGTATTGTAGAGAGACAGCATGGCAGTAACTTTACCTTTTTTATAGCTTATTTTCAGCTTGAGACTGGAGCATAGCACCACACAGCCCTGCACCAAAAAATAAAAGTGCTAATATCCTGGCACTCTAAAGCTAGAAACACTCTATACAACTTTTGTGGTTAGATTTCCTTTAGATTTAAGCCCCGTACACACGTAGCGATCGTCAGCCGAACGATCGGCCGTCTTTTGTCCAGGGCTGTCCTGTCGGTTGAAAACTGCAAAAGACTGCACACGAATTTTGTCGGCCAACAACAGCCGACTGCAGAAGTGATGTCATGTGATGGTTAACTTCCTTGTCTTTTTTCTTTTCTGAGCATGCCCAGTCTTGCAAATCTGCTGATTGTCGGCCGAATTCTGTACTGACTGGCGAACAATCGGCCGTTCTGGTGACGGCCAACAAATATTTTAAAGTCTGCACAACAGATTCTGTTCGGCCGAAAATGCGCTGTCGGCTGTCGGAAGCATCATACTAACAAGCCTACAATCGGCCGATCGGTCGGTGGCCGAATATTTGCGGCCGACAATCGGTACGTGTGTACGGGGCTTTACCTTCAACTCTGTAGTGCAAGGTCCTGCCTAAATGCATACAAATTAAAAGTGTTTAGGTTTGACCTCATATTATATGGTTTTGGTAAATCTAAAGGAAAAAATCTGAAGACAATTATATAGTGTGTATGGCTCATAAGCTATTGATCTGTGGCTTATTTGCCACAAATACACTATCCTATTTATTGGAAGTGAACTTACAATTCATTAAATGAACAAAAACATATTTTATTTTATGAAGGCCAGAGCAGACCTTATTCTTGGGTCCTTATGCCCATGCTTATTGTTTATAGTAACTAATAAAATTCTCTCCTTTGTTTTTCCAAGGCAGAGAGAAGAATGTAAAGCAGAATATTATTGGCCAATTTCGGGCTATATTTGTTTTTTTTTCTTCAAACTATTTGAAAAATTAAACATATTTTACTGTTGCTATGGGCAAGACCTTGCCCTCTTTTCAACTAAAGGGCCCCCCTTTCTACTAACTCCTAGAGAGGGGCTATTCAGAAATTTCCAGACTTGGCTAATACTTTACACAGTTTTTGGCTCTTCAGTTGAAGTTAATGAGCTGATAGCATCGATCAACTACTTTCCCCACCCTCGTGAATGTATTAGTAACTGCTTCAATATTATTGTGATAAAAATTCACACCATCAGGTTACTTTTTACATTATGACCTTAAAATAATACTAAAGGCAAAAATCAAAAATGTCCTATAATATGAGGTCTGTCACTAGCATTAATGAAGCGGTCTTGGTTTTTCTGCAAAAATGAAAGTTAGAGGGTTGAGACCACAATGTAACACAGAAGGGTGCTTACAATGGTCACTATTCGATCATTTAGTTAAAAATGTTATCTCAAAAGGGAAAAAAAAATCAGTGGCTGCTTAAATCATATTAGCTGGAGTAAGGCTTTATTTTTTTACTCACATCCAAGTCCATCTAAATCTAGTATTCCGTCTAACACTTTACTCTCTAGAGCCCTCCAGCTGTTGCAGAACTACACATCCCATGAGGCATTGGAAACTCTGACATTCACAGACATGACTTGGCATGATGAGAATTGTAGTTCCTGAACAACTTGAGGGCCATAGTCTGAAGACCCCTACTCTAGACAGTGGTGCTGTCCAAGGGTATCTCCGGTGCTCCTCCATGGATAGAGGAGCCGCTCTAACACAGAAGTGAGTTACTGACCTGATCACCAGGTGAAAACAAAGGAAAAAAGTCCAAAAACAACAATCTAACACATCATATTCATATGCTACAATACAATGCAATTTTGTTTTGGGGTTTAGATACACTTCATAGAAGAACACCACTTTGGATGAAAAAAAAAAAAATGATAACTAGCATATACCATTGCTACCCAAGCCATATTGTATATAATGTTATTAAAAAAATTACCTTTCCCTTTCATTCTGAAACAGCTGTAATTTTCTAAAAACTGTCTAAAAAGTATGATGCAGTACGGTACCCTGAAGGTATTCTCTACACAGTTGGTGTATTGAATGCCTCCAGAAATGTAATTTCCTGTTTGTATGATAGCTCACTGATTTTCTCAGATGTCTGCACTAAGATACAAGTAACATTTTAGGCATCCCCCTTTGGTTAGACACTCCAAAGGGGTTTACTACTTCTAGCAGGATGTAGAACACCGAAAATGCAGCAGTTGATTATAATGATCCCAAACCCAGGAGTCTAGAAAGGACATGAACCAAACAGCTATTTCTTCAGAGCAAACAAAGGTAGAAATCTGTGACAAGGTTTGTTACAATCCTTGCAATATACATTGATTGCCAAGAGGGGATTTTTCTTAACAAAAGCGGAGTTACAATTTAAGCCATTTACATTTTCTTGGCTACTAATTTGAGTAAGTAATTTTTGGGAATCTATTATATTAGGCCTTACTTATTTGCTCTTGATATAATGAGTTTTTAACATTTCTATTATTCCTTCAGGCACATTTTTTTTTTTCTGAAATGGTAAAACATAGGGCTTGTTTTATTTATTTATGAAGCAGAAGTTGAGCCTTTGCAAACATTATACTCCTCTAGGTTGCTCTTAGATGCATCTACTAGCCATGGGTGCAAAACTCCAAGTGGTGTATGTTCCTCCCTGGAGTGATTTATTGGAAAAAGATACAGGCTGCACAACCATTTTTCCCATGTTGAAACAAATTTTGTTACTCAGAATGAATCACATCTTCTACCAGGTTCAGTTCTACATCTTATATGTTTTACCTCATATCAGGACTTAATAATGGACATTGCTCCTGCGGTATTGTGTATGGGGGTTAGTGAAGGGTCTGCCACCAGATTTTAACCAGCAGGACTGCAAACAACATGGAAGGCTGCTGCCAGAGGAGCTAGGTAAGCATTTCCAGGGGGATAACTCAGCTGTGCATGTTTAGTGGGGTAGGGATGGTGCTGGGAGGTTTTAGTATCTTGAAATTGTCCTTCAACTTTAGCAGCTCAATAGGATGACAAATTAAACCATGTTTATGCAACTCCAATGAAATTGTATCTTTTTTTACAAGCACCAGCACTCCAAACTGCTTTCTGGTTTTCTAGCATCTATTCATAGATATATTATCGCCTACATTTTATTTTGTTTTTGTTTTTTTTTTAATATTTCATGCCTACCCTTATGCACCTAAGGAATTAAATTAGTTTTTAGGATTGAAATAATAAAGGTGCAAAATGCTAGTAATTGGACAGCTATAACATATAGTTATGTTGTGGTGGTATTATAATCCCGCTAGAAATTCTAAATGCCTCCCCTCATTTTCCCATTCCTGTTTTAGGGGCTACTTTTGCCTGGGAGATATGAACTACACTTGGTGGACATGCCCTAAGGTCAAGCATCTATGGATATGGGTATACACTATGGTCACTACTGTTCTCCACATCAATCTGTGTAAAGACCCCTAGGAGGCTCTTTTGCATAAACCAATGAACAATATTACCCATTGGGAGTGCACACTTATTACTCACATCTTCATGGCCATGAAGCAGACAATAGAGAAGGAGTGGACATCACTGACTCTCAGCTTCGCTGAGGCAAAAAGCCACGTATAAAGCACACTCATTATAGAGAAACTCATGGAGGTTTTTGCACTTATTGGATCTGTAGTTCCCATTCCGCCACGTTGCTGCAGGCCTCTGGAGTATTCTTTTTCTTCTCTCCTCTGCCCCTTCCTCTCTCTCCTTCCATTTTTCTTCACTTTTCAGTCTTCTTATTGCCCCCTTAACTCTCTCCTGTCTGCAGCTGCCCTTTTTCTTTTGATGTCACAAGTGGGAAGAAAACTTTGGTTTCCCCTTACCCACCTAAAAACCATTTAAGACTAGTATTTTTTTTATAGATATATCTCTTTTCTTATGGGCCTTCTTATGACATTATCATTTTGGACTCCAGTCCCACGAGTCTTGCA
The DNA here is from genome assembly GCF_965119305.1 of Pelophylax lessonae. Taxonomy (NCBI): domain Eukaryota; kingdom Metazoa; phylum Chordata; class Amphibia; order Anura; family Ranidae; genus Pelophylax; species Pelophylax lessonae. The sequence goes on along the minus strand of NC_138772.1, from coordinate 433,593,144 downwards.
TATGATGTTGTCTTTGGATATTTTGCCTTTTTGCCCAGTATTGTTTGTTTACCGTTCTAAGTTCAGGATATCTAGAAGACAGTATGTTCTTATTGCCATACTCTTTGTTCTCCACTTATGAATGTACTATATATATGTAAACGTGTACAAAACTTGTCGTAAAATGTAGGAGCATCATTACTGTGAAGGAAAGTAGAAGCACATTATAATTCTGGCACATTTAGTTATTTCTCTAGAAAAAAAGCTTTTTAATGCAGTCCACCCAAAAATGATATTAAAATTTTAAGCTGAATCAGCATTTGGCTTCTTTCATGTTTTCAATAAATAGACAGTGTAATTTCATTGTCGTAATTCCCAAGTCTATCCCTGTCAACCTGGGAGGTTTGGTTGTTCTTGTCCACATTTACATTTCCCAGCATTTGCTGTTGTATTCTCCATAATTCAATATAAATGTAACAATCCAACAGGAAGACAAGGAACCCCAGAATGGATCCAAATTCCATATTAAAAACTGTCTGTGGTTTACCTCCACAGCATCCCCAAGGAGCTGGAATTTCATTTTTTCATGAAAACTAATCCTTTAAATACTAATGACACTTGTAGAAAAGCCAGGATAATATAAACAGATGGCAAGAGAGATTGTGACATTGTAAACAGAATTTTTATTGTGAAATACTTCAATGATCGATATTTCCTGGGACAAGTCTCCAAAGCCTGGGGCTGTTCCTAGAGACAGCTGGCAGCTACAAGCAGAATCTGAAAGATTTCTCTAATTGACACTTCCAGGTTTGTATGTTTCTGAGAGCTTTTTATAGGCCAATTACAACCAGCGCTTTTTTCTTAGCTTTGAATAGAGTGGGTAAAGGTTAGCAACTCTGTCAGGTTTTTATCTTTGTCTGATTTACTTTATTTTTTTCTAACAGGATGTGAAGCCTTTCTCTCTTTATAAAATTACTTCCTTTGCCTTCTGTATTAAACAAGGATGGATGAGGTTCAGGTTGGCCACTACTATGAGTTTGAGGCGAATCTGCGGGTTCGAGATTCATAGCCCCAACTAATTTAAGTGCAGGTTCACCCAAGAGAATTGTTACTATACCATAATGCACTACATGGCTAGCAGGCATAGAAGGTCAAATTAGGGTTTTTGGATAGCCAGCCCCCTCACTAAAAAAAAAGAGTACAGAGAAGCCATAGGGGTTGATTTACTAAAACTGTGGAGTGCAAAATCTGGTGCAGCTGTGCATGGTAGCCAATCAGCTTTTAACTTCAGCTTGTTCAGTTAAGCATTGGCTAAAATACCTAGAAGCTGATTGGTTTCTTTGCAGAGTTGCACCAGAGTTTGCACTTTCCAGTTTTAGTAAATCAACCCCATAGTGTCAGCGTATCGGAAGCTGCTGTAAAAAAAGGATAAGAAAAGCTGACAAACTGCATTGGGAGAGATTGGGGTCAGTTAGGAAAAAGCACTTTAATTCCAGTTGCTAGATTTTTGAGCAACCAAACCTTTTGCTGCTTTTCATGTTCTTATTATTTGGGGCCTGTCCTGTTCATAGCATACTTTTCTTTTTTGCTGTGAGGCTTCCCTTTACAAATGGGCTTTTCAGGGGGTGGTATATTGGGGTCGTTATTTATTTTGGGGTAGACTGTTTTTTATTGTGTGTTGATTAGGGATGATCGAACGGTTCGGGTCGACCATCGGTTCGACCTGAACATTGACTGTTCGAAATTCGGCCGAATTTCGAACTTCTTGCTGAAAAAGTTCGGAATTCGGCAACCAGAACCGACCAAAATGCAGTGGGACAGGAACTGGGCTTTAAAAGCCCGTGATTGGACCAGAACCATCAGTAATATCCAATTGAGGGGGCAGGATGATACTAGGAATGTGATTTGAGTGACTAGGGGGTCCAGAGGCCAATCAGTAGTGAATACGCCCCCCAGTATATAAGATAGCCCCGCCAAAGCTCTAGCACTTTAATACAGGGCTGTGGAAGAGAGTGGAAGCAGTTCTGTTACTCCTGCTTCAAAAGTGTCATTTAGCAATTATTAGTGTGAGGAAAGGGATATCTAGTGTAGTTAGGGTACTATTTTCCACTATAGTTAGATTTAATAATCTAGTTTCTGTAGGGAAAGTGTTATGTGTCAGGGTGACTGTAGTGTAGTGTAGGGTTAACTGACTCTGACTGCTATGGCAGGGTGACCAAACCCTTCCATGTCAGGGTGAACGCCATAGAAAGCCATAGAAAAAAGATTGTTTCTATTAGAATTGCAATAGAGCAGGATAGTGGCTTCGCTACTTTCACACCCGGCTTTTTGTTGCAGGCGTTTATAGGGCTTTTTTCTGGACGTGTTTGGAGGCAGGCATGACATCTGAACTTCTGTGTAGGGGTATATAAACACACACACATGTATGTATATATACACATACACATATATAGGTGTGAAAGTAGCAGAACCCTATGCCTGCGCTAATGAAATAATTAACAGGCATAGGACTTCGCTCCTATCACACCTATATGTGTGTATGTGTATAAATACATATAAGTGTGTGTGTATATATACCCCTATACAGAAGTTCAGATGTTATGCCTGCCTCCAAAGACGCTCAAAAAATGCCCAAAAAAAACCGCCTGCAACAACACACCTGGGCTTTTTTGTAGCAGGCGTTTTTTTGGGCATTTTTTGGGGCGTCTTTGGGGGCAGGCATAACATCAGAACTTCTGTGTAGGGGTATATATACACACACACACATGTATGTATATATACACATACACATATATAGGTGTGAAAGTAGCAGAACCCTATGCCTGCACTAATGAAATAATTAACAGGCATAGAACTTCGCTCCTATCACACCTATATGTGTGTATGTGTATAAATACATATAAGTGTGTGTGTATATATACCCCTATACAGAAGTTCAGATGTCATGCCTGCCTCCAAAGACGCCCAAAAAATGCCCAAAAAAAAGCCTGCTACAAAAACGCCCAGGTGTGTTGTTGCAGGCGTTTATTTTGGGCATTTTTTGGGCGTCTTTGGAGTATGGTTGATTTTTTTGGGTTGCATTTCTTTATTTTCAGCAAGGCTTCCCTTTAAAAAAAGGAAAAAAAAGAAAAAAGGGGGGGGTCTCTTTTTTCAGAGGTGGTATTTTAAGGTTTTAATTTCTTTTGTTTTTTATGTTGATGGTCCATTTTTATGTTTAAGGTGCTCAAAGAGCAGCATTCACTTTTTATTGACTTTCCTTTCTTGGAGCTGCCTTTTGTTCACAGCATGCCACTGCATTGTTTGAAAAAAATAAAAATAAAATAAGTGCAAGAATCCCACATTATACTGTATCACACACATTCTCCACACCCCCCAATGCCCATAGATAAATTAAAAGCCAGGCATACACTAGTTAGGCCTATTAAGGCTTTTTTTTAAACTGAAATTATTTAGATTGGGTGCTGTTGCTGTATGCAAGCCAAACCTATGGCAAAGGAAAAAAAAAAACAATTCCACTGCCAAATATATGCTGCTACTGTACACTATACTTGACAATTGTATTGTTTTGTAACACCATGTACAGCTTTTTGGCATCCCGAGCATGTTATTTAAACGATTTTGTATTTTTAGTTTTCCCCCAAAGTCACATCAAATGACCCCTTGCCTATTAGCTTCTAAAATGGCCATATTTATTAAAGTATAACTAAAGGCAAAACCTTTTTTTAGTTTTCGATAGAGTAGAGATAGATTAGAACAGCTGTCAGTTTTTATTGCCGTTAAGGAGGTTCACCCTCTCTATTTGTCCAATCCAATATAAGCGTACTTGAGAAATCTCTTTTCATACTGTGAGTGCTGCCTGTCTGCTGGGCATCTCTTTCCGAGCCTCCTGGATTCCCTGCAGGCTTTGCAGCTTCTCCTTTGCTATTTACTTTTGATTTTAAAGGATACCATATCCCGTGGTAACTTGCTGCTGACAAGCAGTGATTCCTGTACAAACTTTGTCTCCTGAAATTCCTCCTAACAGCACCTCTGTAGTTCAGAAAGCAGGCTCTGTGAAATGTATGAGATGACAATGCATACTCAAAGCGCACAGTGAATAAGTGTCACAGAATTCAAAGAAGTAAATGTGTGGGGATCTTCAAAAAGTAAGTTTGCAAAGTTCAAGATCATTTAGATTAGGGCTGGCCCAAGACATTGTGCTGCCTGGGTCCAAGAATAAAATGCTGCCCCCAACCCCTCCCCCCAAAAATAACCACATCCACCCAAAGGCCCCGTCATACATTATAATATAACATGATAATTAAAACTAAAATTAAATTTATCAGGAAGTCAGATTTACATGCAACAGCACCTTGTCTATATGCAAAATTTGTGAGGGGCTGCTTTGTGGGGGGTGTTGGGGGTGGCTTTGAAAAACAAAATCAGTAAAACAGTAATAACTTTTTTAAATATAATATTTAGAAAATATTATATATACTGTTAACTTCTTCCATAACTCCCCAACGGACCAGTCCATCAAACACCCACTGTCTGTCCTCAGTCCTCCTGTCACTCCTGTATCTGCCAAGGCCCTGCCCTAGAAGATCCAGCCTGTCCTGTGTGAGATGTCTGACGTCATTGCGCACACCACAATCACGCGAGGGACGTTCCCTGGAGGAGACGCTCCGCCTCCTCATACTCATCAGTTTGCACTACGGGCAGTAGTATGAGATGAAGAAATGCCACCTGTAACACGCTGCAAACTGATAACACACAAAACTGCTGGCTGTCAATTTGCTGCCCCTCTCAAAGTGCTGCCTGGGTCCAATGGACCCAGCGGGACCCATGGTAGGGCCGGCCCTGATTCAGATTAATAGTAGGCTAAAAATAATTAAAATACAATTTGGAAATTAGAATATGTTTTACATTTTGATCATAAATACACTTTAACCACTTGCTGACCGCCCTATAGAAGTTTTACTGCTACAGGGTGGCAGCTGTGCGCCGGATCACGTGTATATAGATGATCCGGTTGTACCGAGGAAACAGGCAGAATGCGTACTGCAGGCGGCTTGCTCCCGATATGATTATACACAGTTGGAGCCGATCAGTGGGTACTGCATACTTGATGTCCGCCGGCACCTGCCAATCATTCTGCAGAGACAAAGAATGGCAGTCTGCCTATGTAAACAAGGCAGATCACAGCTCTGACAGGAGGGAAGGCATGGATCCTGTGTCTCTGCAAAGCAGGGATTAGGATCCATGAGTTCCCCTAGTAAAACCAACTCCCACACTGTAGTAAAACACTTACTAGGCACACAGTTGACCCTTTGATCGCCCCTCATGTTAACCCATTCCCAGCCAGTGTACAATGACAATATTTTTAAGCACTGATCACTGTATTAGTGTCACTGGTCCCCAAAAGTGACAGTTAGTGTCCAAATTTTTCTGCTGCAATTTCGCAGTCCCGCTATAAGTCACTGTTTGCCGCAATTGCTACTAAAAAATAAAATAAATAATTAAACATATCTCATTGTTTGTAGACGCTATAACATTTGTGCAAACCATTCAATATACACTTATTGGGATTCTTTTTACCAAAAATATGTAGCAGAATACATTTTGGCCTACATTGATGAAGAAGCCAGATTTTCTAATTTTTGTTTAATTGAATTTGGTTTATAGCAGAAAGTAAAAAGTATTGTTTTGTTTTTTTTTCATAATTGTCAGTCATTTTTTTTGTTTATAGCGCAAAAAATAAAAAACACAGAGGTGATCAAATACAGCCAAAAGAAAGCTCTATTTGTGGGAAAAAAGGACATACATTTTATTTGGGTACAGCGTTGCATGACTGCGCAAATGTCAGTTAAAGTAACGCAGTGCCGTATCACAAAAATGGCCTGGTCAGGAAGGGGGTAAATCTTCCGGAGCTGAAGTGGTTAAGTTGGTTGTAAAGCTTTGTTTCTTTTCAAACAAAGATAACAAACATGCCTATGCTTACCTGCTCTGTGCATTGGTTTTGCACAGAGTAGCCCTGATACTTTTCTTCTGGGGTCCCCCACCGGCGCTTCAGGCCCCTCCTCTTCATCGGATGCCCCCAGGAAAGCTGCTTTACCTGGGAGCACACGTGCATGCTCGCTCCTGAGTCCCGCTGCTGCATCCATTCACACAGATAGCAGGACTCTGTCCCGCCCCCCTGCTCCCATGCCACTGGATTTGATTGACAGCAGCAGGAACCAATAGCTCCCACTGCTAAAAAAAACTGTCCAATGAGGTGAGAGACAGCGGCTGGAGCCGCTGTGCTATTGCACATAACTGGATCGGATGGGCTCAGATAAGGAAAGGGGGGGGTCTTGGGGGCACCTGCAGCACAGAAGGCTTTTCACTTTATTGCATAGAATTCAATAAGGTGAAAAACCTTAAAGTAATTGTAAAGTATTGTTTTAAAAAAAACCAAACACAATATACTTACCTCCTCTGTGCAGTTGGTTTTGCACAGAGTGGCCTGGATCCTCCTCTTCTCGGGTCCCTCTTCGCTGCTCCTGGCCCCTCCCTCCTGTCGAGTGCCCCCACAGCAAGCAGCTGTAGACAAATGTTCTACAAAAATATACAGAACAGTGGTAATGCATAGGATGGAGGGTTTTCTCTTTAATATTTTTCTAAGCACGCAAATATAGAAAGGGCATGAGGCAAGGATGGGATTGTGGGGAAGAAAGGGTAGGAAGAGGAAAGGACTAAAGAGAGAGAGAAAAAAAAGAGGGGGGGGGGGTTGCTGGAAGGAGAGAGGCAGGATAGGGTGGCTTACTGGGTGCTAGATCCGTAAAGGGCCTTACCCTCGTCTGTGAACATGTTCCAATAAATCCAGGTTTTAGAGTAGGACTATAGTATGTTTATTTTGAGCTGATAGTACCAAGTCAGCTCTTCAACTCTCGTGGGCCATAATGAAATGGGGGGGTCTTCAATCTCAGTGCAATGTTCAATTTGTTGGCGTTAAGAAGGTGGTGCAAGATCGACTTTCTGCATGTTTTCTCAGGCATATCAGAGACCTGTAAAAGGAAAAAGGCTGGGTCCTTTTGACAAATTTTTGAAAGACTCTTTCCAGAAATATCAGGACCAGAAAATATTTAAGATCTGATACAGTGGGGAAATATTTGTGGAGTACCATTGACATGTGGTACCACCTTGTAGAAGTTTTGAAATTGCTTTCTTGAACCCTCATGCAGATGGATGACTTCAACGCAAAATGAATGATACATATGGATTTTGTCAGTAAGGCAGTGGATTGTGTCAGTAGTTTTTGTTTTCATTATTTTATTTTCTATTATTTTTTACAATTTTATTTTTTATTATTATTTTTTTTTTTTATTATTATTCACAGTGCATCTGGGGGCAGTGGACAGCATCAGTAGGGCACTGGACAGTGTCAGTAGACCAGTGGACGGTGTCAATTGATTTTTAATTTATTTTATTTTAATTTATTTATTTTTTACAAATTCATTTTTTTATTTTTTTATTTTTTTCACAATGCTTTTTTTTGGGGGGGGGGGGGGTGAAGCAGTGGACTGTGTCAGTAGGGCAGTGGATGGTGTCAGTAGTTCTTAATATTTATTTTTATTTTATTTTACAGTTTACAATGCTTTAGTTATGAATAGAAAGAGTCAGTGATCAATGATTCTGCCCATTCAGAAAAGGAAGAAGCCGGTAAATGACATTTACTGGTCCCTTCCCCAGCTCTCCATCCTGACAGATCCCACACAGCACCTGGCGGGAGAGGAGAGGAGAGGTGGGATGCCGGCAGCAATGTGGGGGGCAAGGGGGGGGCAGAAGAGCACACAGGGGGGCCCAGAAAGAAAGGGCAATCTGATAGACAGTCAGGGATGATCGGTGCAGTGGTGAAGGCAGTTACGAGCACCGATCTCCCTGTACGGCTTTCAATGAAGCAGCTGAAATCTGCGGGAGGAAGGGGAGGAGAAGCGGCTTTCAGCTATGTCATTGAAAGCCATACATGGAGATTGGTACTTGTAGCTGCCCCCACCACCGCACCGATCATCCCCGACTGTCAAATTTCACCAGGTACCAACCAAGGACCGATCCTTTATTGGTGCAGTGTAGGTCAGAGGACAGTGCCCCCCCCCCTTTCGGGGCTCGTGTACAGTCAACACCTTGCATCCATGGAGGATACGCCACTGGTCTCGGGTACATACCTGGTATCTCAAAGCCATGGTCTGAGCACTTGGGCCAGGAACTCGTTTAACAACCAAGCCCCAGGTGACCTGTGCTTACATTATTAGAGTAGTTGGCAGGATCAGCCCCCCATAAGTAGACAGTATGGGGAAGTGGAGAGATCCTGAAGAAAACTAGAACATTCTGGAAGCTTTTGGAGTAGGCTCAGTAGGAGAGGTGGAGTTACTGTAAAGGAGTTGGGAGTCTCATGCCACTGCTCTGTGTGTCCATTCACACACAGCTGCGTCTCGGCCCCACCCCCCACTCTCTCCTCATTGGCTTACTGACTGTGATTGACAGTATTGGGAGCCAAAGGAACCCGCTGCTATCTAACCAATGAAGAGAGAGAGACCTGGGACAGCCAAAGCTCTCGTGCACATCACTGGAATATGATGGGGCTCAGGTAGATATTGGGGGGGGGGGGTGCTTGGGGATGGGGGCTGCTGGTGCACACAGAAAGTTTTTTACCTTCATGCATAGAACTCATTAAAGTAAAAAACCTTGAGCCTTTACAACCACTTCAATGCTATTTTTGTGGGTAGCAGTTTGGCCAGGGGGAAGATCTTCTGCATACAGAGGCTGAGGCTTGTACAATGATGATATGCAAAACATAAGAATGGGAAATAAAAGCTGCTATAACTTGTTAACATCTAACATGTCTGTAATAAGCCACACAATTTACATATTAAAGGCTCCTTTCACACTAGCCGATTCCAAAGCTGCGCGATTCTCAGTGCAACTTTGGAGTCTGACTTTATTATGACTTTAAAGTGACTTTGATAAGACTGTTATACTCTATCATTGAAGTTGTGTCAAAGTCAGATCAAAATAGAGGAGGAACCTTTTCTGAAGTCACCCCTGTCGGAAGAAGACAGTGATTATCGCTAGCGACTATAGTAGCCACTAGCGATAATTGTGAGAGAATCCGGCAGGCTGGTTATACCCAAGTCGATCGATCAACTTGGTACATTCAGCTTGCACATTAACAATTCGAATTTCGGCTGGTTCCTGCTTAACCAGCCAAAATTCGAACCATGTATGGCTGGCCTAAGTCTCCATTTGTCTACAGGCGGTCCCCGGGTAACAAACATCCGATTTACAAATTACTCCTACTTACAAATGGAGGGAGACAACAGGAAGTGAGGGGAAACCTACCCCTATGAAGGGAAATTCACTCCTGGAAGAGTTATCATGGGAAAAATTTGTCTCCAATGAAGCTTTATCACCAATCCTTGTTTCCACAACAACCCAACATTTCAAAATCCAATTGTCACAGGGACAGAAAGTGAGGTGAAATCTTCTTAACAGGGGCACAGACAGCAAAACAAATATTACAGGGGTGTTAACCCTTCCCTATGCTATCCAAAAAACGTAAAAATGATTCTTTTGGCTGGAGCTACACTTAAAAATTTACCTGTTCCGACTTACAAACAAATGCAACTTAAGAACAAACCTACAGACCCTATCTTGTTTGTAACCCGGGGACCGCCTGTATATTTAGCACCTACTGTTTATGAGTGCATAGGGAAAGCTTGTGTTCAGTTTGCATCAGGTCGCAGTGTCTGCTGTGATGAGTAGTGTAAATACAGTATGGACTAAAAAATAAAATGGTTTAAAATATATTTTGGTGTTTAGTCAGGTAATTATTAAATATTGCATATTAATTTAGTATTTTCCCTTTGAGCCAGCAGGAGGAGGTTTGGGATACCTTCCACAAGTTTGTATTTACCATCTTATTTCCTGTTGTTTACAGAGCTCAACAGCTAAAGCTGTTATCCTGTTCGAATAATCTGAAAGTGTAATAGCCTGCCTCAAGGAGATAGCTACTGCTATACATACTATAAATACTTTAAATAGTTTTTACGGAGTCCCACTATGAGGCTTCTCCCGATTTCATGTTTGGCAATATGATGAGCTTATTCCATTTGATGCATGCGGTGGATTTTTGGGTCTATTAACATCAGCGACTCTCTGCAGGTTTCCTTTGATCTCTGTAATCGGGATCAATACACTGTGGTAAGACCCCATCCTCTCCCAATTAGGAGCACCCCACAGTAGAGCACCTGTGGAGTTTTTTCATCATGGAACACAGAACTCTTTAACCAGTTCTGGACCGCCCACCGCATATATACTGTGCCGTGCGGGCCGGCTGTGCAAAATCAAATACAGGTACGTGATGCATGCCCACGTGTCCCCTGACCCCACGGTGATTTCATTTGGTTCAGAACCAATCAGTCATCAGGTCCAGGCCAATGATTTATGGCCTGGGCCTAGTGATCGGTTCTGACCAATGGCAGAACCTCCTGTGCCTGTGTAATGTAAACACAGGTACGAGAAATTATGCAATCTCCTCTCCTGGAGTCCTTTTTGGTTCCAGCGTGAGAGAAGAAAGCATCACAGTGAGTACACAAGCACTACACTAACACCAGTACACATAGGCACATATTTCACCCCCTGATCACCCCGTAGTTAACCCTTTCACTGCCTGTTACTGTGTCACAATATACAGTATACAGATAATTTACTGATCACTGTATTACTGTCAATGGTGATGCCAGTTAGCGCCAGCGGTAGTTATCGTCAGTCCTAGATAGGTTTAGGGTAGCCACCATATATCGCCTAATAAAGGTTTAACCCCTTGATCACCCCCAGTTAACCCCTTCACTGCCCTGTCACAGTGTCACTATATACAGTACAGTGTACAGATAAGTTACTGATCAACTGTATTCGTGTCACGGGTAATGCTAGTTAGCATCAATGTTAGTCACAGTTTCACTAGTAAAATGTACAGATACTATAAATATACATATATATATATATACAGTATATATATATATATATATATATATATATATATATACAGAATATATATTATATATATATATATATATATATATATATATAATATATATATTGTACAAAGTATACATATACTGTATATATATTGGATACATATAAATAAACAGAAAAGACCTTCTCTGATCACGAAAGGTAGCTACCGAAAGCAACCATCACCCCTAACTCATTCCAATAATACATTCACATAGCAAAAGGAAAAAAACAAATTTCAGTCTCAAGAGCATTTCCTGACTTACTCCCTTGAGCTTACTTTGTGCAACCTATACTATGTGATTGTCACAAAATAGGCTCAAACCTGTGTCATTTTATAACATAAAGCCTGCTCGACACACAGACTGCACCTAAATCAGAGTTATTTGTTTTCATTTCAAAACTTGCATGGAATTAGCAAAATTCTATTAAACAATAAGGGAATAAAAAGTTTTACGAAGTTGCTTACAAAGTGAGTGGAGGGTGTGCGTGCTAGCATGGCAATTTGGAAATATAAAGGACAAACATTTCTCTCTGCTTGACAAGTGGATCTGTTGGGGGATGGGGAACTAAGCTTAGAAATTTCAGAGGGGTGAGGGGTGAGGACGCAGATAAAAGAATGTTTAAAGTAAAAAGACTTAAAAAAAAAAAAACTAGTGTGAAATGCAGGAAGGGAGGGGACTGGGATAGTGAGAGAAAACTCACAAAGCTGGAGTCTGTACTATATACGTGTTTAAACAAAGAAACAATGTGAAGCTGACATTATTGTTATTTATGAAAACTGAATCTAAAGTATAACTGTTAACCATAGCAGAGAAAACGGCTACATTTTAGGTATGGAAACGTATTGCAAAATTTGCTCCAGGTTATATTGCATCACTTAAATAGGAACGTTAAAATGATGGATTTTTTATTAAATGAAGATTAGTTAAAATCTAGCGAGACTAATGAAAGTTTAAAAGCGGCTACTGACTGAAATGAGAGAATGATTGTCCGATTCAGCTGTTCACAGTTCGTTCGTACGTCTCAAGGCCTTCCCTAATGTCTGATGGCCAAGACTGCTTGGGGAAATACCAGATCACCCAGGATGAATTTTCCCATCCAATTACTATTTTATTCACATTGACAGGCTGGATTCTCCTGTTACTTCTTTCTCAACAGACGGTTGTTCTAATGATCGTTTACCAGCCAAATTGTGTAGTCATCCCTCCCCCACCCGTCATGTGACAGCCCTGGCCAATTACGACGCATCCAGACTGTCAAATAAGAGAAAGAATTGCAAGTCACATGCTTCTTCATACCCACAAGTACTGGTGTTTTCCTTCTTGAATGGAGCTCCTTTGCCAGGTTTTATTTAGTAGAGTCTGCAAAGTGGAATGCTTTTGCTTTAAAGTGACTGTAAATGTATATTTTTACGACAAACATGTCATGCGTACCTGCTCTGTGCAGTGGTTTTGTACAGAGGAGCTCCGATCCTCCTCTTCTGGGGTCCCCCAATGGTGCTCCTGGCTCCCCCCGCTGAGTCCACCATAGCAAGCTGCTCGAAATGGGGGCACTCCTGCAGGCTCGCTCCGGAGCTAGCTCTGTGTGTCCATCCATAGACACACAGAGCACGACCAGGCCCAGTCCCCCACCAATGGCTCCCACTGTTGTATCTGGGCCAATGAGAAGGGAGAGAGCTGAGAGAGCTGCTACTCTTGTGTGCATTGCTGGGTTGAGATTGGGCTCAGGTAAGTATTTCCCTTGGGGGGTTCTGCATAGAGAATTTTTCCTTAAAGCGTAACTCCACGTTTGTTGAGAAAAAAACATTACATTCTTGGTGATCTATGTACGTTACAAGGATTATAACAACATTTGTTGCAGATTCCTACCTTTTGTTATTCTGAAGAAATCATTGTTTGTTCTTCTGTGCCTCTGTGCTGAGTGGGTCTAATGGCAGTGGTTTCATAATTATCAATCAGCTGTGCACCTTCAGAGCCCTAATGAGGAAAGCTGCTGGGCCTGTCCCTTTAGTTGTGTTTCTATTGGGAGTATCTCACTAGAAATTACATTTTTGTTGCAGGGGATGCCAGAAATCTGACTTGTATCTTAATGCAGACTTCTGGGAAAATCGGTGAGCCAATCACACAAGCAGGAAATGATGTTTCAGGGGGTGTTCTCAGTACACATTCTGTGTAAAAAAACAACTCCAGGTAGCCATATTGCATTTCAGAAAATTACTGCAGATTGAAAAGGAAAGGTAATTTTTAATAACATTTAATTAAAAAATTACTTATGTTGCAATTGCATACGCTATATTATTTTTTTCTTCATTTGCTATTTTTTTCCCACACGAAAGTGGAGTTACCCTTTAATGCATTCTCTGCCTTTAGCCTTTACAACCTCTTTAATGTCTCTTTGGGTATCTCATGGTGCTCAGTGATTCCTGTACCACAAGCAAACCTTGTATTAAATATTTCCTTGTAAAACACATGTTTTATATTCATAGTATTGAAATAAATGATATGCATGATAAACAAATGTAAAGCATTGCTTTAAAAGCAAAGTAAATAAGCTAATATATTATTTTCTTACAACAATTATTGACTCTATTTATAAAGTCACCTTTCTCAGGCTCAGCAAGCCAAAGTGAGAGTGTTTCTGCATTGGGATTCCCCCAGACCCTTCTTTTCTCATTGCACCAGCTTTCTTTCCCCATTCCTTCCATCTCCCCAGCTGGATCAGAAATGACTGGTGCCAACTACCTGGACAGTAGGGATTTCATTCCCTTAGTCATGTGCTAGTGTTCATGTCTAGTGGGTTGGCTGCTAGATCTTAGCACTGTAACAGGGGAAGAGGTCACATGCTCCTCCATAGCCAAAAGTGCCAAGTATTGTACACAGCTGCCAAGGGGAAAAGAGTGGTAGGAGAGAACTGGTAAGGTGGGCTCCATTAAGTGACAGTAAATCCATTAATTATCCACACAGCTAGGTAAAGTGGTGTCAGTCGGTTCAGCCTTGAACATTAAAGCTCATTGCCACCTTAAAGAGGTTGTAAACCCCTTTTGTTTATATTTACCTATAGGTAAGCCTACATTAAGGCTTACCTATAGGTGCTATAAATATCTGGTAAACTTGCACCGTTTAGGAGATATTTACAGTGCATGCAGCCAATGACGTCATTGGCGCATACGCTCTGAAAGAACGGCCACCCATGCCATTCCTTCAGATACCAGTACCGTGAACGGCGGCTCCCGTATGCATGAGCGGGAGTGATGTAATCGCCCCCCGGCCAATCAGATGGCCGGAGGACGAGATCCAGGAAGCAGGACGGCTGGACATGTCGGCCGTTCTGTCGGCACTAAGGGGGCTTCGTTTTTAGGTAAGTACTTCATAATGAGCTAGCATGCGATGCATACTAGCTCATTATGCCTTTGTCTTTACAGGTTTTTTTTTTTCCACATTTTTTAAACGGGTTTACTTCCTCTTTGATGCAATTTTTTTTGCCATTTTTAAATGTATTTTCACCTGGTAATCCTGGAATAAAACATTCTCTGTCCCTGGGAGGCTAAGCTCAATCCTTCACTGTATCTAAAGATGGAGCTATAGAGACAGTGAGGGAGTGGCACCCAGGCTGGTATACTAATATTACGTGTGTCTGCCTTTTTTAATTCAATTACATCGTGGTATATGGAATAAGTAGTTCAAACTTTTTGCATTCAGGTCATGTCACAGGAAGTGACATGAACACCGCTTTTCTTGTAAGAGCAACAGGTATTTTCTGTACTTGCTGAAAATGTAAAACTAATGCAATCACAAAATCTAAGGATTGTAAAGCTGCAATACAAAAAAATGTTTGTGCTTGGGTTTAGATAGGCTTTAACCACTTCTGGACTGGAAGATTTTCCCCCTTAATGACCAGGCCATATTTTGCGATCTGGTGCTGTGTTACTTTAACAGACAATTGCGCAGTTGTGCGACGCTGTACCCCAAAAAAATCGATGTCCATTTTTTCCCACAAATAGAGATTTCTTTTGGTGGTATTTGATCACCTCTGCAATTTTTATTTTTCTGCTATAAACAAAAAAAGAGCGACAATTCTGAAAAAAAAAAAAAAAAATTATATTTTTCACTTTCTGCTATGTAACATTCCCAAAAAAAAAAATTTGAAATCACAATTTTTTAACATTTTAATCCAATTTGTTTTCTGCTACATATTTTTGGTTAAAAAAATCGCAATAAGTATATTTTGATTTGCACAAAAGTTATCGCGTCTACTAACTACGGGAAAGATTTATGTCGTTTTTATTGTTTTTTTTTACTAGCAATGGTGGCGATCTGCGATTTTTAGCGGGACTATGACATTGCGGCAGACAGATTGAACGCCTAACTGACATTTTTGACACTTTTGGGGGGACCAGTGACATTACTACAGTAATCAGTGCTAAAAATATGCAATGCTACTGTAATAATGACACTGGCAGGGAAGGGGTTAACACTGTGTGTGATCAAGGGGTAAATGTGTACCTAGGGGCATGTTTCTAACTGTATGGGGATTGGGCTTGTGAAATGATCACAGAGACCTGTGTTCCTATATAGAAGGCTCACAGGAGCTCTGTGATTATTCCAGGGAGAAGAACGGTCAGCTGTGTTTACAACAGCTGCCTGTCCTTCTCTCTCAGCGGGGAACGATCCTGGGTGTCAGGCGGCAATCGGAGCCACCTGCCCCGTGCATTGGAGTCCCCGCTGCCTAGCTGCAGGTGCGCGACTGACGTAGACCTATGTCGTTTCACCCAGGTGGTCCGCCCTGCCGCAGTAAATTACATAGTTACATAGTTACATAGTTACATAGTTAGTGAGGTTGAAAAAAGACATCAGTCCATCCAGTTCAACCTATGATGCGTGTGTGTGTTTGCTTTTAACCGTACATTGTATACCCCTGTATGTTGTGGTCTTTAAGGTGTCCATCTAATAGTTTTTTGAAACTATCAATGCTCCCTGCTGATATGACTGCTTGTGGAAGAGAATTCCACATCCTTACCGTTCTTACAGTGAAGAACCCCTTACGCACTTTAAGGTTAAACCGCCTTTCCTCTAGTTTTAGTGAGTGGCCACGTGTCTTATTGTATCTCCTTTCCCTGAATAGTTTGTTCCTTATGCTCGGGTCACCAGTACAGTATTTGTACATTGATATCATATCCCCCCTCAATCGTCTTTTCTCCAGAGAGAAAAGGTTCAGGGCTTGTAGTCTTTCCTCATAGCTGATGTCCTCCATTCCCCTAATTATTTTTGTTGCCCTTCTCTGGACTTTCTCCAGTTCCAGCACATCCTTCCTGAGGACCGGTGCCCAGAACTGGACAGCATACTCCAGATGTGGCCGGACCAGAGTCTTGTAGAGTGGGAGAATAATCTCTTTATTTCTGGAGTGAATCCCCTTTTTTATACATCCCAGTATTCTGTTGGCTTTGCTTG
This sequence comes from Pelophylax lessonae, assembly GCF_965119305.1. Lineage (NCBI taxonomy): Eukaryota > Metazoa > Chordata > Amphibia > Anura > Ranidae > Pelophylax > Pelophylax lessonae. Next base: position 433,576,684 of record NC_138772.1, on the reverse strand, counting down.
CGGCGGCTTGGCATTGCATGCCACTGCCAAGCTTGTTGTCTACCAGTACCCCCAAGTCCTTTTCCATCCTAGACTCACCCAGAGGTTCCCCCCCTAGTGAGTAGCTTGCTTTCTGGTTTCTGGCCCCCAAGTGCATTACTTTACATTTATCAACATTAAACCTCATCTGCCATGTAGTTGCCCACCCCGTTATTTTGTTCAGGTCTGCTTGCAAGGTTTCCACATCCTGCATAGAAGATATTGGCATGCCTAGTTTAGTATCATCTGCAAATACTGAGATTGTGCTAGATATCCCCTCCTCTAGATCATTTATGAACAAATTAAACAGGATTGGTCCCAGGACAGAACCCTGGGGGACCCCACTTTCCACACCTGCCCAATCCGAGTACTCCCCATTAATCACCACCCTCTGTACTCTCCCCTGGAGCCAGTTCTCTATCCAGTTACTCACCTTCTGATCCATACCTACCTTCCTTAGTTTGTACAGTAATCGTTTGTGGGGAACGGTGTCAAAGGCCTTTGCAAAGTCCAGATACACCACATCCACAGGCTTACCTTTATCTAGGTGGCTGCTCACTTCATCGTAGAAGGTTAATAGATTGGTTTGGCACGAACGATTTTTCATGAATCCATGCTGATTACTACTTATAATACCGTTTTCATTACTAAAGTCTTGTATGTGGTCCCTTAACATCCCCTCCAAAATTTTGCAGACTACAGATGTTAGGCTGACCGGCCTATAGTTACCCGGGATATATCTCGGCCCCTTCTTAAATATTGGTACCACGTTGGCTTTTTTCCAATCAGCTGGCACCATACCCGTCTGTAAACTATCCTTAAAGATCAAGAATAATGGTCTGGCGATCACCTGGCTGAGCTCATTAAGAACCCTCGGGTGCAAGCCATCCGGTCCCGGGGATTTATTTATGTTAAGTTTCTCTAGTTTGGCTCTAAGTCTATCTTCTGTTGGTGGCACTTCCTGAGGTGTATTATTTAGTTCGGCCTTACAAGCTGGGTTTGTGTAGCCCCCCGATTCTTTTGTGAAGACTGAAGAGAAGAAATGATTTAACACTTCCGCCTTTTCTCTGTCCTCAGTGGCCATATTTCCTTTATCATCTTTTATGGGGCCAATGTGTTCTGGCCTCGCTTTCTTACTGTTGATATACTTAAAAAACTTCTTGGGGTTCTTTTTGCTCTCCTCCGCTATATGTCTCTCGTGTTCTATTTTAGCCGCCCTGATTTCGTCTTTACATTTCTTATTACACTCTTTGTAGTGCTTAAATGCTGCCAATGAGCCCTCAGTCTTGTATTTTTTGAAGGCCTTTTCCTTAGCACTAATATGCATTTTTATGTTGGAGTTTAGCCATCCAGGGTTTATTTTTGCTCTTTTAAATTTATTTCCCTTTGGAATGCACTGGTCAATCCCCCTGTTTAGTATACTCTTGAAGCACTCCCATTTTTCCTCCGTGTTCTTTGTTCCCAGGGTTCTATCCCAATTGATCTTTTCTAGCAGTGAGCGCAGTTTAGGGAAATTGGCTCTTTTGAAATTCAGTGTCCTTATATTACCCCTCTGCTTCCTATTACTGTAATTAATACTGAAACTTATTGACCTATGGTCACTGTTTCCCAAGTTGTCCCGTATTTCTATATCCGTGATCAGGTCTGTATCGTTGGTAATCAGTAGGTCAAGTACCGCATTGTTTCTTGTCGGTGCATTCACCATCTGACCCATGAAATTGTCCTGCAAAACATTTAGGAACTGCCTAGCCTTGGCTGAGTGCGCGGTTCCTTCTGCCCAGTCTATATCTGGATAATTAAAGTCCCCCATTATAATGACATTTCCCATCCTTGCTGCCAATCCTATCTGTAAAAGGAGGTCCGCCTCACCCTCCTCCCTCTGGTTGGGGGGCCTATAGCATACGCCCAATATTACCTTCCCCGCCGTGCCATCCCTTTGAAGCTCTACCCATAGGGATTCTGCCTCGTCCTTAGCTCCATTATTAATATCATCCCTCATATTTACCTGTATGCTGTTCTTAATATACAGACATACCCCTCCCCCTTTTTTACCCTCTCTATCTCTGCGATAAAGGGAATACCCCTGAATGGTCGCCATCCAGTCATGAGAGCTGTCAAACCAAGTCTCAGTTATCCCCACAAAATCTAAGTCCTCCTCAAACATCAGTAGCTCCAGCTCTCCCATCTTGTTGGCCAGGCTTCTGGCATTGGTATACAAACCTCTTAATTTTGATCGGTTACAAATATCCTCATTTGATGTTTTTAGGCTGCTCTCTTGAATTTTCCCCATACCCACCCTGGGTATAGGAGCTCCGAACACCCTACCGCTAATGCCCCCATTTCTGCCCTCTGAAACTTGCTTTCCACTGGCTAATTCTACATCTGTACCCTCCCCCCCATTCCCTAGTTTAAAAGCCCCTCTAACTTTTTGGCCATCCTCTCACCCAGTACGGCTGCACCCACCCCATTTAGGTGCAATCCGTCCCTACCAAAGAGCCGGTGACCGACTGAGAAGTCGGCCCAGTTCTCCAGGAACCCGAAACCCTCCTTACTACACCAGCTCCTCAGCCACTCGTTAACTTCCCTAATCTCCCTCTGCCTCTCTGGTGTGGCTCGAGGTACAGGTAGTATTTCGGAAAATACTACCTTGGAGGTCCTAGTCCTCAACTTAGCGCCTAAGTCCCTGAAATCGTTTAGGACTCTCCGTCTTCCTCTGCCTATGTCATTGGTACCCACGTGTACCATGACAGCTGGGTCTTCCCCAGCCCCACCCAATAATCTGTCCATCCGATCCGCAATGTGCCGAACCCGAGCGCCCGGCAAACAACAGACTGTTCGGCACACACGGTCTTTGTCACAGATTACACTGTCTGTCCTTCTAATAATTGAGTCCCCTACCACCAACACCTGTCTTTCCTTTCCCTTTCTCCCGGCCTCACTGGAGGAGTTCTTCCCCTGGCTGCTAGGGGCGTCACTCTGCTCCAGCAATGCTGGTCCCTGACTGGTTTCCCCAACATCACACAACGGGGCGTATCTATTGGGGTGCTCCAGCCCAGGATCAGCCTCCTTGCCTTGTTCCCTTCTACCCCTCCTAACTGTCACCCCTCTAAACTGCTCTGATGCCTGCACCTCCATTACTCCGCCCACCTCTGTGCAGACCCCTGCCTGCACCTGACTGGTACGATCCTGGCTCTCCTCCGGTATGGACATTCGTCTCAGTGTTGCCAGCTGCTTCCCTAGATTCAGGACCTGAGCTTCCAGGGAAGCAACTTGCTTACATTTTGCGCATTCGTATTCGCCCTCGATCACATGTCCGAGGAACGCATACATATCACAAGATGTACACCGAGTCGCATCTCCACACCCGCCGGGCATTGTACCTACTATCTAATCTAATGGGGATTCAGCGATTTAAGTCTATCCTATGTGGCTATTTCCTGGCTTCCTAACGCTACCTTCTCACCCTCTGGTACTCCGCTTCACTCACTTGACACTCAGTTGCACAACACTCACAATCTCACAGCCCGGTCAGTCTCACGACACTCCCAGTCGCACCACCCGGTCAGTTGCACAACTCTCCTGTCGCACACACTCACAGTCTCACAGCCCAATTTAGTTGCACCACACTCACAATCGCACAGCCGGTCAGTCGCACATCACTCTCAGTTGCCCAACACTCAGTTGCACAGCCCAGTCAGTCGCACCACACTCAGTCGCAAATTGACGACGGGCAGTCCAGGAGTGGTTGATGTGGCCAGCTTTTTTTGAGTAGGACAATACCAAAGATTTTGGCATAGGAAATGTATCAACACATCAAATTAATTTTACTTGTTTAAAACACGATATATAACTTTCATATCTACATGTGCGTGAACAAAGGTGCCAATACAATATCCAGTTATCTAGAAGATTAACAGCTAAGCTTTGTAGCCAGCAGATATTGTAGAGATTGACCCTAGAGGGCCAGGATTATAGAAGTCCTTATATGATTCCTCAACACAGTCTGTTGTTCTTAACACAGTCAACACAGGATCAGAAGTCCTTATTTAACTCCCTATATTTTGAAAAAGTTTAGCACACTTGTCAAATGTCCAGCATGGTCAGATTTAGCATTCTCTGTATATCTGTTAATGTGTATCTATGGTCAAAATCTAAAATCATATATTAATTTTCATGTTGTATTTCAATTATTTCTAACCTACTCCTATTAATATTGAACAATATTGAAGTTTATAATCTTACTTTGTGAAGATCCCTACACATTTACTCCTCTGAGTTCTGTGATACGTAGTCACTGTGCCCTTTGGGTAGACACTGCTGTGTCCCACATTCCACAGAGCCTGTTTCTGAGCTATAGAGGTGTTAAAAGGAGGGGCTTCAGAATAGAAATTTACTACTTGAAGACAGCAAGGTACTATGGGATATATAGTCCTAGTAAATGAAAAGTAAACAGCAGAGGAGAAGCTGCAAAGCATCTTGGGAACCAAAGAAGTTGTGGGAAGAGATGGCCAACAGACAGGCAGAACTTACAACATAAAATTCAATTTTTTAAGTAAGCCTATATGGGATTGTCAACTATGTAGAGTTACCACTGTAGAAGACGTTGTAGATTAGGTTATTTCCCAAATAGTGCAGAGACACCTAGGCACAAAGAAAAAACACTCCATTCAGTCTTGCTCACCAATCCGTTCAGGGTTGTCTTTTTTATTTGCTAGTAGAACTTAGAAGGGGATTGGGATGATGGGGGATACTCTAAAATGTCAGGTGTTATTGGCAGAGGACAACTCCCTTGCAGTAGCAATAGCACTATCAGTTGTGTAGGCTACACGGTTCATGGTTGGTGAACATGAAGGAACAGTTCTTGGTTCATGGCTGAGGACTATGAAGCAGTAGGAGCACCAATAAAGGCTTTACTCACGGGATCATGGTACATGGACAGTTCATAGTTGAAGCCTCCTGCAAAGTGGTTCTGTATTCACGGTTCATGGTTGGTGAACACGAAGGAACAGTTCTTGGTTCATGGCTGAGGACTATGAAGCAGTAGGAGCACCAATAAAGGCTTTACTCACAGGATCATGGTATATGGACAGTTCATAGGTGAAGCCTCCTGCAAAGTGGTTCTGTATTCAGTCCATAGGGCTCCAGGGGCTGGCAACCCTGTTACTCTCAGCTCACAGATCCATCCCCACAGTGGGAAAAAGACCAACCCTCAGGGCTTCAAACTGCAACAGCAACCCATCTCCATCTGAACACACCTCCCCAGAGACTGACTAGGCCCTGCTGAATATTGAGACTTGACTTTTTGAATTCGGCCACCCTAAGCTCTAAAAGCTTCTTTGAGGCAGGGGGGAGTCATCAAACTCTCAGCCTGTGAAGCTCCGAGCAGACAAAATCAAACAAGCACTGCTCCTGTGATTACAGCAGAAGCCAAAAACTAAAGATGCCTAGCAACCTAATTAAGAGGGTTCTACAGTTAAACTATTGTTTGTATTACTATTACAATGCTAATGTTATAACTTTAAATTGTGAGATGCGATCATAGATTTCCTTTAAAGTTGATTCCACTTGAACCCAAATCAGTGCTGTATGTGTACTGTCAGCTTGTCCAATGCTGCTTTTGATTAAGTCCAAGCCCTACTTTATAAACTATGTGGTACTAAAGGATTTATGACCTGCAAATATATACTGTCTATTATGGTAAAAACTTACCAACCAAGTACATTAAAGGGCAGATTTCACATGATAAATTGTGGCCTCTGTTTCCTTTTTATAAGATCTTAATGCAAATTTTCAGGAAAGGCAAAGTTAAATCTAGCTGTGACCTGTTGGTTAATTGAATCATAAAGCTGTATAAAATTATCTAACTTTTGTGGTCAAATTAATACATCATCATATATGTGTCAAGTAATTAATTGCCTAGCTCCATTTTTGCTCTGAAGAAAAACCTCAGAGATCTAGTTGATATCACTTAGTTTCTTTTGTGAGAGCATTGCTTTCACTGTGATTTCTAAACAGGGACATCAATTATATAAAGTACTATAAAGTACTCCCAATCCTTGGATGGGATGAAATTTTAATTTCCTTAATTATACTAAACATATAAGTATATTCATTGTCTATTAAAGCTGAGCTCTAAGCAAACAATTAAATATACAAGGTGGAATACGTATTCATAAACTGTTTTACCTGTGGAGCTACATTCACGTTTCATTGGCTGTTTTGTTGCTTTTTTATTTTTTGCATTGTTTTGTCTTTTTTTTTAGATTGTTGTACTGCCTTTTATTGTATACCTTTGTAAAATTGCAATAAAAACAGAATTAATACAAAAAAAAAGAAACTGTTTTACCTGCTAACAGATTTGTTCAGCCAGGCTTCTGATTCAGATAGCACAGCCAAACGTTGGACTTCCTGCAGATTATGTTGCATTTAAAGCGTAACTCCACTTTTGTTGAGGAAAAAATATTCCCCTCTGGGTGATCCATGTACATTACAATGATTTTACCAAATTTTGTTGCAGATTCCTACCTTTTGTTATTCTGAAGAAATCCCTGTTTGTTCCTCTGTGCCTCTGTGCTGAGTGGGGCTAATGGGAGTGGTTTGATAATTATCTATCAGCTGTGGCAGCTGCAGGGCTCTAATGAGGAAAGCTGCTGGGCCTGCATCCATTTAGACGTGTTCCTATTGGGAGTACCTCACCAAAAGTGACATTTTTGTTGCAGGGGATGCAAGAAATCTGACTTGTATCTTAGTGCAGACTTGTGGGAAAATTGGTAAACCAATCACACAAGCAGAAAATTATGTTTCTGGGGTGTGGTCAGTACAAATTCTGTGTAAAGAACAGCACAAGGTAGCCATATTGCATTGCATTTTCAGAAAATTATAACAGCTGCAGATTGAAAAGGAAAGGTAATTTTTAATAACATTCAGTTACAATATGATTTGTGTCACAATTGTATACGCTATATTATTTTTTCCCCATGAAAGTGGAGTTACCCTTTAAGTTGTGGATAGACTGGGAAAGGTCTTAACTTCTGTCACATGCGTACTGCTGTTTAGATCTGTTTTGGGAGGATTTCTACCCCATGTCACAGGGACAGGAATTGAGGGCAATCTCCCCATTGGGAAGTGGTGCTAGTGCTTCCCCACTCTATTGAAAACTGTGTAAATTTGCGGTCTATGCCCCTTTTGGACAATTTTTTTATCTAACTTTCTGTCATTTGCAAAGCTTCTCTAATGTAGGAAATGGTGACAATAAAAAACTGACAGAGATTGTTTTTCTCCACATTTCATTTAACATTGAAAATAAAACTGGGTTGTAGTTCTACTTTGACGGAACGCGACTGCCAAAAAAAGTTTTTTGTATGTAAGTTATGCAATATTATCATACAAAGATAAGATTCGATACGTATGGTTTGTAAATGACATGCCTATATTTATCTTTATCTCCACAATTACAGGCAGACCAAGATGAATGGAAAGCATTGACAGTTACAAGAGCTGGTGCAAACTGTACCAATGCCAGGGGTGCTTCACCAGTTCCAGCAAATTTTCTTTTTTTTTTTTTTGCGTATAAACGGCAGGGAGATGAGACCAGAAATAGCTGCGTGATGCTGCCTGTCACACTGCTGACGGATTCATTAAAGACATTACCTAAGTGAGGAATTGTAAGCTTCAGAAATTGATTTGAAGATCAAGGATGGGACTCGATCTGCTGGCCTAGGAAAGTGGAATCCTAAAATACTTCTTTAAAAAGGAGGGACAGTTCTTGAGTTTTGTTTAAATGCTGGGATAGTCCCTCCAAATCTGAGATATGGGAGCTATGGTTTTAACCACTCTCTACTTTATCCCAAAAAAGTTTGGGATCTACATAGGCTTTATTATTTTAATTGCAAACATAATTACATTTTCTTAAAAAATGAAACTGCTTGAAATCAGGGTTTTTGTGTGTATATGCTGTGTGTTATCTCTCTGTGTGTATGTTGGTATCTGTCCGGTATGTGAGTGTCTAGTGCATCTGTGTTTGTGGTTTCCTGTCTGTGTTTAGATTTTGATAATTATCTCCCCATTCTGCAAGAAGCACAATGATCACTAGTGTGTTGTGAAGTTGACCATATACAACTGCTGTACAATGAAACACTGAAACTCTCTTAAAGAGGACGTAAAGGCTGTCGTTTTTTTTTTCTTACCTGGAAAGTAAAGGCATAATGTGCTAATATGCATTATGTAACACTTACCTCCAAACGATGCCCTCGTTATCCCCACTGGAGGCCACATCCATCTTCCTCCGTCTTCCTTCTGGGTCTCCGGACTCGAGCTGTGCTATTGGCCGGAGCTGCATGTGGTCACTCCCACGCACGCTGGAGCTGCTGGTCATGGCACAGGGCTCTGAAGAAATGGCATGGGCGGCCGTTTCTTCAGAGCGCATGCACCGATGACGTCATTGGCGCAGTATACATTAAATAACTCCAAAACGGTGCAGGTTTAGGAGATATTTACAGTACCTATAGGTAAGCCTTATTATAGGCTTACCTTTAGGTACAAACATTACAGGGGGGTTTACAACCTCTTTAAGCTTTCTTTTTATCTGCGGCTGATTCCACAGCAATCTATGGCTCCAAATCTCTTATTTTCACTCATTTCTCATTTCCCCTACATAATTATCACAAGGGATGCCTTGGTCATGCAAGTAAATCCATATTTCAGCACATGAGCATTTGGAATGTGAAAACTCATATGGCCACTTAAGTCTACTACACACTAGTAGATTTTTTTGTTCAACCAGCAGGGCTGAACAAAAAAAAAAAACTGACAGCTCAGGAGGAGCCACTGTACTAACTATCTGATGTTAGTACAGGGATCTCCCCTGCTGTTCTGAGAGGGGGGATGGCCCACCATTAGAACACTCCGGTCAGCGCTCGAATGTCGATCGGCAGACATTTTTATGTCATGCCCCTGTGGGACTGACTCCAGTGCTCCAGTCTAGTACTGGATCAACTCCAGTACACACAGGCCTGAATGTTGGCCGACATTCGGCCCGTGTCCACTAGGCTATAGACCAGCTTTTCTCAACCGTTTCAACACAGAGGAACCCTTCTGGCCTCGGGGAACTTCTGCTAAAAATTTAAAATCTACAACTCGTGACACATTAGTGTGACAGTCAATAGGAAGAATGCTCCTTACTCTTGTCACCATTGGGAATAATTACCCCCTTACAGATAGCTAAAAGGAACAATGGTGTCATTGGGAACTTATCTGAGAGGCAGAAATTGCCCATTTCTCAAGGAACCCCTAGCAAACTCAGGAGGAACCCTGGTTGAGAAACCCTGCTTTAGACTGTATACTTTTTGTTGTTTTTAGTTTTGAAAGAGAACGGAAGGGTTTATATCCAACCACAACTTGTTTTATAGTTTGGGAAAAAGTGAGGAAAGGTTAAAACCCCTGTCATTTGTTACTGTTCTCTGTTGACTCATTGGGGAGATTTCCCTTCAGTTTGTGTGTCACGGATGTTTTCAATAGGACAGGAAAGGTGGGGTAATCTTAAACGGGAACACAGAGAACATTAAAACACATTGTATTAAGCCTCGTACACACGATCAGATTATCGGACAAATTTTCTTTGGTTTCTTGTTGCACGCTAGTCTCATATGGAAAGTGAAGAGGTTACTTTCATACGAAAATTCTCGTACGACAGGATTCAACTTCAGAAGTGATGTCATGTGTTGAATTATTTTGTATGTATTCTTTAGTTCCAGTGTATGCCTAATCTTGCTCTTATGATTTTTTTTCGGACGAAAAATGTACTAATTAAATGAAAATCGGACGTTGTGTTCACATACGATAAAAATGTTATAGCCTGCACATCCAGTTTTTGTCGTACGAAAATCCGTAATCAGCTTTTGAAAGCACTAAACTACTGATCTGAAAATCGGCAGATCGTTAGTCGGACGAACTTTTTCTTCTGATTTTCTTATCGTGTGTACCGGCCTTAACCACTTAAGCCCCGGAGGATTTGGCTGCTAAACGACCAGAGGGCATTTTGCGATTCGGCACTGCGTGACTTTAACGGACAATTGCGCGGTCGTGCGACGCTGTACCGAAACGAATTTGGCGTCCTTTTTTTCCCACAAACAGAGCTTTCTTTTGGTGGTATTTGATCACCTGTGCGATTTTTTGATCACGCGCTATAAACAAAAAAAGAGCGTAAATTTTGCAAAAATAGCAATATTTTTCCCTTTTTTTTATATGAAATTCCCCCAAAAAAAAATGTAAAAATCAAAATTTTTTAATATTTTCGGCCAATTTGTTTTATGCTACCTATGTTTGGTAAAAAAAATCGCAAAAAGCGTATTTTGATTGGTTTGCGCAAAAGTTATTGCGTTTACTAACAAAGGGAAAGATTTTTGTCATTTTTGTTGTTTTTTTTTTTAACGCGTAATGGCGGCGATCTGCGATTTTTTTTGCGGTACTGCGACATTGCGGCGGACAGATCGGACCCTTGACTGACATTTTTGACACTTTTGGGGTTACCAGTGACATTTCTACAGTAATCAGTGCTATACATATGCACTGTTACTGTAAAAATGCACTGGTAGTGAAGGGGTTAACTTTATTTGAGAGGGAGGGGCTGTGTGTGTCCCTAGGGGCGTGATTCTAACTGTGATTGGCTGTGGCTTCAACTGTATGAGGAGTGATCAATGGATCTACATAGTAGATCCATGTGATCAGCTCTCATACAGAGAGGAGAATGACAGGCAGCTTGTTTACACAAGCTGCCTGACTATCTCCCTCTCCCCCGCCGATCGCAGAGTGGCCGGCGGCGATCGGGTCCGCCGGTCACGCGCGCGGGGGGGTCCGTGACCTCGCGGGAGCGGGAGCGCGCCTCCGGCGGCGCGCGCTCGCTCCCTAAACCCTCACAGGCGAGCGACGTAGACCTACGTCACTTTGCCTGTGAGGGGCTGACCGCCCACGTAGATAGTCGTGCGGCGGTCGGCAAGTGGTTAAAGTGGAGTTCCGGCCTATTTTGCAACTTTAGTCATTCCTGGAGTGCTCGCTATGCTGATCAACAATTGGGCATTTTCAATTTTTTTTGGGGGTCCCTTACCTTATTTTCAGGGCATTTTTGATTGTACTTCCTCCTTCTCCCCCCTCTGTGGCCACGGCCACCGACATCACTTCTGCCTTTGCATTGCATCCTGGGAGCTTTTTGTCATCACTCCCAGGAGGCTGGAATTAGGAAGAACTCCCAGAACACTTCCTGGAATCAGGAAGGACACAGCAGATTACACTGCGGCTTCAGATGCCCACATCCAAGATGGCCGCGTCCAGACAGCCTTTTTAAAAGTAAGATTTTGACTAAAATCCAATACTGTACACCTTGTAAGTATGAGAATAGCGGTTCTGTAAAGGGCGATGGATTAGTATTATAAGAGGTATTTTTAGTTAAAAAAGGTATTTGAGGCCAGAACTCCGCTTTAAGTAGAACTGGGGAAGAATGGAATCCCCATCCGATTTTAAAAGCAATAAAAACTGTTCAGAGGTTCTACCCTCTCTATCTGCTGATATTGCAGTTCCCGCTCACTTGCACTTTTCTCTCCAGTGGGGATAAAACAACTAAAACACATTCGAAAAAAAAAAGTTTAAATTCCAGCTAATAACAGTGTGTATTTATTTTCCATGGTAGAACACTATTCAGCACCTTTGCATGAGGAAATAGCTTTAGTACTTCCCAAAAAGTCCAGCAGACAGACATTATGGTGGATCTCAGGGAAGTGGGATCAGTTTTCCAGCAGCACATGATATAAGGATAAAATCACACCAATTTCCGGAGGTAACCTGGGCACTAAGGCAACTAAGACAATATATTGGGATCTTACAGTTTACCAATCATCAGATGTTGTGGCTGCATTTGTTTTCTTTTCTTTGGCTTTTTCACCTGATGATCTGGCCAGTAACACACCTCCTGTATTAGAGTGCCTACACTCTGAGGACACACAGGGGGTACCTTTGGACAGCAGCATTGCCAGTCTGGCAGATTTTTCCCTCCCTCTTAGATTGTAAACTCTAATGAGCAGGGCCCTCTAATTCCTCCTGTATTAAATTGTATTGTAACTGTATTGTCTTCCCTCATATTGTAAAGCTGTGCAAACTGTTGGCGCTATATAAATCCTGTATAATAATAATAATAATTTATATATACAGTACTAACAAATTGAATTAAAATTCCAGCTCACACTGCAGTTACAGCAACAGTTTTTTTTTTTTCCTTTTGGGATAAAGGTTTTACATGAATAAATAAAAGCAGACCATTGTAAGCACCCCTGTCAATGGTAATTTTTTTGTCTCAACCTTCTAACTGCTACATTTGCAGGAGAGCTTGTTCTTTTGATAAACAGCAGACTTACTGGCCAGATCAACTGATGAAAACAAAGGAAAGAAAGCCTGCAAAAAGAAAACAAATGCAGCTATCACAACTAAGAACTGGTCAGCTGCAATATAATAAATGTTTGCTTTTGGTTTTGATACCACCTTTAGGCCACTGAAGTTTGCTAGAGGGGGAGAAGTGAAGATGACAAAATAAATAAACAACCATTTTGGGGAAAAATCTTATATAAAAGAAAGACATAAAAAATATAAAGGAGCTTTTCTGTGCCAAGCACGTTACTGAAAAAAGTTTGTAATAACAATCAGGAAAACTGAAGATAGAAAAGAGTGAGGAAGGTTGTGATCTTCAGAGGGAATTTTATTGAGGTCTGTGATCCTGTTGGGGCAATTTTTCCTCACTTTTAGTCCCACTGACCAATAACTGAGGGAATTCTCACTCTAGAAAAAAAAAAATGTTAAATAGTCATCTAAGTGATTTCCCCATTTCAGTTTTTGTGACTACTGCTTCTGACTTCTGAAAGGAAAGTGTTCCCATTCCCATGTCTAAAAAAAAAAAAAAAAAACATTTTGATTAGAATCCCACTTTAAGTACAAAAGTGTCCAAAAGGTAAAAATAAAAAACACAAAAGAAATTTTAACTTACCTAGTATAGATAAAAAAACATATTTCTGGAAGGCAGAAAGAAATGAAAGATAGGGATTTAAATTTGAGCAAAACATATTTTCTGTCTAATGAGGCAAGAAGACACGAGACACTGCAAAAAACACAAAAGCTGCCATTGCCATGTTAAAAAAAACATGCATGGTTTAGGAGATATTCACCCTGCATGCAGCCTCTGACATCATGTGCTCTGAAGGTATGGCGTATCATGCAGGAACTTCAGAGCTCCTCGCGGGAACAGAGGGCTCCGGCGCGCATATGCAGGAGTGACATCATCACGGCTCCAGCCACTCACAGCGCTGGAGTCCGCGAACCCAGAGGAAATGCAGAGGGAACATGACAGCTCCCTCAGTGGTGGGCAGCACTGCGGGGCTTCATTCTTATGCATATTAGCAAATTATGCTATTGTCTCTTTGGGTTTTTTTTTTTTTTTTTTTTTTTTTTGCGGTTTACTACCACTTTAAGCATTTGTTTAACAAAAAAACTATTTTTTTCAATGAAATCTGCTCTACTAAAATGTTATCAATCTGACAATGTCATATGAAAATTTTCGGAACATGATGAATGTGCAAAAACGACGCACTTGCAATTTAGCATGCGCTTATTTAAGCATAAAATTTTCTTAAATTAGGTTTAAATGAACATTTAAAATAAAAACACATTTTTTGTGTGCATACAAACTTTTACAGTTTATTTTAGAGAATCAGGCAAATTTTAGGGAATCAAATTCTTCACACTCCTTTGTTCCTTGACCTTGCTGAAAATGATTATAGAGGTCTACCCTTACTATGCAAATATATGTTTAAATTTTAAAACCTTCCCATATAAAAGCAAGAAAAACATAATAGTACATGGAGTTCAAGATTTTCTTGCTTGTAGGGAAAGTTCTCCTTACACTGCTCCTCTCTGGCGCTACCATCTTGAATTCATATCTGGTGCATGCACAGACACACAGCAGGGATGTTTGCCAGGTCTACGAAACAAACTGCATCCAGGGCCGGTCGAGGGCCCTAACCGCATCAAACTGCTTGTATGAGTGGTTATACAGAACAGTGGTGGTGGGGGCTATTGATTGGAGCAGGGTAGAAATCTCCCCACAGCTATTCACGCAAAACTAATGCATGGGGCTGAAGTTTCTTTGCTGCAAATGAAAGTAAATAAGAGAAGGCTGTGTTCATTTTAATTAAATAATCATGTTAGTAAAAATCCTATTTTTTCATTTCCCTCACACATAATTTAGTAACACTGGTTTAACTTGTAACCTTTTATTAAATTTGCAAAGTGAATTTACGCTTTTCAAAGTAAACAGCCTGTACTCCTTCAGTAAATGAACCCAATCAAATATGCCAGTTTGTCTAATTTGTGAATTGCTGCAGCTTCAAGCATTCTTTTGTAGGTAACAGAAACTCTTTGAAAGCAAACTGTTTGTAGTAAAAGACCACACAACTCAGATCTTTATTACACACTAGAACATAAAACAGAGGTCATGAAGGATGACGACTACCAGGACTGAAGCTGAAAGAATGCATTTCCAGGATGTGCATTTGTGCCGTCGTGGAATATTCATTAGGAGTGGAACTATATTTATTCATTAGGTTTTTATTTTTGTAAATTACATTTGTCTGGTTTTCACATCTTATTTGACCAGAACATGATGTTGAAGAAGTTAAATGCCCGTTGTAGACAAAGGACAAATTGGGCAAGGCCTGGCTTTTCCAACCAGTTCAATCAGTTCCTTAAAGAATTCAAATATGCATTATTTGCTTTTAAGCCTAGTACACGAAATTAGAAAATCGGGCGAAAAATACAGCTTTTGAGAGCGGATCGCGACTGTTCGTCTAAATTATCAGAAGGGACAAACATAAAAATGTTCTTGTACAATACCAAATCATTTACTTTTAATCAGTACAGTATTCATCCTAAAATATAATACAAATACAATGCTAACCTATGAGAGAAAAAAAACTGGATCTATGTGTGCTTGAGCATAAAAGATCATGGTTGTAACAGTCTATGTGAACATACATCCCATCGCTTCCAATGCAGGCAATCTCAGATTTGGACTTGATTAAATTATGCTTATAATGTTTTAGTGCAATTTTAAACATTGGGAATTTGAATATTAGCACATATAATAAAACATTTTCAGCATTTTTTGTGAAATATACATACATGATAGGTTGATTAGATCAGATCAATATCACCCACCGACACCTGTAACAACTTTTTTAGGTCCCCACAATAATGGTTCCTATCCATGCTGGAATTGCATACATTGTGGTAACATAAACATCCTCATAGAAGATACAATATAAACATCAAGGAATATTTCACTTGCCAGTCATCTTATTTACTGTATGTAATAAAATGTCCATGTGGTTTGGACCACACAGAAGGTTAAAGACCAGATCGTCCGACATAAATACTCAATTAGAGACAAATTACTTCAGTTACCTTCAGCCAGACACTTTATTGAGAAGGGACATACAGTTTCACAATTTAGATACATAGTAATTGACAGGGTATCAAAAAACAGACGTGGTGGCAGTAGAGAATTGACCTTTAGAAAGCGAGAGGTTCAATGGATCCACAGTTTGGATACTTTGTACCCTAAGGGGTTAAAATCTGATTTCGACTTGTATCGGTTTATTTAATTTTGGTCAAATTTTTAACATCATAATAGGAGGATGTAACTCTAGTTGGTTGTTAAGGTTTTTATTTTTTCTAATTATTTATTATTCTCTTTCATAATAGGTTCCTGTTCGAGGAATCCCATATGATGTGAGGGGAATGAATAAACTTTGTTGGCCGTCATCCTGATAATGATTTCTTTGTTATATGGTTGTTGCAAAAATGATGATTAGTTGTTAATTTATTGGTTCCAGATGTCTGAAATGGTTTATATATATATATGAGCACCCACCTTCTTGTAAAGTAAGTGTTCTTACCTGAAGAAGCTCGTCATTTGTACCTTTTTGATGTCTTTATCACATTTTAAGTGCAGCATTCCTTCTCTCTCTCTCTTTCTCTCCCTATATATATATATATATATATATATATATATATATATATAAAACATAACGCAGTCCTGGATCTATTGCTCACTAATGACCCAGACATAATCTCGGAGGTAGGAGTCCAGGACAACCTGGGCTCTAGCGATCACAGGATGATCACATTTAGTGTAAATAACAACATAACAAGACAAGTGGGGAACATAAGAACCCTAAACTTCAGAAGGGCAAACTTTCCAAAATTGTACTCAATGATGGAAAAGGTAAACTGGGACCAAACCCTGGGATCCCTGACCACAGAGGAAAAATGGGAATGCTTTAGGAACATATTAGGCAAAGGCATCTTGCAGTGCATTCCTATGGGAAATAAATTTAGAAGAGACAAAGCCAAACCTGGCTGGCTAAACTGTAGCGTCATAAAACTTATTAGGGGGAAAAAATTGGCCTTCAAGAAGTATAAATCAGAGGGCACAGTATCGGCTTTCGAGCAATACAAGGAGGCAAATAAGAAAAGTAAACAAGAAATCAAGATGGCTAAAATCAACTTTGAGAGACAAATAGCGGAGGATAGTAAAAAAAACCCAAAGAAATTCTTTAAATATATCAACAGCAAAAAAACTAAGGCAGAGCATATTGCACACATAATTAACAATGATGGGAGGATGGTTACAGAGGACACTGAAAAAGCAACCGTGCTAAATGCTTTTTTCTCGTCAGTCTTTACACAGGAAAAGGAGGGGTACACTGACCATGACTGTATGGTTAGTAGTAATAAACAGGACTTGCCACCATGGCTAACAGAGGGGGAAATCAGGGAAAGGCTGGATAAACTTAACACAAACAAATCACCAGGACCGGATGGCATACATCCGAGAGTACTCAAGGAACTCAGTAAAGTTATATCGAGACCACTGTTCCTGATCTTTGCTGACAGTATTAGGACAGGAGATGTACCAGGGGATTGGAAGAAAGCTAACGTGATTCCAATATTCAAAAAGGGCCAGAGGCATATCCCGGGAAATTATAGGCCTGTCAGTTTGACATCAGTAGTATGTAAACTTCTGGAGGGGATGATAAGGGACTATATTGTAGAGTTTGCTAAGGACAACAACATCATCAGCAGTAATCAGCACGGGTTTACAAATGGGCGTTCTTGTCAAACCAATCTCCTTACATTCTACGAGGAGGTGAGCTGTGAGCTAGATAGGGGCAGACCAGTAGATGTGGTGTACTTAGATTTCGCTAAGGCGTTTGATACAGTTCCCCACAAGCGCTTAATTTATAAAATAAGGTCTGCAGGTATCGATAGCAGGGTTTGCTCTTGGATACGGAACTGGCTAAAAAGGCGGGTCCAAAGGGTAGTAATAAACAGCGCATACTCAGACTGGTCTGAGGTGGTAAGCGGGGTCCCCCAAGGCTCAGTCCTGGGACCAACCTTGTTCAATTTATTCATAAACAACATTGAGGTCGGGATCAGTAGTTCGATATCAGTTTTTGCAGATGACACAAAATTGGGCAGGGCAATAACTTCACAACATGAAGCAGATATCCTGCAGAATGACCTGGACAAAATAACAGAGTGGGCAACGACATGGCAAATGAGGTTTAACGTGGAGAAGTGTAAGGTTTTGCACTTGGGGACTAAAAACATAAAATCACAATACACGTTAGGAGGGGAGCCCTTGGGGGAATCAAAAATGGAGAAGGATCTGGGAGTATTGGTTGATGATAGATTAGGAAACAGCATGCATTGTCAAGCGGCAGCTTCCAAAGCCAACAGAATATTAGCATGCATAAAGAAAGGGATGCATTCCAGAGATAAGACTATAATCCTTCCACTTTATAAAACTCTGGTCCGACCGCATCTGGAGTATTCCGTCCAGTTCTGGTCGCCAGTCCTCAGGAGGGATGTGTTGGAGCTGGAGAGAGTCCAGAGAAGGGCAACTAAACTAATTAGGGGATTGGAGGACCTTGACTATGAAGAGCGTCTACAATCGCTCGATTTATTCTCCCTGGAGAAGAGACGTCTGAGGGGGGACATGATAGCAATTTATAAATATCTTAATGGGGATCCCAGCTTAGAAAAAAAGCTGTTCATTCGAAGGGATTGCATGAGGACTCGAGGGCATACAATGCGATTAGAGGAGAAGCGTTTTAACCTCAGGCAACGCGGGGGGTTCTTTACTGTTAGGGCAACAAGATTGTGGAATTCTCTACCACAAGAGGTGGTTTCTGCGGGTAGTATGGTGGCTTTCAAAAGACTCTTAGACTTACATCTCAAGGATCAGAACATTCAGGGGTATGGGAGATGATTACAGCCACACATGCCTACACAGGTTGAACTGGATGGACTATTGTCTTTATTCAACCTCACCTACTATGTAACTATGTAACTATGTAACTATGTAACTATATATATGTACAGTGTTGTGAAAATGTTATTTGTTTGCATATTTGTCACACTTGATTCAGATTATCAAACAAATTTTAATATCACACAAAGATAACCCAAGTAAATACAAAATGTAGTTTTTAAATGATTATTTCATTTATTAAAGGAAAAAAACTGTCCGAAACTGCCTGGCCCTATTTGAAAAAGTACTTGCACCCCCCCCCCCCCCCTTGCTAAATCATGAATGAACTGTGATCCACATTTTTTGGAAATCTGAGTAAAATTTTACTTGCAACATCCAGGCCTGATTACTGCCAGACCTGTTGAATCAAGAAACCACTAAAATAGAAGCTGCCTGACAAAGTGAAGCTTGCTTAAATATCTAGAAAAGCAACACATCATGATGCGATCTAAAAGAATTCAAGAACAGATGAAACAAGGTTATTGACATGTATCAGTCTGGAAAAGATTTCAAAGCCATTTCTAAGACTTTGGGACTTCAGCGAACCACGATGAGAGCCATTATTCACAAAAGGAGAAAACTTGGAACAGTGGAAAACTTTCCCAGGAGTGGCGGTCCTACCAAAATTATTCCAAAAGCACAACGACCATTCATCCAGGAGGACATCAAAGAACCCAGAACAACATCTAAAGAATTGCAGGCCCTGGATGACTTGGCATAATTGATGAAAACATTAATTCTTCGCTCTACCAGAACATCCCGAAGGAGAATGTCCGGTCATCAGTTTGTGACCTCAAGCTCAAGCACAGCCGGGTAATGCAGCAGGACAATGATCCGAAACACACCAGCAAGTCTACCTCTGACTTGCTAAAAAAACACAAAATTAAGGTTTTTGGGTGGCCTAGTCAAATTCTGGACTTAAAACCAATTAGGATGCTGTGGTATGACCTTAATTAGGCCATTCATACTCGAAAACCCTCCAGTATGGCTAAATTATACAAATTCTGCAAAAAGGGGTGGCCCAAAATTTCTCCACAGCAATGTGAAAGACTCATTGCCAGTTATTGCAAACCTCCTTCCACTCCTCCTTGCCAGTTATTGCAAACCTCCTATAGTGCTCCTTCCACAAGGGATAGGCACTAGGTGGAAAAAAGGCTTGTCTACGCCCATAGAGGCTGTCCCAGCCGGCACAACCCCTCAGGCTCTGCTATACTCAAACAGTTGTGTTGCAAGCAGTGACAGAAAAAAGACCCCATAACTAAAAAGTAGAGGGGCGGGTGCTGCGTCTGTTGATGAACGTCAGAGAAAAGGATTTTACGGTAAGTTCTTACAAAAATCCATTTTTTTCTATCATTCAACAACAGACGCAGATGCTTAATCATAGACTATAGGGATGTCCCAAAGCAATAAAAACATGAGGGGTGGGAACAACACAGGAATAAAAAACTTGAATGCCCCAAAGGCCAAACGTTGCCAACCAGGTAAAACAGAGCTCAACCAGAAACAACAAACCCTCGAAGAGAAACCAAAAGAGGGGGTTCTCGCTTCAACAGCAGCCTGCAAAAAAAGTTTGCGGCCAAAAGAAGCATCCGCTGATGCCAGCACATCTACCTTGTAGAATTTTGTAAAGGTATGCAGACGACCAAGTTACTGCCTTGCAAACTTGTAGCACCGACGCCTGATGGTGAAAAGCCCAGGAGGCACTCATCGCTCTAGTAGAATACACCTTCACTGGATATGAGAGATCATTCTTAACAGGGGATTGTCCAGGTATCTCAATACTGCAATCTCCCTCCGGCGCAGCAATGCTAACGCCGGAGCCAGAACCTTGTTAAACACCCTGAGAGCAGAAGCAAGACCAAAGGATAACCCCACATATTGATAATGCTGCTCCGCTACCGCAAAGTGAAGAAACTGCTGGTGTGCAGCGTAGATAGGGATGTCCTCTACCGTAAGGATGGACTCCATACCAAATCTCTGTACCCGCACAAAGCAGTTCAGGGCTTTGAGATCTAGAATGGGGCGCACCTTGCCTTCTTTTCTGGGCACGGTGAACAGGTTTGAATAAAACCCCTGAAAGCATTCCGAAGCTGGAACCGGCACAATCACCCCTTGCGACAGCAAGTCGTGTACCGCCCCTTTCAAGTTCCTTAACCTGGCCAGGGACAATAGAAGATTGGATGGGAAGAACCTGTTTCGTGGATGAGACCAGAATTTGATTTTGTATCCGAAACGGATCAATTTGTGAACCCATTTGTCCTGAATCAAGGAAGTCCAGGGTTCCCGGAAGAATCAAAGACATCCCCCCACCCCAGATTCGGGTGAGGACGCCCATTCATGCAGACTAGGGCTTGTCTGCGGGTCTGAATTTGCCGCCCTTGGACTTACCGGGCCATGGCTTCTTGGACCCCCTGAAGATCTAAACAGTTTACCTTTTTCCTGTGACCCGGAGTCACGAAAAATACGTTATGAGCACTAAAGGAAGGCCCCCGCCTAGAGTGTGGCACCTTGCCTTTAGAGGATTGGGGCAGATTAGTGCTCTTACCCCCCCCGTGATACCTTTGATCAACTCATCCAGAGAGGCTCCAAAAAGCTTCTCCCCCATAAAAGGGAGAATGGCAGCAGCTTTTTTAGAAGCCTGGTCAGCCGACCAGCATTTCAGCCATATCAGGCATCTAATAGCAACCCCCACTGCTGACGTCCTGACCACCAATAAGGCCAAGTCCAGGGACGTATCACACATGAACACCAGGGCTTGGACCAATTGGTCTAACGGTTCCAGAACCGCAGGGGGAAGCTGTGTCATTTTAAAGTTACTCTTCAGTAACTTTACCCATTCAGTAGCAGTCTGTGCTATGAGAATGTCCACAAAGTTAGCTTTTAACATGTGACCCGTCGCCACATGTACATGGAGGGATAAAGATTCCACCCATCTATCCATGGGATCTGAAAAAGGTCGGCGACTCTTCCACCGGCACCATAGTTGCTTTATTCAACCTGGCCACCGGGGAATCCACCTTCAGTGGTACAGCCCACCTGATATCCACCGCCTCCACAAAGGGATAACGGCGTGCAAAACGCTTAGGCACCACCAGCATGTGCTTAATGCTTAATGCGTCGCCATTGTTCATCCACAATAGAGTGAAACAAGTCAGGACAAGGGAATACTTTACCTGATTTACGATATTTTCAGGAGCCAAAAGACACCTGCATACCTGACAGTGTGGGTTCATCAGCCACCAAGACGCATTCTCACGCGACAGCGGAGGAGGACAGATCCTCTTCACCGTCAGAGTGTGAAGACACCGACCCTTTAGGGTGGTCTGCGTCTGCGGCAACCATATCTGTGTCAAAATCCGAAGATCCTCCAGATGGACTGACTGCACTTTTGACATCAGGTTTTGCAGAAAAACCGCAATCTCTGGCTGCAACTGCGAGCCGGAGGGTCCCGCAGTCATTTCCAGGGGGTCTGCAGTGAATATTTTATCCTGGGACTCCAACCTGATAGCCCAGACCACATCCAAAGAATGTAAAGCAATGTCTAAATAAAGCAGAGCAGGAGAGGGAAACCTACAGGGGACCACCCCCAGAAATTTTACCAGATAAAAACGTGCAGTCCTGGTCAGTGTCAAAATGAAAGTAACAAAGAAGAAACAGGAAGAGGAAGCAACTCTGCCTCAAGAATAGAAAAAAATGTGCTGCATGCCAGTCCCAACTCTGGACCACAAGTAAATGGCTGCTATACATTCTCAATGGGAAATTTCAGAAAATGGCTGCCCATACAAACTAATGAGAACACAGAGGTCAAGAACCACGGCAAAATGGCGCCCCCCCATGCGCGCCATGCGGTCTCCGGGATTCCGGGATCCCCAAAAGGGGTCCCAGAACAAAAGGCAACTAAGGGTCCCCATTCAAGGACCCCCAGCCGATCCTTCCCCCGCAAATATATGCTAAAAACCGGCCGCATTATTACAGCCCCCCACACTGAAAACCCACAATGGGGGGAAGCAAGGGGTATGCCAGTTAGGCTTCCGGGGTGCCAGGGAACGGAGGGAGCCCCTAAGGTCCGACCATTCCAGGGAGGGGCCTGCGCCCACCCTTCGACCTCCAGGGGTAGTGGGGGGACATGTTACTCACCATACCGCGGTACCAGGCGGGCGCCACTCCGAAACAGATCACCTCCCACCTGGGATGGGGGTGCTGTTAGCCAAGGGGAGGCTGCGACTCAGGGCGTTCCAGGTCGTCTGCTTCCCAGCGAGATAATCTACTCGTAGGCTCGTTCCCATCCTTCGGGGCACTGTCAAGGCGAGGCCTAGTACTGGACTATAACCTGCTCACACTCGTAGGTCAGGCTGGGAGACCTTAAGGATCTATATTATCCAGTGCAAAAACCACAGCCGGCTGTTGCTTGTAGTTCCTCTGGTTCTTCTTCCACAATATTTTTTTATTGGATATTGAACAAAAGAAAAGGTGAAATATAAAAAGTCCACAGTTAGTACAGTAACGGTATAATCAAACAACAAGGTCGGCTTAGAAAATCCCATGCCTATAAAAACTTTTTGAGTGTTATATAAGAAATTTTTTACAATAAGAAGACAAAGTTGTAGATTGATGGAGCTTAAGGTCAAACAAGAAAATCTTATCCGTGCGTATCTGCTAATTCCAAGTAGTGGTTAGATGTATTATGGATGATGGCACGAAAGGCCTTTATGGGATCAGGGGTATTACAGGTTTATATGTGACCTGCACATATACGTCTCATAAAGAAGATTGCTGTGGATACTTAAGGCACATATCAGTGTGAAGTTGTACAGGGCGGGGAAAAGGGAGGGTGAGGTGGAGAAGTTTTATGATTGGGTTAGGAAGGCCATAATAAGAATGTTCATACAAAGGGTGGGAGATGAGCATATTATTGGTGTGGAGAGGAGAAGAATGGAGGTGGGAGGATGGGTAGGAGGGGAGAGAGGGTATGGGAAAGAAAATAAAATTTAAAAAAGGGCGGAGGGGATAAAGAGAAGGATGTGCTATTGGTTGTTCCTCTGGATCTTGGTCCTCAGGAACTAACTATAAATAAAAAAATCACAAACTTTCCCTGTTAAAGCTAAGACCGAAGTCCCAGCAGGGAACTAGGTCCTATCCCTGTCACTAGGCAGTACAAAACTGTTTGAGTATAGCAGAGCCTGAGGGGTTGTGTCGGCTGGGACAGCCCCTATAGGGACTTTTTTTCTGCCTAGTGCCTATCCCTAGTGGGAGGAGCATAACCCTATAGTCTATGATTAAGCAGAGCCGCGTTTTTCGATGAATGATAGAGAAAGATACTTTTTGGTATCCCTAGCATCTCTTTTGAAAGATCTTTTCTATTGCTGCTACAGACCATATACTAGCTATATGCACAACACCATCTAGTTCCTGAAGGGGGCAAACAAACCCTGGTCTCTTTGGAAAGGCAGCAAGGGAATGCCAAACAATATATATTGTGTATGGCTTAGTCCTACTAGGACTGCAGAGGGGGGAATGATAAATAAGCTCTGTGGACATCAGAAAGAAGAAACATTTTTACACAAGAGTGTTGCTTAGATATAAACACTGCTTCCTTGCATGTCTTCTAATCCATAATATGCATCTTATTTATGGCGTTGTATGAGTTGTAGTTTTTAATGAAAAGGCTGAAGTTTCTCTTTAATATAGCTTTGGCATAGAACCCATGAAATCTAGAAACCTACTACAAGTTATCAAGATACCTTTAATACTAATATTATAGTTTGTGGAGCCAAATCTGTCAGATATTTATGCAATCAATTTAAATTGCTGTAAGAATCCTGGATTCTGTGCCACTTACAATTTAGTCAATATCAATTTTGTGTTTCTAGTAAAACTATTTAAATTCATAATGTTGATCTTTACATTTTAATTTAATATCAGTGCAGACATTACAGCAGAAATGGCTAGACATTGTTATATGAATAGTTCAGAAATGTTAATTTATTTTTTTACTAACTTTTCTATAATATAGTAAAATACATAATATTTATATTATTTTCTGAACAGAATACAACAAAAGGTTGCCTTCTAAACAATCTATACATATACCCATATGTAGTGCACTGCAGCAGTGTTAATTTTGGCAGCAAATTTTGATTTAGTTTTAGTTATAGTCTTTTGACTAAAATGCCATTTTAGTTTTAGTCGTATTTTAGTCTTTTGACTGAAATGCCATTTTAGTTTTAGTCGTATTTTAGTCATCTGAATTATTTTAGTTTTAGTCATATTTTAGTCAACTAAAAACTCCAGTACATTTTAGTCCACTAAAATCTCATACGTTTTAGTCAACTACAAATCGAATAGGTTTAGGTTAATTGTAATGCATTATTTAAACATTTCTCTAGCATTTCCAAACAAATTGTATACTCCTGCAGTAAAAATCTAAAAATATGTTATTATAAGGTTTGAACACGCACTACAGACACAGATTTAGCCATTGAGGTATACAACATCTTTATAAATAAAACCAAGTTTCATAAACAAACAGAAATATTGCTTTTTCCCAAACCGAAGTGCAACTTTAAAATACAAAAAACTGTAAACTCTATTGGCTGTAATGTCATTGCACATATTACCTGAATATATTACCAGCATTAAATATTAGGGAAAAATATAAGAAAAGCCTTTTTCTTAATTTTTTAGTTTTCAGCAGCTTAGTAGATGCCCCTTACTTATGCGGTGGTGCAATACATGTTTAAACTTTAATGTGCTATTATTACATGCTCTGGATGGAATTGTGTTGCCGATATAGAAGTGGCCAGCAGAGGAGTGTTAATTTTGATGATGTCAATTTTTAATTTAGTTTTAGTTATAGTCTTATGACTTAAATGCCATTTTAGTTTTAGTCAAATTTAGTCTTATGACTAAAATGCCATTTTAGTCCTATTTTAGTCATCTGAATTGTTTTAGCTTTAGTCGTATTTTAGTAGACTAAAATTGTGTTAATTTCGTTGACGAAAACATTTTAGTCGACGAAATTAACACTGCACTGCAGCAAATGGTGTATGTGGCCTAATTGGGTGTGGCGTAAAGAAACATATTTATGGCCTCATTCACATTTGCAAATGTGAGATTCACAATGTGAGAGGGGCAGCAGGGGTTACAGATGATTACCTTCAACGGCAGACCCATTATAAGCAATGGGAGGATAACAGCTCCCACAGCTATTCAAGGCCGCTCACATATAATCGTGGAGGAGTGATTACCTGCAAATGATCATCCCTGGACGTTAGCCAGTGTCAGTGGTCAATGGGGGTGGGGGGGGGGGGGAATGACAGGCTTCGTGGGCAGCGGAAGTCTGTGCCCCCCTTACACTGGTGATCAGTAATTGTGCCCTACTTACATTAGCAGTCAGGGTCTGTGCCACCTTACATTGGTAGTAAATGTCTCTAACCCCCTTACATTGGTGGTCAGTGTCTTTTCCTCCTTTACATTGGTGGTCAGTGACTATGCCCCCCTTACATTGGTGGTCAGTGTCTGTGTTCCCCTTACATTCGTGGTCAGTGTCTTTTCCTCCTTTACTTTGGTGCTCAGTGACTATGTCCCCCTTACATTGGCAGTCAGTGTCTGTGTCCCCCTTACATTGATGGTCAGTTTCTATTCCTTCTTTACATTGGTGGTCAGTGACTATGCCCCCCTTTCATTGGCGGTCAGTGTCTGTGGCCTCTTACATGGGTGGTCAATGTACTCCTGTTATGGTCAATATGCCCTCTGTGTACCCCCATGATGGTCAATGGTGGAGAGTGTGCCCCCTTGCATTGGTGGTCAGTGGAAGCAGTGTTACTCACAGGATCTGCTGGGAAGTGCTAGCAGAGGAAGAAGGAAGAGGATCAACAGCAGAGGAGGAAAGAGAAGCCTCTCAAATGTAAACATAAGCTGTATTTTTATGCTGCTCACAATGTAAAGCATCTTGACATGTATATACCCCCATATGACTGCCTTTACATCCTGGGGTGGTAGGCTGCTGGCCGA
This sequence comes from Pelophylax lessonae, assembly GCF_965119305.1. Classification (NCBI taxonomy): domain Eukaryota; kingdom Metazoa; phylum Chordata; class Amphibia; order Anura; family Ranidae; genus Pelophylax; species Pelophylax lessonae. The sequence goes on along the minus strand of NC_138772.1, from coordinate 433,550,244 downwards.
TTAAAAACGCATCTCAACCACTTTTTTTTACTGCCTCAAAACCACAATTGTTAACTGGGCCTTAGACCTAATACACATAAATACTGAGAACATAAAGTGTCATCAGGAAAAATGTTTACTGCTTCTTTGATGTGGAAATGCTGTATTGGAAAGGTCAGCTGTTTCAATGTGTCTATTTCTAGGGCGGCACACAGATAACCATACAAATGCTCTGTATGTCCATTATGCCAGGTGCTCTCTTTTCATGGGCAGTGTACAAGCCCTACAAAAACTGATGTATCGTCAGTTAGACTTTGATATCTGGGGTAGTTCCAAGTTTTGTAAATCTGTCCCTGATATAATCACAAATCATTCTATTAATAAAATCATTCTACTTATGCCGTTCCAAATCCTAAAAGGATAGTTCACTTTTGTTTCATTACACATGAAACATGGCCACCTTCTTAAGCCCCCACCCACCTGAATTGTTAGGTTCTTCTCCCTGGAGTGCCCTTTTTTCATTTAAATTTAGCGTGGCTGTGTGTGGCTTTACCCACACGGCCTCGTCATCCATTCACATATTTATTTGCATGGATCTTTTCAGTGAAAAGGAAAGTGTGACACTGCGGCAGAGGACCTCATAGATCTCAAGAGAGCAAAAGTTTACTTCCTCCAGTTCCATAACAGTAGGTCTGTACTGACCTGAGATTAGGTGAAGAGTTTGCAGAAACCTGTGCATTGCATCCATGATGCACTGGTCACAGTTGAAATGCTCTACAGCACAGGTGTCAAACAAAAGGCCCGCGGGCTGAATGAGGCCACCCAGGCCATTTCATGTGGCCCTTACACCTCTCCTGCAGCTGCGGCACCCCCTTCTCTCTGCCCCAACCTTGTTCTCAGTAGTCAGCAGCAGAGAGGACAGAACTCCTTCACCAGATCTTGTGCTTCTTTGTGCTGCTGCAGAAAGGCTTGTCTTCCCCCCCCCCCTTCTCAGAAGTCTGCAGCAGAGAGGAGGGCAGAACTCCTCCTACAGATCTTGTGCACCTTGAGCACCTTTCTGTGCAGCCACAACACCACCTTGCCACTGCCTTCCTGTAAGATTCTGGTACCTCTGGTACCCTTATTTTCTATTTTCTTTTGATATGCGTTCCACCTTTCTAATTAGGTGGTACGCATACACCTTTAAGACGGATGACGTCATCGCCGAGCGCCGCAGAGCGGCTATTTCAACCGCCGGCGTTCTCTCTCACATTGTTCGTTCAACCTGCCTGTGTGTCCACATGCTTACAAGCTTGTCTTGCTACCGGAACCTCCAGCTATTCTCTTTTACTTGGAAACAGACCGGAACCTCGCTACTGATCCCTGTATCTCGCTACTGGATCACTCCCTCACTACTGGACCCTTCTACTACTAACCTTACTAGTGATAAGTACCCCACAGGGGAATCCTCCATAACCTTACTTACACTATCTACCTCTGCACATTAAGGACTGTTACTATCTATGCATACTAATTCTATCATCTGCACTGTTACATAGATTGCTAGCTCTTGAGTCTACTACCATCTATCCTTGCACTTGGTTAGTCTATCCTGCATTCTACCTAATACCATCTAATACTCTCCTGAACATTTCTATCAAGTGCTTACCATCTCTGTCACTGTTCACACCTGTCCCTTCAGCACATCATCTTCATACTAACATATACATCCTATCACTCCAGGAACATCTTATTGAGTGTGTATATCTGTATGCTGAAGCTGACAGGCCCACAGTGATGAGTCTGGAGAGTTGGATCTGGTTATTCAACACATCTCTACATGACTACTGAGTGGAGATTCTGCAGCTGCAAATCCAGCCTACTACAAAAACGCAGGAGCGTTACACTTCTGTGGTCTCAGCATTCAGCAGACTCTGTAAGCTGACTCCAGTCCTCCTCCAGACCTTGCATTTTCTTCTTCCTAGATCCACCCACATCTTCTTCCTGGCAGTAGCATAAGGTAAGGGAGTGCATGTGATGTAAGGAAGGGTGGGTGACTCTTGACTTATGATGGTGGGGGGCTCTTGACATCTCATGTAAGGGTTTAAGGGGGCGTGGGGTGCTCTGGACATCTAATCTTACAAATATAACCGTCCCTTTGGGGGGGGGGGCAACCATAATGCTGATGCAGTCTGCGATAAAATTGAATTTGCCACCCCTGCTCTATAGGCTTCAATGCAAAAAATTATCAAATGCACATTTTTTATTTTTACGAATGAAGATGCAGTTATTATGTGGACTATTCCTTTAACATATATTCATCCTGTATAGACTTTTGCTGTAAATATTTTTAGAGTCATATTTCGTATGACCTGTACTATGGTGCCTTATAGTTGTATCATGTATGATTTGTTTACATACTCAGATTTCATTAGATATCACAATTTAAATTGATGTAAAACCTGAATGGAATGACATTAATTTGTGAAAGCACTGTATATCACAAACAATTGTTTACTTCTTTTTCTTTTTTTGATCCTTTATGGCATCTAAGTGCTTCTGATCTCCTGCAGCCTCTTTGCAACCAACTCTGTCTACATGTGTGCACTCCAGCACTGGCAACATGGCATTTCTCAATACAGGTTTCATGACAGTAACAACGGTGTATCATGCCTTTAAAACTTTGTAGCGACAGACACTTTTCCATAGGAAGCCTGTGTGACAGTGACAATGCACATAAAGCAATTTACAGCGGGTGCAGCAGGTACATGACAGTGGAGGCAGCACAAATCCAGAAAATTAAAGAAGAAGCCAACGCACCATTAACTTGCAGTAAAAAGCCTTGATTTACTGAAGCACATCACCAACTGCATTTCAGAGCCATGCAGGGATCGCTTTATCAAGGTAGCAAGCAATGCCATTAACTGGCAAGAAGTATAAATAGCAATGAACAGCCAATCAAGCAACAACACAATTCATTACCACAGTTACTTTTTGGCTAGTCATTGCTATTTATACTTCCTGTTTATGGCTTAGCTTGTCACCATGATAAAAGGATTCCTGCATGGCCCCGAAATGCCGTTGGTTTTATGCCTCAGTAAATCAATGCTTTTTTTCTAAAGCCGGCCATAGACGTTCGAATCTCAGGTGGGTCAGCAGGGACTGTCCAAGATTCAAACCATGTATGAGCAGGCTGAATGTACCCAGGTTAATCAATCGATCAACTTGGGTACAACCAGCCTGTCAGATTTTACATGCAATTATTGCCAGTAGCTTTAGCCGCTTGCAATAATCACTGTGTGTTCTAGCGGCAAGGACGGTTCCCACCGCCGGGAAAACACAATAGCTCCATGGGAGGGATTCCCCCAAGAATGCCTAATGTGTTGATGAGGGAATCAAGTGATTGTCTTTCCTGCTACTACGGAAATTGCTTCATCTATGGCCGGCTTTAGAGTGACAACACAGGAGCAGAGCTGAGAGACAGGCACCTATAAGGGGAAGTGCCTGAACAAATACATTCATGCCAGGATCAACGGTATTATTTTAAAGCTTATCTAAAAGCAAAAACTCTGTTCAATGTTAGCCTCAAAGCTGGATTCAAAGAGGAGTTTATGAGCATAATTTATGCATGTAAGGTTATTCGTGTGGCTAGAATGAATTAATATTCTGGCCAGTAGAATGAGTTAATGCTCATTCGCTTCTAACCACCATATGTCTATAAACGAGCATAAACGCACTGAAAAAAGCATTTTTACGCTTGATTTTTCTGCCATCACCTGCCAGGAAGATCCAGTGTAGATATGATTTTTTAAATTTTTTTTTGTAATAAGCTCCTGTGTATGTATCCTAAAGCTAAAAATTCTGGATGAACCCTCTGCACACTGCCATATATCTTTTCAAGTAAATTTTGCAATAAAAAAGCAGGGAATTTTAGTTTAGATACATTGTAATACATGTTTAAGCTGGTCAACGGCGTCGGAGTAATCCCCTTCTTGACAGTCCCTATTCTGTTCTGCAAAATGAAAATGCCACAGTGGATATAGTGCCAATATGAGACAGATAGACACAAGTTGTAGGAGTGCTACACGCTTCAGGTCTGGTCACTGACCTGCAATACAACAGAACATATAGCTGTGCTCAAATCTTACTTATCCTCCGTGTACTTGGTGAGGGCTCTCCCGAAGAGAGACCCACAGGTTGAGAACAGGTAAATCTTAGGCCCTGTTTACACTTGAGCGCAATTCTGCCCGCAATCCCTGACATATCGCACCACACTTGTTCAGGTGCTATTCATTTTCAATGGCACCTAAACAGGTGTGCAGTTCTGCAGCAATTGTCATGCAAATAATTGTGCTGCAATCGTGCAAACCGCATCTGGTGCAGCTTGTTGCCCAAAAGAAGCTTCTGCTCCTTTTTGAGCGACAAGCTTTGCGCAATGCGGTTTGCCGTGATTTTTACAGGAACAATTACACCTGTGTTTAGGTGCCATTGAAAATGAATGGCACCTGAACAACCGTGGTATGATTTGTCAGTTTGCAGAGTGTTTTGGGATCACAGGCAGAATCACCTCAATTCTTCCAGTAATCACAAATGCCCAGGTGTGAATGAGGTCGTACTTCTATTGCTCCTGACAAGGGTAAGACACTCCCTGGACTACTTAGGCCAAAAGACAGCTGGACCCTGCTTCTTAGAGACCTGTCAAAACTGATCCTCCGTGTATTAGTGAGGGCTCTCCCAATGAGAGGTTGAGAAGAGGAAAAAGTCCCAAGGGCCACAGATCCTCTCCATGATATCAGGGAAGGCCTTGACAAACCTGCACCCTCTGTCTATGGCAGTGTAAGTACCCATGAAAATGATGTGCAAGTAAATAAAACACACAGTGGCTATGTGGTTAGCACTTCCACCTGGCACAACTAGAGTCTTTGGTTCAAATCCCAACTATGGCACTACCTGCATGGAGTCTGGATGTTCTCCTCTCCTTGTGCCTATGTGGTAGTTCTGTGTGTACTCTGGGTGTCCTCTCACACTCCAAAGACATACTGATAGATCCTGTCTAAATTGGCCCTGATATGTGTATGGATGTAAGTTAGGGACCTTAGATTGTATGCTCAAGGGCAGTTACTGATGTCAATGTACTATATATATATATATATATGTGTGTGTGTAAAGCACTAAGTAAATTGTGGGTGCTATAAAAATACCTGAAACAAATAAAAAGTGCAATACACAAAGCAGGCCTTCTAACAGGTATAAAAATTGCTCTGAGCTAGCTAGAAGGTAGAAATGCATCCAAGAGGCATGTGCAAGAAAAGTGATGAAACCACGTGTCAGTGAAAATCAGTGGGGTCCCAAACCCGGACCCTGGAATTCATAAATATTGGCGCAGATAGATTTTGCAAAAGTGTCCCGCATGTGTTCTAAAAGTGGGTGCCAAATTTATGAACCGATCTAGTAATTGTACTAGGCGTATGTGAGACCCTTTCACAAAATCTGTCACTGTACGGGAAAACAAAGTTGGTTTCTTTTAGCTCCACTTTTGTAAGATACCAATTATTTTACATCGTATTTTGAATTTGGCGCAAGTGTGTTCTGAGCTCTGACACACTGTAAAGGTGGAGCAAATCAGAACTACATGAATTTGGTGCACAAGTTGCTATCAGAACCATAACTGTTGCAGATGTTCTTTTTTAAATTAGGCTTTATAAGCCTAATAACAAGAGCAATTATTGCCAGAAAAGTGGCACAACAGCTTTATGCAATCCCCTTCCCCCCCCCCCTCCCTTTATGTTTTTGTGGAATCCCTAGGGCACATCACCAGGAGCTCCTTGAACCTCCCATCCCCTAACCAGACAAATGCAGCCCCATTCAGACCAGAAATGCATTAGCACTTATGGAGACCCCGCCTATAGCCGGGACAAGCCTAATGAATAAAGCCAGATTCAACCCAGGAGGGAGGATTATATTGGGGATTACTGACCAACGGCCTCTCCCCTCTTCTCCGGTCAAGGGGACACCAGCGTTCTATTTCCAAAAACAGAAAAAAACAGACACCACACTTGATCTTAGCCAAAAGGTGGAGAAGCGATGTCCCAGCCTCGTCACACACTGGAATAATAACCAGAAGCGTCTCCACGCACGGTGCATAATGGTGATATGACTGTGATGCTGCGAAGGGAGCGTGTCCAAGATGGCGACCAAGACGGACATCTAGCTCCAGAGCTCTGCTACTAAAGGGGAGATTTTATCCTGCTTCTACCATCCTGACCCTCCTGCTATCCCAGGCTAACACTCTACGGCTTCTCCTACCGGATGATGACACGGGGCAGACACCAATCCGAGCCTGCGTGGAATAGTTGAGCAGTAGATAAATCCGGCGCCGCGGGTTCCCACGTGGCAGGCTTCGGAAATATGGCGACCCAGATGGAGGATTCTGAGCTGGCTCTCAATGAGCAGGCGAACTTTACGGCCCGCCAAAACACACTTACTTTCAAAATTGAGTCCCTGCAGATGGATGTGGGACTTTTGAGAAGAGATATAGATAAAATCAGAGGCCCTGTCACAGAGGCTGAGCGCCGGATCGATGACGCTGAAGATACCATCCGGGACCATGCGGCTCTCTTACACACGCTTCGGACTACGGTAAAGGCCCTTGAGTCTAGAGCTGAAGACTCTGAGAATCGCAACAGATGGAATAACCTCACAATCCTAGGTTTGCTGGAGGGAGGTGATCCTGTGGCCTTTACTGAACGGTTGCTGAGATCTCTATTCCCGCAGGCCACTTTTTTCCCTTCTTTGCATGAGAGAGAGCACACCGCATGCTACCAACTAGCCCCCCCATTCCCCCAGGGTTGCCAGCTCGCAGTTTTATTTTCTGTCTGCTACCAAACTTTTGAGATAGAGACGTAATCCTGCGAGAAGCCCGCAAGATGGATACTGTTCGTTTTGAGTCAACTAAGCTAATGATCTTTCCAGATTTTTCGGTAGATATGCAGAAACAACGCAATTCATTTAATGCTGTGAAGCAGGCTCTCCGTGACAAAGGCTTAAAATACAGCATGCTGTTCCCGGCCCAGCTGAGAGTCCAGAATAGAGAATCTGTGCATTTCTTTACAATACCGAAGGAAGCCATGCAATGGATCAACACACTGCCCAGATTGTGATCTGGGTTCTTTCCATATGGCCTACATTGTTCCAGGAGCTGCCTTCTGCTTCACTATGGGCTTCTATGAGCAGATATAATCTCATCTACACTACTGCCCCTTCTCAGAAGGATTAGCTTGCTTTTGATAGGAGTGCTTATCCCTTATGTGCCTTTCTATCTGTCCTGGTGATTGTAAGGGTGTATGTGACTTGACAGTGTCATAGCATCTCTGCACTGTTAGACCAGGGCTCTGGTCTCAACTACCTTTATGTCCATGTGCCTGTTGCTCTGTGGCTGGCTATGATGACACATTCCTACTGCTCTATTGACTGCCCTCCTATGTATTCCTTACTACAATACTGATATCCCACCAACTGTTGACTACTTGATAAGGTTCCTCATTTTCATACGTCCTTTAAGATTGTGCCCCCAGTTATAGCCTAATGTGGGAAATGTTTACTTCCCCCTATCTACTAGCATCTCTTTTTGGAAACAAAGTTTGACTGACTTGAAAGTTACTCTCAAGAGTTGAAAGTTGCACACTGTTCATGACCCCAATTGGTTAATGACCATGTTTAGTTTTGGGTACAAAGTGCAGTCTGTGTTTATGAATGTGCTGGGTGGGTGGGGGTTCAGGGGGGGGAGGGGGGTTTTGCTTTTCAATGTTGTTTTTAATTTTAGAGAATATGGTCTTATTTGCAACGCATTTACAGTGACACCTTACAGGGCTGCCTTTTTATTGTGCCACCTGACCTGCCTTTGGGTACACCCTGGAGAGGCTGGGTATATGATTCTGTCCTTCTGGGTCGGGATGTTGTCCTTCAAGGAGGAGCCTTATTTGGTATACTGCCCCATAGCTTTTTCAACCTAGAGGGTAAATTTGTGCTGCTACATGCAGTATTTGTCAATCTTCCTATGATAGTGGTGGGCCTCTACATCCCACCACCTGCTAACACTGACTTGCTCACTAGGAATGATCGAACGGTTCGGGTCGACCATCGGTTCGACCCGAACATTGACTGTTCAAAATTCGGCCGAATTCCGAACTTTTTGCGGAAAAAGTTTGGAATTCGGCAACCAGAACCGAACAAAATGCAATGGGACAGGAACTGGGCTTTAAAAGCCCGTGATTGGACCAGAAACATTAGTAAAAGCCAATTGAGGGGGGCAGGAGGATGCTAGGAATGTGACTGAAGTGACTAGGGGATCAAGAGGCCAATCAGTAGTGAATACGCCCCCCACTATATAACATAGCCCCGCCAAAACTCTAGCACTGTAATACAGGGGCTGTGGAAGAGAGTGGAAGCAGTTCTGTTACTCCTGCTGCAAAAGTGTCATTTAGCAATTATTAGTGTGAGGAAAGGGATACCTAGTGTAGTTAGGGTACTATATTCCACTATAGTTAGATTCAATAATCTAGTTTCTGTAGGGAAAGTGTTAAGTGTCAGGGTGACCGTAGTGTAGTGTGAACTGACTCTGACTGCTATGGCAGGGTGACCAAACTCTTCCATGTCAGGCTGACCGCCATAGAAAAAAGATTGTTTGTCTTAGAATAGCAGTAGAGCAGGGATGGGACTCCGCTACTTTCACACCTGGCCGTTTTTGTTACAGCGTTTATTGGGCTTTTTTGTGGACGTCTTTGGAGGCAGGCATGATATCTGAACTTCTGTGTAGGGGTATATATACACACACACATATATGTATATATACACATACACACATATAGGTGTGAAAGTAGCAGAACTCTATGCCTGCGCTAATGAATTTATTTGCAGGGATGGGGTTTCGCTCCTATCACACCTATATGTGTGTATGTGTATATATACATATATGTGTGTGAGTATATATACCCCTATACAGAAGTTCGGATGTTATGCCTGCCTCCAAAGACGCCCAAAAAATGCCCAATAAACGCCTGCAATAACACACCTGGGCGTTTTTGTTGCAGGTGTTTAGTGTGCATTTTTTGGGCCTCTTTGGAGGCAGGCATGACATCTGAACTTCTGTATAGGGGTATATATACACACACACATATATGTATATATACACACATATAGGTGTGAAAGTAGCGGAACCCCATCCATGCGCTAATGAAATTATTTGCAGGAATGTGGCTCCACTCCTATCACACCTATATGTGTGTATGTGTATATATACATATATGTGTGTGTGTATATATACCCCTATACAGAAGTTCAGATGTTATGTCTGCCTCCAAATACGCCCAAAAAATGCCCAATAAACGCCTGCAACAACACACCTGGGCGTTTTCGTTGCAGGTGTTTATTGTGCATTTTTTGGGCGTCTTTGGAGGCAGGCATGACATCTGAACTTCTGTATAGGGGTATATATACAGACACACACATCTATGTACAGTGGGTACGGAAAGTATTCAGACCCCCTTAAATTTTTCACTCTTTGTTATATTGCAGCCATTTGCTAAAATCATTTAAGTTCATTCTTCTTCCTCATGAATGTACACATAGCACCCCATACTGACAGAAAAACACAGAATTGTTGACATTGTTGCAGATTTATTAAAAAAGAAAAACTGAAATATCACATGATCCTAAGTATTCAGACCCTTTGCTCAGTATTTAGTAGAAGCCCCCTTTTGATCTAATACAGCCAGGAGTCTTTTTGGGAAAGATGCAACAAGTCTTTCACACCTGGATTGGGGGATCCTCTGCCATTCCTTCTTGCAGATCCTCTCCAGTTCTGTCAGGTTGGATGGTAAACGTTGGTAGACAGCCATTTTTAGGTCTCTCCAGAGATGCTCAATTGGGTTTAAGTCAGGGCTCTGGCTGGGCCATTCAAGAACAGTCACGGAGTTGTTGTGAAGCCACTCCTTCGTTATTTTAGCTGTGTGCTTAGGGTCATTGTCTTGTTGGAAGGTAAACCTTTGGCCCAGTCTGAGGTCCAGAGAACTCTGGAGAAGGTTTTTGTCCAGGATATCCCTGTACTTGGCCGCATTCATCTTTCCCTCGATTGCAACCAGTCGTCCTGTCTCTGCAGCTGAAAAACACCCCCACAGCATGATGCTGCCACCACCATGCTTCACTGTTGGGACTGTATTGGACAGGTGATGAGCAGTGCCTGGTTTTCTCCACACATACCGCTTAGAATTAAGGCCAAAAAGTTCTATTTTGGTCTCATCAGACCAGAGAATCTTATTTCTCACCATCTTGGAGTCCTTCAGGTGTTTTTTTTAGCAAACTCCATGCGGGCTTTCATGTGTCTTACACTGAGGAGAGGCTTCCGTCGGGCCACTCTGCCATAAAGCCCCGACTGGTGGAGGGCTGCAGTGATGGTTGACTTTCTACAACTTTCTCCCATCTCCTGACTGCATCTCTGGAGCTCAGCCACAGTGATCTTTGGGTTTTCCTTTACCTCTCTCACCAAGGCTCTTCTCCCCCGATAGCTCAGTTTGGCCGGACGGCCAGCTCTAGGAAGGGTTCTGGTCGTCCCAAACTTCTTCCATTTGAGGATTATGGAGGCCACTGTGCTCTTAGGAACCTTAAGTGCAGCAGAAATCTTTTTGTAACCTCGGCCAGTTCTGTGCCTTGCCACAATTCTGTCTCTGAGCTCTTCAGGCAGTTCCTTTGACCTCATGATTCTCATTTGCTCTGACATGCATTGTGATCTGGAAGGTCTTATATAGACAGGTGTGTGGCTTTCCTAATCAAGTCCAATCAGTATAATCAAACACAGCTGGACTCAAATGAAGGTGTAGAACCATCTCAAGGATGATCAGAAGAAATGGAAAGCACCTGAGTTAAATATATGAGTGTCACAGCAAAGGGTCTGAATACTTAGGACCATGTGATATTTCAGTTTTTCTTTTTTAATAAATCTGCAACAATGTCAACAATTCTGTGTTTTTCTGTCAGTATTGGGTGCTATGTGTACATTCATGAGGAAGAAGAATGAACTTAAATGATTTTAGCAAATGGCTGCAATATAACAAAGAGTGGAAAATTTAAGGGGGTCTGAATACTTTCCGTACCCACTGTATATATACACATACACACATACAGGTGTGATAGGAGCGGAACCCCATCCCTGCAAATAATTTAATTAGCGCAGGCATAGGGTTCCGCTACTTTCACACCTATATGTGTGTATGTGTGTATATATACATATATGTGTGTGTGTATATATACCCCTATACAGAAGTTCAGATGTCATGCCTGCCTCCAAAGACGTCCACAAAAAAGCCCAATAAACGGCTGAAACAAAAACGCCCAGGTGTGAAAGGAGCGGAGCCCCATCCCCGCTCTACTGCAATTCTAAGACAAACGATCTTTTTTTTTTTCTGGTTCTGGACATGCTACAGAGCTGAAACTTCACTGGTACACTTTTTCGACCCCCCAGACACTAAATCCAAAGAAATCTAATTTTTTTTGTTCAATAATTTTTTCAATAATTGGCTCTCTATCAAAAACGAAAATTTTTAAGAACTTTATGTGTGTGAATAATAGTCCCTGGGGCATGACCCAGAACCCTAGGCACTTTTCAGGGGCATTTATTGGGTTTTAGGGCTTCAAAATGGTGTTTTTTGATTACCGAAGTTTGGGTCCCATTGATTTCAATGGGGTTCTGGAATCCGGACCCAAACTTTCAGGAAGTTTGGGTGTTCTGGTCGAACCGAACTTTTCAAAAGTTCGATCATCCCTATTGCTTACTAGGTTGACTCAATTACTTGCTGCCGACTCGACCAATGATAATATTATTGCGGGGGGTTTTATTATGACTCTATGTCCGTGTCTTGACAGGTTCACTCAAGATGGGAATATGGATTCACCCTTGTCTAAATGGGCCGCCACATTTAATTTTACTGATGTTTGGCACTGGAAATTCCCTACCAGAAGAAATTATACTTGCAATTCGACTACTTATCCCATGATGTCTAGAATTTACTTGGTTTATGTCAGCAACCCAGTGCTGGCTAAGGTGCAGGTGTCTATTCTCCCTCAGGGGATTTCAGAGCATGCTCCAATGCTCCTAAGGATCTGTATGTCTATAGATTCTACACGCCATATGTAGCGTTTATTCTGCTACTGGATTACTGATGACTGAGTAGAGCCTATTTTGTCCAGGTCTGTCCGAGACTACTGGGTGCATACCCAAAATACAGCTAGTCCTGAAGTGGTGTGGGACGCCTTTAAGGCCAACATTAGAGGTCAATATCAACAGGCCATAGGTGCGGCCCGGTGGCAAACGGCAGAGACCCTATCCTCAGCAGAAACCCGGTCTCGAGAGCTCGAAACCAGGTATTCAGAGACCAGAAATCAAGTTGAATATGGGGACCTGCAGGTAACCATTAGGGAGTTGATGCTTCTGCGGGTGAGTGTTGCTGAGAAACAACTGTTATACCAGACCCAGAGGATCTTTGAGCAGGGGGAGAGGACTGGGCGCCTGCTGTCTTGGTTGTCCAAAGAACAGACTACTACTGCGCATATCCCGTCCATCAGGGATGCTGATGGGAGTTTATTAACGGATCTGCAGGCTATTAATGCCAGTTTTACAAGTTACTATACTAATCTGTACTCCTCTACTTCTGCTTGAGACTGAGAGTCTATGCTCCAATGCTAGCCCTTCTTTGGCTCTTGGGGCACTATTCTTCCAACTGACACCAACGATGGGGCACTATTCCTCCAATGCTAGTCTTTATCCAGCATTTGAGGTACTATTATTCCCAATGACACCAAAAGTGGGTCATAATTCCTGTCATGGACACCGATGGGGAACTGTTCCTTCAACCTGATATCAATGATAGGGCACTAGTCCTTTTACTGACCAAAGGTGCTATGTAATTTCTATACTTGCAGTGACCACAAAGTCTTAGGCATGGTTTACTCCCACTATATCCAGGATATTTTATACCTCCACTGGCCGCCACCCATACACCCCTAAAGTCTGAAGGACCGTAAACTGACCCTTTGTTTAAAAAGTTTGGAGACCCCTGATATAGATCCTTGTCTGCACAGAAAATAGGCCGGTGTTTCCTCACAATATCTAATATTTGTTCATATTCAGCACAAAATAGAAAAGTAAAGGCAGAAAAAGACAGTGTAGTTCATTGAGTCTACCCATTTCTTATTAGGGCTTTTGTTTTGTTAATTTTTTTTCCCGTTAACTTTATTATCTGAGTATAGATCTATGTTTGACCCAAGCATATTTGAATCCACTTACTGTTGACTGTCTCACTACCTCTGCTGGTAGTTTATTCCAAAGATCAACTACCCTTTCAGTAAAATAATACTCTAAAATTAGTTTTGAACTTTCCTCTAGTTAGTTTAAAGTGATTGTAAAGTCTCCTTTTTTTTTTCAAAACAACAAACATGTTATACTTACCTGCTCTGTTGCAGTGGATTTTCACAGAGCAGCACGGATCTTCCTCTTCGCAGGTCCCTCTTTGCAGCTCCTGGCCCCTTAGCAAGCTGCTTGCTATGGGGGCACCCAAGCTGAGCTGCAGCTCTGTCTGTCCATTCAGACACGGGGCTGCCATTCGGCCCCACCCCCTCTCCCGAATGGCTGACTGACTTTGATTGACAGCCGTGGGAGCCAATGGCGCCGCTATTGTGTCTCAGCTAATCAGGAGGGAGAGTCCCGGACGGCCGAGGGACTCATGGACATCGCTGGACAGAGATCAGTTTCAGGTGAGTGTAGGGGGTGCTGTGGAGGCTGCTACACCCAGGTTTTTTTATTTGAATGCATAGAATACATTAAGACAAAAAACCTTCTGACTTTACAAGTCATTTAAGGTCATGTCCCCGTGTTCTTGATTTTGGTTTCATATTGAAAAAACTGCCCTCCTGAACCTTTTTCACCACCTTGATGTATTTAAAGGTTTCAATCATGTCTCCCCTTTCCCTTCAGACTGTATCCAAAGTTGCTCTCAGTATGTTTTATCCCCCAAATCTTTTGCCATTTTTGTTACCAGTCTCTGGACTTGTTCTATTTTTATCAATATCTTTGTGTAAGTGAGGTCTCCGAGACTGGACACAAAACGGTAAACGAGGTCTCACTAAAGCTCTATATAGGGCAGTAGTCTCCAAACTGTGGCCTTTGGCTTGCTTCTATCCAACCCTTGGGGAACTATTTTTACTGATACCAACAATGGGACATAATTCCCCCCACTGACACCAATGAAGGGGGCACATTTCCTTCCAATGACAGCAATGATGGGGCACAATTTCTCCCACTGATACCAACAATGAGGCACAATTCCTGACAAAAACACATGGGGCACAAAGACATCAATAATGGGGCACAATTCCTCTCAATGACATCAAAGATGGGGCACAATTTGTCCCACTTACACCAATAATGGGGAAAAATTACGCTTACTGAAAAAAACAATGGGGAATTATTTTTCCCACTGTCAGGGCCGTTTCTACACCCACTGGGCACAGTCCGGCCCTCCTAAAGTCTGAAGGACAGTAAACTGGCGCTTTGTTTAGAAAGTTTGAAGACCCCTGATCTAGAACAGTGTTTCTCAACTCCGGTCCTCAGGGCACATTAATGGCACTTTTCCACTGCAAGTACCGGCTTGGCTCTGCTTGGTTTTCCACTGCATGGTACCGCATGTTACGGTGTTGGAAGGTTTCGGTACGGTTTGCTTTTCCACTAAAGTAGTACTAAAGTAAGTGGGTGGGATAACAATGATTCTCTGACCAATCAGTGACTAGTAGCGACAAACAGTCAAGGCTGCATGCAAAGGATTGTTGGATATGGTACCGGTACGGCCCTGTTGGAACCACAATGGAGGTGGTACTGTTTAAGCGAGCCGTACCGTTCGGTTCCATGTAGTGGAAAAGCACCGCCGTACCGTACCGAACCGTTCCTACACCGTACCATGCGGTACAAGCCGTGGAAAAGCACAAAAGCAAGCCAAACCGTTCGGTTCCATGCAGTGGAAAAGTGCCATAACAGGCCAGGTTTGCAAGAAAACTGAAATACATCCCAGGTGATATAATTTGCTGCTCAGTGATTGCAGTATTCTAGTATGCATCTCCCCAAGGTGATACCTAAAATCTGGCCTGTTAGTGTGCCCTGAGTTGGGAAACACTACTCTAGGGTTATCAGGGCTTCCTTCCTCCTCCTGGTGATCCCTCTAGTGATGCATCCTAGAATTCTATTCACTTTTCCCACTGCCTGGTCACACGGTTTGCTCATATTGCAATCATCTGAAGTACCCCCAAAAATGTTATAAAAGTGTTCTGATCTTCCCGAGGATTTTGTTTCCATGGCGTCTCGGCAGAGAAAAGAACGGACACCACACTTGATCTTAGTTGGCCATAAGGCGGAGAAGCGATAGCTCACCACACACCGGAGTAGTAACCAGAATCATCTCCTGGCTCGGTGTGTATTGGTGACAAGGCGGGAGGTTGGCTGTGACCCTCGTCGTCGTCGTCCCGGAATTCTCCACACGGCCTCCCCTCACCATAACAACAATAGAGCAGAAATCAGATCTGTGAGTGACTTTCAGCGGCCCCAGAGAAGGAAGGGGCGGCCTGACACAACTCATACCAACTATCTCACAGCAACATCTCACTGCGGTTCCTGTGGTAGCTAATAAAGGGGGAGGGGAAGGCGAAGGTTTCTCCTTCCTGAGGAGAGAGAATTCCCCACCAACACACCGTGTGGGCGACTCTCCTTCCCCACCACACAAGAAGTCCCTTCTCCCTGGAGGGAACGGGGCGGGCACGGCTCCCTTTATGACGTCACGTCATCAGCAGCATATTATTCTGCTTGGAGGTCGCGGTGTCCGGGCACTGATTGGACGGACGGAGGTTGAGATGTCCAGGCACTGATTGGACGGAAGGAGGTTGTGGTGTCCGGACACTGATTGGACGGACGGAGGTGGCAGTGTCCGAGCACTGATTGGTCACAGGTTCCATCCTATTCCCGCGGCGCCCAGCTCCCCTGCTGCTGCTGCGTGCTCGCCCCATCCCCCTCATCACACACACAGGCAGGGGCGCGCATTCTCCGTCCGCTACAGGTCCCCCAGCCAAACAATGCACGAGCGTGGATGTCATTGTGATGGGGGCGGCGTGTCAGTTCCCGTTGTTGACCCCTTTAGTGGCAGAGGGCGTACAGTCCCCCGCCCCTCCTCCCCTCAGGGCCATTAACCACCTCGTCCCCGCACTCATAGAAGGGAAATAAATCAGCAGCAGATTCGCTTTCAGCAGGAACTCTTATCTCCTGGCAGTGCTTGACTCCCCCTGGTAATCAAAATGACAAATCACCTCTTTTTAAATGAAAAGTCTTTGAATGATATAATGAGGCAGACACAGGCAAGGGAAGGGTTAATCAGGAAGCTGATAGCTGCAGCCATGATCCCACATCGACCTCCATGTCCTCTCCGTGCAGGAAGAGAGGAAATCCATCACCGATAAGCAGCCTACCAACCCCTTAATGATCGGCCCATCTGTGTCCTGCCATTATTTACCATATGATCCTCCATCGTATGCTGAGATTTTATATTATTATTCAGGATTTATTTATAATCACAATATTTCTCACCGTGATTGCATAGAAAGAGTTAACCGATTGCATTATTAACCGTGTACCCACCGATCACACACTGAGTAGCCTTATATAGGATCACCACCTACTCTAACGACATGGAAGGAGTTAACCCATGGCATTATAAGCCATCTAATCACCAGTCACACACTGATTTTATCATCGCAATATTCCATACTCTGATTGCAATGAAAGAGTTAACCCATAATATAATTAACCATGTAATCCCCAGGCACACGCTGCACAGGTTTATAATCACAATATTGCCCACTGATTGTATGGAAAGAGTTAACTTGTTGTATTATTAACCATGTAATCCCTGATCACATGCTGAGTGGGTTTAAAACATAACAAATCTCCAATAAGATCACCAATTACTAAAATAGCAGTGCAAGGGTTAACCCGTGGCATAATTAACTGTGTATTCTTCGATCACATGCTGAGATTTTATATTAAAATATAGGATTTATTTATAATCACAATGTTTTCCACTGAGATTGCATAGAAAGAGTTAACTGATTGCATTATTAACCGTGTAACCACCAGTCACACACTGAGTAGGCTTATATAGGATCACCACCTACTTTAACCACATGGAAGGAGTTAACCCATGGCATTATAAGCCATCTAATCACCAGTCACACACTGAGTAGATTTTATCATCGCAATATTCCATACTCTGATTGCAGTGAAAGAGTTAACCCAAAATATAATTAACCATGTAATCCCCAGGCACATGCTGCTTGGGTTTATAATCACAATATGGCCCATTGATTGTATGGAAAGAGTTAAATTGTTGCATTATTAACCATGTAATCCCTGATCACATGCTAAGAAGATTTTATATTAAAATACAGGATTTATTTATAATCACAATATTTCCCATTGAGATTGCATAGAAATAGTTAACTGATTGCATTATTAACCGTGTACCCACCAGTCAGAGTTAACCCAAAATATAATTAACCATGTAATCCCCAGGCACATGCTGCACAGGTTTATAATCACAATATTGCCCAGTGATTGTATGGAAAGAGTTAACTCGTATTATTAACCAGGTTATCCCTGATCACATGCTGAGTGGATTTAAAACCTAAAAATTCCCAAATGAGATCACCAATTTCTAAAATAGCAGTGCAAGGGTTAACCCGTGGCATAATTAACTGTGTAATCTTCGATCACATGCTGAGATTTTATATTAAAATACAGGATTTATTTATAATCACAATGTTTCCCACTGAGGTTGCATGGCAAGAGTTAACTGATTGCATTATTAACTGTGTAGTCCCCGATCACACACTGGGTAGGGTTTATAATCATTGTCTTCCTGATATAAGATCGGCGCCTACTATAACTGCATGGAAAGAGTTAACCCCTGCCATTATTAACCATGTGATCCTTGATTACACCCTGAGTTTATAATTACAATACTCCCCCCCCCCTCTGATAGCATGGAAAGAGTTAACCCATGCTGTAATTACCCATGTAATCTCCAGTCAAATGATGAGTTTATAATCACAATATTTAATATATTGCATTATTAACCATGTACTCCCCAATCAAACGGAGTAGGTTTATAAATACTACGCACATTCCCCGCCTACTATAACTGCATGGAAGGAGTTAACCACTGCAATTATTAACCATGTGATCCCTGATTACACACTGAGCTTATAATCAAAATACTCCCCCCCCCCCCCCCCGATAGCCTTAAAAGAGTTAACCCATGCTGTAATTACCCATGTAATCTCCAGTCACATGATGAGTTTATATTCACAATATTTAATATATTGCACTACCATGTACTCCCCAATCACACGGAGTAGGTTTATAGATACTACGTATATTCCCCGCCTACTATAACTGCATGGAAGGAGTTAACGCATGACTTTATTAACTGTGTAATCCCCGATCACACACCAAGTAGCCCTGATAGTGTGAATATAATTAGCGAAATGCTGCAATTAACCATGTAATCCCCAGACACATGCTGAGTGAGTTTATAATTGCAATATTTTCCACTGATTGCATAGAAAACGGTAACTTGTTGCATTATTAACCATGTAATCACTGATTACATACTGAGTCAGTTTCAAACCTAAACATTCCCCAATATGTTCACCATTTACTACAATAGCATTGAAAGAGTTAACCTGTGGCATAAATAATGGTCCAGATTACATTCTGAAAAGATTTTATAATTTTATTATTACATAGGATTTATGTATAATCACAACATTTCCCGCTGTGATTACAGGGAAAGAGTTAATTGCTTACATTATTTACCGTCCCACATCGAGCGGGTTTATAATCACAATATTCCTCAGATAGGATCATCGCCTACTTCAACTGCATGGAAGGAGTTAACGCTTTGTATCACTAACCATATAACCCCTGGTCACGTGCTGAGTAGGTTCATAGTCCTCAAAATTCCCCAATACGATCACGAATTCCTATAAAAGCATTGAAAGGGTTAACCGATAGCACTACTAAGCGAATAATCCTGGGTCATACGATGAGTTACCATAATATTCCCCAAACAGGATCCTCACTTACTATAACTGTAAGGAAAGAGTTAACCCGTGATGCACTACTAGAACATATATCCTCCGATCACAAGATAAGTAGGTGGGTAATATTCGTCACTCTGCATGGAAAGAGTTAATCAATCGCTTTATTAGCCGTGTAATCCCCTTTCACATGCTGAGCAGGTTTGCAATCCTATCATTCCCCCAGTGGGCTCCCCACTTGTCATCACTGCATGGAAAAGGTTAACCTGTCCCGTAATAAACCGTGTAATTTCTGATCATCATTTTCCCCAAAGAGGACCCCCACTTTCTATAACTGCATGGAAAGAGTTAACCTGTGCTATACCAAACCACACAACCTCAGATCACACCGTGTAATTGTCCCCACCCTGTGCGGGAAGGGTTAATGTATCGCTTTATTAGTTGTGTAATCCCCGATCACATTAAAAAGTCCCACAGAGGAAAGGGTTACTCATGGTATAGCTAACCGTGTCATCCCCGATCACACCAACAATGATGGGTGTATAATGACTACATTCCCTCCTCCTCTCATCACCATTGCAGGGCACGGGGTCACCTCGGATATTATTAACTATGTCTTCCCTTATCACCTATGGAAAAGGTTTTTATTAATCCCAATATTATCCACACGACCATTCCTGCATGGAAAGGGTTAACAAACAAGCACAGGCTTATCACGTGCTCGCTGTATTTATATCCATCACCCCACACTGACCCACATTACCCATGCCGGCCAGCAAAGAGTTAACACGTGGCTCCCACCCCCCCTATCAATGGCTTATCGTGCTTTAAATAATGACACTGCTAATCCTATACAGCCCCTACACTCAAGGGGTTAATTCATCTCTTAGCATCCCGCCCCCTCCGTTTTATCTCAGCACAAATCCGCTTTCCCTGGAAACAAGGTTTCCTTTTGTGTCAGTCACTAGGGGGTTAACCATTCCCTGCGCGACTCCGCTCCCCCCCCCCCTCACACAGACCTACTGGGGAGCCCCCCCCCCCCCCCACTCAATGACACACAGCCGGCAGCACAGGGGTCAACATCCCACAAGCTGTGTATGGGGGACACGGAGAAGGCTGTGTGTGCGGGACACAGAGAGAGCTGTGTGTGGGGGACACGGACAGGACTGTGTGTGGGGGACACGGACAGGACTGTGTGTGAGGGACACGGACAGGGCTGTGTGTGGGGGACACGGACAGGGCTGTGTGTGGGGCACAAGGAGAGGGCTGTGTGTGGGGCACACAGAGAGGGCTGTGTAAGGAGGACATGGAGAGGGCTGTGTGTGGGGGACACGGAGAGGGCTGTGTGTGGGGGACACGGAGAGGGCTGTGTGTGGGGGACACGGAGAGGGCTGTGTATGGGGGACACGGAGAAGGCTGTGTGTGAGGGGACACGGAGAGGGCTGTGTGTAGGGGGGGGCACGGAGAGGGCTGTGTGTGCGGGACACAGAGAGAGCTGTGTGTGGGGGACACGGACAGGACTGTGTGTGGGGGACACGGACAGGGCTGTGTGTGGGGGACACGAACAGGGCTGTGTGTGGGGGACACGGACAGGGCTGTGTGTGGGGGACACGGACAGGGCTGTGTGTGGGGGACACGGAGAGCCACGGAGAGGGCTGTGTGTGGGGCACACGGAGAGGGCTGTGTGTGGGGCACACGGAGAGGGCTGTGTGTGGGGCACACGGAGAGGGCTGTGTAAGGAGGACATGGAGAGGGCTGTGCGTGGAGGACATGGAGAGGGCTGTGTGTGGGGGACACAGAGAGGGCTGTGTGTGTGGGACACGGAAAGGGCTGTGTGTGCGGGATATGGAGAGGGCTGTGTGTGGGGGGGACACGGAGAGGGCTGTGTGTGTGGGACACGGAGAGGGCTGTGTGTGTGGGACACGGAATGGGCTGTGTGTGCGGGACACGGAAAGGGCTGTGTATGGGGGACACGGAGAGGGCTGTGTGTGGGGGGACACGGAGAGGGCTGTGTGTGGAGGGCACGGAGAGGGCTGTGTATGGAAGGCATAGATTGGAATGGACACAGAGAGGGCTGTGTGTGGAGGATACGGAGAGGGCTGTGTGTGCAGGACATAGATAGGGATGGATATGGCCGTGATGGACACGGAGAGGGCTGTGTGTGGAAGGCATAGATCAGGACGGACACGGAGAGGGCTGTGTAAGGACACAGAGAGGGCTGTGTAAGGAGGACACAAAGAGGGCTGTGTAAGGGGGACACAGAGAGGGCTGTGTGTGGAGGACACGGAGAGGGCTGTGTGTGGAGGACACGGAGAGGGCTGTGTGTGGAGCACACGGAGAGGGCTGTGTGTGGAGGACACGGAGAGGGCTGTGTGTGGGGGGACACAGAGAGGGCTGTGTGTGGAGGACACGGAGAGGGCTGTGTGTGGAGGACATGGAGAGGGCTGTGTGTGGAGGACACGGAGAGGGCTGTGTAAGGAGGACATGGAGAGGGCTGTGTAAGGAAGACACGGACAGGGCTGTGTGTGGGGGACACGGAGAGGGCTGTGTAAGGAGGACACGGAGAGGGCTGTGTAAGGAGGACACGGAGAGGGCTGTGTAAGGAGGACACGGAGAGGGCTGTGTAAGGAGGACACGGAGAGGGCTGTGTGTGGAGGACATGGAGAGGGCTGTGTGTGGAGGACACGGAGAGGGCTGTGTGTGGAGGACATGGAGAGGGCTGTGTGTGGAGGACACGGAAAGGGCTGTGTGTGGAGGACACGGAGAGGGCTGTGTAAGGAGGACACGGAGAGGGCTGTGTGTGGAGGACACGGAGAGGGCTGTGTGTGGAGGACACGGAGAGGGCTGTGTGTGGGGGACACGGAGAGGGCTGTGTAAGGAGGACACGGAGAGGGCTGTGTGTGGGGGACACGGAGAGGGCTGTGTAAGGAGGACACGGAGAGGGCTGTGTGTGGAGGACACGGAGAGGGCTGTGTGTGGAGGACACGGAGAGGGCTGTGTGTGGAGGCCACGGAGAGGGCTGTGTGTGGAGGACACGGAGAGGGCTGTGTGTGGAGGCCACGGAGAGGGCTGTGTGTGGAGGACACGGAGAGGGCTGTGTGTGGAGGACACGGAGAGGGCTGTGTGTGGAGGACACAGAGAGGGCTGTGTAAGGAGGACACGGAGAGGGCTGTGTGTGGAGGACACGGAGAGGTCTGTGTGTGGAGGACACGGAGAGGGTTGTGTGTGGAGGACACGGAGAGGGCTGTGTGTGGGGGACACGGAGAGGGCTGTGTGTGGGGGACACAGAGAGGGCTGTGTAAGGAGGACACGGAGAGGGCTGTGTGTGGAGGACACGGAGAGGGCTGTGTGTGGAGGACACGGAGAGGGCTGTGTAAGGAGGACACGGAGAGGGCTGTGTGTGGGGGACACGGAGAGGGCTGTGTGTGGAGGACACGGAAAGGGCTGTGTGTGGAGGACACGGAAAGGGCTGTGTAAGGAGGACACGGAGAGGGCTGTGTGTGGAGGACACGGAGAGGGCTGTGTGTGGAGGACACGGAGAGGGCTGTGTGTGGAGGACACGGAGAGGGCTGTGTAAGGAGGACACGGAGAGGGCTGTGTGTGGGGGACACGGAGAGGGCTGTGTAAGGAGGACACGGAGAGGGCTGTGTGTGGAGGACACGGAGAAGGCTGTGTAAGGAGGACACGGAGAGGGCTGTGTAAGGAGGACACGGAGAGGGCTGTGTAAGGAGGACACGGAGAGGGCTGTGTAAGGAGGACACGGAGAGGGCTGTGTGTGGAGGACATGGAGAGGGCTGTGTGTGGAGGACACGGAGAGGGCTGTGTGTGGAGGCCACGGAGAGGGCTGTGTGTGGAGGACACGGAGAGGGCTGTGTGTGGGGGACACGGAGAGGGCTGTGTGTGGAGGCCACGGAGAGGGCTGTGTAAGGAGGACATGGAGAGGGCTGTGTGTGGAGGACATGGAGAGGGCTGTGTGTGGAGGACACGGAGAGGGCTGTGTGTGGAGGACACGGAGAGGGCTGTGTAAGGAGGACACGGAGAGGGCTGTGTGTGGGGGACACGGAGAGGGCTGTGTAAGGAGGACACGGAGAGAGCTGTGTGTGGAGGACATGGAGAGGGCTGTGTGTGGAGGACATGGAGAGGGCTGTGTGTGGAGGACACGGAGAGGGCTGTGTAAGGAGGACACGGAGAGGGCTGTGTAAGGAAGACACGGACAGGGCTGTGTGTGGGGGACACGGAGAGGGCTGTGTAAGGAGGACACGGAGAGGGCTGTGTAAGGAGGACACGGAGAGGGCTGTGTAAGGAGGACACGGAGAGGGCTGTGTAAGGAGGACACGGAGAGGGCTGTGTGTGGAGGACATGGAGAGGGCTGTGTGTGGAGGACACGGAGAGGGCTGTGTGTGGAGGACATGGAGAGGGCTGTGTGTGGAGGACACGGAAAGGGCTGTGTGTGGAGGACACGGAGAGGGCTGTGTAAGGAGGACACGGAGAGGGCTGTGTGTGGAGGACATGGAGAGGGCTGTGTGTGGAGGACACGGAGAGGGCTGTGTGTGGGGGACACGGAGAGGGCTGTGTAAGGAGGACACGGAGAGGGCTGTGTGTGGGGGACACGGAGAGGGCTGTGTAAGGAGGACACGGAGAGGGCTGTGTGTGGAGGACACGGAGAGGGCTGTGTGTGGAGGACACGGAGAGGGCTGTGTGTGGAGGCCACGGAGAGGGCTGTGTGTGGAGGACACGGAGAGGGCTGTGTGTGGAGGCCACGGAGAGGGCTGTGTGTGGAGGCCACGGAGAGGGCTGTGTGTGGGGGACACGGAGAGGGCTGTGTGTGGGGGACACGGAGAGGGCTGTGTGTGGAGGACACGGAAAGGGCTGTGTGTGGAGGACACGGAAAGGGCTGTGTAAGGAGGACACGGAGAGGGCTGTGTGTGGAGGACACGGAGAGGGCTGTTTAAGGAGGACACGGAGAGGGCTGTGTGTGGGGGACACGGAGAGGGCTGTGTGTGGAGGACACGGAGAGGGCTGTTTAAGGAGGACACGGAGAGGGCTGTGTGTGGGGGACACGGAGAGGGCTGTGTGTGGAGGCCACGGAGAGGGCTGTGCAAGGAGGACACGGAGAGGGCTGTGTGTGGTGGACACGGAGAGGGCTGTGTGTGGAGGACACGGAGAGGGCTGTGTCTGGAGGACATGGAGAGGGCTGTGTGTGGAGGACACGGAGAGGGCTGTGTGTGGAGGACATGGAGAGGGCTGTGTGTGGAGGACACGGAAAGGGCTGTGTGTGGAGGACATGGAGAGGGCTGTGTGTGAAGTACACGGAGAGGGCTGTGTGGACACTGTGGGGGACACGGAGAGGGCTGTGTGTAGGGGGACACGGAGAGGGCTGTGTGTGGAGCACACGGAAAGGGCTGTGTGTGGGGGACACAGAGAGGGCTGTGTGTGGAGGACACAGAGAGGGCTGTGTTTGGAGGACACGGAGGGGGCTGTGTAAGGAGGACGTGGAGAGGGCTGTGTAAGGAGGACACGGAGAGGGCTGTGTGTGGAGGACACGGAGAGGGCTGTGTAAGGAGGACAGGGAGAGGGCTGTGTGTGGAGGACACGGAGAGGGCTGTGTGTGGAGGCCACGGAGAGGGCCGTGTAAGGAGGACACGGAGAGGGCTGTGTGTGGGGGACATGGAGAGGGCTGTGTGTGGAGGCCACGGAGAGGGCTGTGTAAGGAGGACACGGAGAGGGCTGTGTGTGTGGAGAACACGGAGAGGGCTGTGTGTGGAGGACACGGAGAGGGCTGTGTAAGGAGGACACGGAGAGGGCTGTGTAAGGAGGACATGGAGAGGGCTGTGTAAGGAGGACACGGAGAGGGCTGTGTGTAGGGGACACGGAGAGGGATGTGTATGGGGGACACGGAGAGGGATTTGTGTGGGGGACACGGAGAGGGCTGTGTGTGAAGCACACGGAGAGGGCTGTGTGGACACTGTGGGGGACACGGAGAGGGCAGTTTGTGGGGGACAAGGAGAGGGCTGTGTGTGGAGCACACGGAAAGGGCTGTGTGTGCGGGACACGGAGAGGGCTGTGTGTGGGGGACACGGAGAGGGCTGTGTGTGGGGGACACGGAGAGGGCTGTGTGTGGGGGACACGGAGACGGCTGTGTGTGGGGGACACGGAGACGGCTGTGTGTGGGGGACATGGAGAGGGCTGTGTGTGGAGGACACGGAGAGGGCTGTGTGTGGAGGACAAGGAGAGGGCTGTGTTTGGAGGACATGGAGAGGGCTGTGTAAAGCCCTGTACACACGTACTGATCGTCGCCCGAACGATCGGCCGTCTTTTGTCCAGGGCTGTCGTGTCTGTTGAAAACTGCAAAAGACTGCACACGAATTTTGTCGGCCAACAACAGCCGACTGCAGAAGTTATGTCATGTGATGGTTAACTTTCCTTGTCTTTTTTCTTTTCTGAGCATGCCCAGTCTTGCAAATCTGCTGTCTGTCGGCCGAAATCTGTACTGACTGGCGAACAATCGGCCGTTCTGGTGTTGGCCAACAAAAATTTTAATGCCTGCATGACAGATTTTGTTCGGCCGAAAATGCGCTGTCGGAAGCATCATACTAACAAGCCTACAATCGGCCGATCAGTCGTCGGCCGAATATTTACGGCCGACAATCGGTACGTGTGTACGGGGCTTAAGGAGGACACGGAGAGGGCTGTGTAAGGAGGACACGGAGAGGGCTGTGTAAGGAGGACACGGAGAGGGCTGTGTAAGGAGGACACGGAGAGGGCTGTGTAAGGAGGACACGGAGAGGGCTGTGTAAGGAGGACACGGAGAGGGCTGTGTGTAGGGGACACGGAGAGGGGTGTGTGTGGGGGACACGGAGAGGGCTGTGTGTGGGGGACACGGAGAGGGCTGTGTATGGAGGACAAGGAGAGGGCTGTGTGTGGAGGACACGGGGAGGGCTGTGTAAGGAGGACACGAGAGGGCTGTGTGTGGAGGACACGGAGAGAGCTGTGTGTGGAGGACACGGAGAGGGCTGTGTGTGGGGGACACGGAGAGGGCTGTGTGTGGGGGACACGGAGAGGGCTGTGTAAGGAGGACACGGAGAGGGCTGTGTAAGGAGGACACGGAGAGGGCTGTGTAAGGAGGACACGGAGAGGGCTGTGTGTAGGGGACACAGAGAGGGGTGTGTGTGGGGGACACTGAGAGGGCTGTGTGTGGGGGACACAGAGAGGGCTGTGTATGGAGGACAAGGAGAGGGCTGTGTGTGGAGGACACGGGGAGGGCTGTGTAAGGAGGACACGAGAGGGCTGTGTGTGGAGGACACGGAGAGGGCTGTGTGTGGGGGACACGGAGAGGGCTGTGTGTGGGGGACATGGAGAGGGCTGTGTAAGGAGGACACGGAGAGGGCTGTGTAAGGAGGACACGGAGAGGGCTGTGTAAGGAGGACACGGAGAGGGCTGTGTGTGGAGGACACGGAAAGGGCTGTGTGTGGAGGACACGGAGAGGGCTGTGTAAGGAGGACACGGAGAGGGCTGTGTGTGAAGGACACGGAGAGGGCTGTGTGTGGAGGACACGGAGAGGGCTGTGTGTGGAGGACACGGAGAGTGCTGTGTAAGGAGGAAACGGAGAGGGCTGTATGTGGGGGACACGGAGAGGGCTGTATGTGGAGGACACAGAGAGGGCTGTGTAAGGAGGACACGGAGAGGGCTGTGTAAGGAGGACACAGAGAGGGATGTGTGTGGAGGACACGGAGAGGGCTGCGTGTGGAGGACACGGAGAGGGCTGTGTGTGGAGGACACGGAGAGGGCTGTGTGTGGGGGACACGGAGAGGGCTGTGTGTGGAGGCCACGGAGAGGGCTGTGTAAGGAGGACACGGAGAGGGCTGTGTGTGGAGGACATGGAGAGGGCTGTGTGTGGAGGACACGGAGAGGGCTGTGTAAGGAGGACACGGAGAGGGCTGTGTGTAGGGGACACGGAGAGGGCTGTGTAAGGAGGACACGGAGAGGGCTGTGTGTGGAGGACACGGAGAGGGCTTTGTGTGGAGGACATGGAGAGGGCTGTGTAAGGAGGACACGGAGAGGGCTGTGTAAGGAGGACACGGAGAGGGCTGTGTGTGGAGGACATGGAGAGGGCTGTGTGTGGAGGACACGGAGAGGGCTGTGTAAGGAGGACACGGAGAGGGCTGTGTGTGGGGGACACGGAGAGGGCTGTGTAAGGAGGACACGGAGAGGGCTGTGTGTGGAGGACATGGATAGGGCTGTGTAAGGAGGACACGGAGAGGGCTGTGTAAGGAGGACACGGAGAGGGCTGTGTAAGGAGGACACAGAGAGGGATGTGTGTGGAGGACACGGAGAGGGCTGTGTGTGGAGGACATGGAGAGGGCTGTGTGTGGAGGACACGGAGAGGGCTGTGTGTGGAGGACACGGAGAGGGCTGTGTGTGGAGGACACGGAGAGGGCTGTGTGTGGAGGACACGGAGAGGGCTGTGTAAGGAGGACACGGAGAGGGCTGTGTAAGGAAGACACGGACAGGGCTGTGTGTGGGGGACACGGAGAGGGCTGTGTAAGGAGGACATGGAGAGGGCTGTGTGTGGAGGACACGGAAAGGGCTGTGTGTGGAGGACACGGAGAGGGCTGTGTAAGGAGGACACGGAGAGGGCTGTGTGTGGAGGACATGGAGAGGGCTGTGTGTGGAGGACACGGAGAGGGCTGTGTGTGGGGGACACGGAGAGGGCTGTGTAAGGAGGACACGGAGAGGGCTGTGTGTGGGGGACACGGAGAGGGATGTGTAAGGAGGACACGGAGAGGGCTGTGTGTGGAGGACACGGAGAGGGCTGTGTGTGGAGGCCACGGAGAGGGCTGTGTGTGGAGGACACGGAGAGGGCTGTGTGTGGAGGACACGGAGAGGGCTGTGTGTGGAGGACACGGAGAGGGCTGTGTAAGGAGGACACGGAGAGGGCTGTGTGTGGAGGACATGGAGAGGGCTGTGTAAGGAGGACACGGAGAGGGCTGTGTAAGGAGGACACGGAGAGGGCTGTGTAAGGAGGACACGGACAGGGCTGTGTGTGGGGGACACGGAGAGGGCTGTGTGTGGAGGACACGGAGAGGGCTGTGTAAGGAGGACACGGAGAGGGCTGTGTGTGGAGGACACGGAGAGGGCTGTGTAAGGAGGACACGGAGAGGGCTGTGTAAGGAGGACACGGAGAGGGCTGTGTGTGGAGGACACGGAGAGGGCTGTGTGTGGAGGACACGGAGAGGGCTGTGTAAGGAGGACACGGAGAGGGCTGTGTAAGGAGGACACGGAGAGGGCTGTGTGTGGAGGACATGGAGAGGGCTGTGTGTGGAGTACACGGAGAGGGCTGTGTAAGGAGGACACGGAGAGGGCTGTGTAAGGAGGACACGGAGAGGGCTGTGTAAGGAGGACACGGAGAGGGCTGTGTGTGGAGGCCACAGAGAGGGCTGTGCAAGGAGGACACGGAGAGGGCTGTGTGTGGAGGACATGGAGAGGGCTGTGTGTGGAGGACACGGAGAGGGCTGTGTGTGGAGGACACGGAGAGGGCTGTGTGTGGAGGACATGGAGAGGGCTGTGTGTGGAGGACACGGAGAGGGCTGTGTGTGGAGGACATGTAGAGGGCTGTGTGTGCGGGACATAGATAGGGATGGATATGGCCGATATGGACACGGAGAGGACTGTGTCTGGAATGCATAGATCGGGATGGACACGGAGAACGCTATGTGTGTACGGAGGGGAAGGCGCACAGTGCACGCACAGGACACAAACAAGGACAAGCTCCTTGTCGTCCAATAGGAGAGCGGCTTGTATTGGGAGTGACAGCCTGGTGTACAGCCACCTAGTGGCTCCCAGCCAATGCGGAGCTGAGTTTCTCCCCGATATCCCGGATGTCCCTCTCTCTCTCTCTCTCTCCCCCATCGGGCTGTGTACGGCTCCCGCTGTTCTCTCTGAGCAGTACAGAGGACGAACTTCTTAAAGGCACAGCCGCCTGTTTATTCTCCGGAGTGCAGAGGCTTTGTGTAGGCTGGGACCTGTCCCGGGGACCTGCCATGTTATAAGTTCGGTTCAGGCTTATTTATAGGCACACTATTATAATGCAGAAGGCTACAACATCCAGTAAAAACAAAAGTCTACAGGTCAAGTTTATTTAAAAACATTTTTTAATGCTAACTTTAAAAAGTGTTGTCTTTAGATGCAATTTATCCACTTCATGACCAAGGTCACCACAAACCTTAAAGTAGAACTATAGGCAAAGCTTTCTGGGGACAAGCTGAAGTTTGGGATTTTCTCTTCCTTTCCCTTTCAATGATAATGGTAGACAGGACAAATAGAGAGGGGGAATTATCTCGGCCACTTTCACACTTGTGCGACCGAAAAGTCACACAATTTTGACTGGATTTGAAGCACTGCCTGTGTAATCTTGAGGTCTGTGGACCTTAAAACGCATCAAAAACGGACCAAAGTAGTGCAGGGACTACTTTGAAGTCGCTGCGACATGGAAATCGCACAGATTTTACAGTACTCATTGTAAATAATGGAGTGCGACTTGTCATGTGACTTTGCAGGCTCAAGTCACAGGACAAGTCGCAGAAATGTGAAAGGGGCCTAAAGGGGACACAGACCGCAATAAAAACCTGACAAGCGTACTTATCCCTTTTCTCTCTATTCAAAACTAACAAAAAAGTTTTGCCTTTAGTTATACTTTAACCACTTTCCTACTGGGCACTTATACCCCCCTCCGGACCAGACCAATTTTCAGCTCTTAGAGCCGGTACACATTAGCGCGACACGACTCCTTACTCCTTGGGGGGCGACTTGTGCATTACATTGCACCACGAGTTTGGAGCGACTTGCAGGGACTTCACATAATGGAATTCTATGCAAGTCGCTCCGAGGTCGCCCCGAAATAGTACAGGACCCTTTTTCTAAGTCGGAGCGACTTGTGTCGCTCCTATTAGAACGGGTCCTGTAGCGGTCAATGGACCGGTCAAACGGCTCTTAGTGCTCTCACACTTTGAATAACAATTACGTAGTCCTGCAACACTGTATTATACATGAAACGTTTGTCCTTCCCCCCCCCCCCCCCCCCCCCACACAAATAGAGCTCTTTTGGTGGTATTTAACCACTTAAGCCCCAGAGGATTTGGCTGCTAAAAGACCAGGGGGGTTTTTGCGTTTTTTTACTGCGTGACTTTAACGGACAATTGCGCGGTCGTGCGACGTTGTACCTAAACGAATTTGACGTCCTTTTTTTCCCACAAACAGAGCTTTCTTTTGGTGGTATTTGATCACCTGTGCGATTTTTTGATCATGCGCTATAAACAAAAAAAGGAGCGTCAATTTTGCAAAAATAACAATATTTTTCACATTATTTTATATGAAATTCCCCCCCAAAAAAATGTAAAAATCAAAATTTTTTAACATTTTAGGCCAATTTGTTTTATGCTACATATGTTTGGTAAAAAAAAATCGCAAAAAGCGTATTTTGATTGGTTTGCGCAAAAGTTATCGCGTTTACTAACAAAGGGAAAGATTTTTGTAATTTTTGGTGTTTTTTTTTTAACGCGTAATGGCGGCGATCTGCTATTTTATTTTCGGTACTGCGACATTGCGGCGGACAGATCGGACCCTTGACTGACATTTTTGACACTTTTGGGGTTACCAGTGACATTACTGCAGTAATCAGTGCTATACATATGCACTGTTACTGCAAAAATGACACTGGCAGGGAAGGGGTTAACTGTATTGGAGAGGGAGGGGTTAAGTGTGTCCTAGGGGCGTAATTCTAACTGTATAGGGACATGGCTATTGGTGTAAAAACAAAGATCAACGGTCCTACATAGTAGAACCGTCTGATCTTCATTTTTACACCAGGGAGAATGACGGGCGGCTTGTTTACATAAGCCGCTCCGCCTTTCTCCCTTCACCAGAGCGATCGTAGTGTGACCGGCGGACATCGAGTCCGCCGGTCACACGCACTGACTTGTCTGTGAACGAGCCGCGGCGGGCGCGCGCCTCGACGGGTGCGCGCCCGCCCGCAATTGGGTCTCAAGTCAGTGACAGGCGAGTGACGTATCCATACGTCACTCTGCCTGGCCGGGGCTGACCGCCGCAGTATATAGTCGTGCGGCGGTCGGCAACCGGTTAATCACCACTGTTTTTTTTTTTTTTGCACTGTAAATAAAAAAAAAAAGAATGAAAACTTTGTTTAAAAAATACATTTTCCTTGTCTCTGTTATAAAATTTAGCAAATTAGTACTTTTTCTTTATAAGTTTTGACCAAAATGTATAAAGCTTAATTTCTTTGGTAAAAAATAACCCAAATCAGTGTATATTATATTGGAAACTGATCACACCTGATGTACCAATGGCCTATCTCATTTCTTGAGACACAAGCCAGGACAGTACAAATACCCCCAAATAGGGTTGCCACCTCATCCCTTTAAAATAGGACACATTTATTACACAGGTTCTGTGGCTTATTAACCACTTCCGCCCCACCCTGCCCACCGCACATTTACTGCGGCACTCAGGCGCTCCTGGGCAAAGTGATATAGTACTACGTCGCTTTCTCAGGAGACTCTAGAGGGCGAGCGGCGCGCGCGCGCGCCCTCGATCGATAGCTGGGGAGCCAGCACGTGTGACCAGCGGCTCTGATGGCCACCGCCCACTCGCGATCTCCCGCAGCTGAGAGAGAAGGACAGACGGCTGATGTGAACACAGCCCTCTGCCATTCTCCCTGAAGTGATCACAGAGGCTATGTGATCCTGCTATATAGGATCACATGTCTCTGTGATTACTTCACAAGCCACGCCCCCTGACAGTTAGAATCACGCCCCTAGGGACACATTCGACCCCTTGTTCACCAGTACAGTTAACCCCTTCCCTTCCAGTGTCATTTTTACAGTAACAGTGCATATGTTTAGCACTGATTACTGTAGTAATGTCACTGGTACCCCCAAAAGTGTAAAAAATGTCAGTGGCCCGATCTGTCTGCTGCAATGTTGCAGTCCAGCAAAAAAAATCACAGATCGCCGCTATTACTGGAAAAAAAAAAAAAACAATAAAAATTACATAAATCTTTCCCGTAGTTAGTAAACACAATAACTTTTGCGCAAACCAATCAAAATACGCTTATTGCGATTATTCTTACCAAAAATATTTAGCAAAAAACAAATTGTCCTAAAATGTTAAAAAAATTTGATTTTTACTTTTTTTTTGAAAATTTCATATAAAAAATTTGAAAAATAATGTTATTTTTTCAAAATTGTCGCTCTTTTTTTGTTTATAGCACAAAATATAAAAAGCACAGAGGTGATCAAATACCACCAAAGAAAGCTCTGTTTGTGGAAAAAAAAGGACGTCAGTTTCGTTTGGGTACAGCGTCGCACGACCGCGCAATTGTCCGTTAAAGTCACGCAGTGCCGAATCGCAAAATAGGGCCTGGTCATTGAGCAGCCAAATCCTCCGGGGCTAAAGTGATTAAAGGTGGTAATTAAACTCAGTGCATTATGTGCATTATATTAGCCTCAGAACCCCCCAAATTACCCCTTATTAGAAAGTAGACATCCCAAGGTATTTAGTAAGAGGCATGGTAAGGTTTTTTTCACCTCCTGCCAACCTCCCCACGTATGAGTACTGCAGGGCAGCAGCTTCCCAACACAAAATCATGACACGCTCCCACTGTGATTGGACACAGCAGGAGCCAATCAGCGGGTTTGGTAGACCTGATGTCTGCCGGGACCCGTCAATTGTTCCCAACAGAGGAAGAACGGCAGTCTTCCTATGTAAACAAGGCAGATCACCCTTCTGTTAGTAGGAAAAACAGAGATCCTGTGTTTCTGCTAAGCAGGAACACGGGTCTCTGTCTTCCCACAGTTATGGCATCCCCCACACAGTTAGAAAGCACTCCCTAGTAACACATTTATCCCTTTGATCACCCTTGATGTTAACCCCTTCCCTGCCAGTGTCAAGTATCAAAAGTGTCGCCTAGTGTCTGATTTGTCCATCGTAATGCCACAGTCCCGCTGTAAGTCCCTGATCGCCGCCATTGCTAGTAAAAGAAAATAAATACGAATTCTATAAATATATCTCATAGTTTGTAGATGCTATAACAAACCAATACATGCTTATTGGGGTGGGTTTTTTTTTTTTTTTACCAAAAACATGTAGCAGAATACATATTGGCCTAAATCAA
Organism: Pelophylax lessonae; assembly: GCF_965119305.1. Taxonomy (NCBI): domain Eukaryota; kingdom Metazoa; phylum Chordata; class Amphibia; order Anura; family Ranidae; genus Pelophylax; species Pelophylax lessonae. The sequence continues at coordinate 433,516,913 of NC_138772.1, read as the reverse complement.
TGAAAAAATGTTTTTTTACTGGATATATTTTTTTAGCAGAAAGTAAAAATATTGTTTTTTTTTTTTTTTCAAAATTATCTTTTTTTTTTTTTTAGCACAAAAAAAACCCCACAGAGGTGGTCAAATGACACAAAAAGAAAGCTCTATTTGTGGGGGAAAAAAAGGACATCAATTTTATTTTGTGTACAGCATCGAACCTTCTGGAGCTGAAGTGGTTAAGTTGTAATTTTTCCCACAATACTTTGCAAAAGAACATTTTTTTTTTTTTTCCCACAACATTATCATATTACCAGTTACTTCTCTCACATGGCATATGCATACTTGCAACTACACCCCAAAACACATTCTGCTGCTCCTCTTGAGTATGGTGATACTGCATGTGTGAAACGTTTTCACAGCCTAGCTGCATAGAGAGGCATATAGTATCTCACAAAAGTGAGTTCCCCCCACACATTTTTGGTAAATTTTTATTATATCTTTTCATGTGACAACACTGAAGAAATTACACTTTGCTGCAATGTAAAGTAGTGAGTGTACAGCTTTTATAACAGTGTAAATATGCTGTCCCCTCAAAATAACTCAACACACAGCCATTAATGTCTAAACCACTGGCAACAAAAGTGAGTACATCCCTAATAGGGATGATTGAACTTTTGAAAAGTTTGGTTTGGCCAGAACATCCGAACTTCCCGAAAGTTCGGCCCGGATTTCAGAACCCCATTGAAATCAATGGGACCCGAACTTCGGTAATCAAAAAACACCATTTTAAGCCCTAAAACCCAATAAATGCCCCTAAAAAGTCCCTAGGGTTCTGGGTCATGCCCCATTAACTATTAATCACACAAAAAAAGTTCTTAAAAATTGTAATTTTTGATAAAAAAAGCCAATTATTGAAAAAAAAAAAAAAAGAGAGATATTTTGATTTTGACTTTGGATTTAGTATCTGGGGGGGTCTAAAATGTGTACATGTGAAGTTTCAGCTCTGTAGCATGTCCAGAACCATGAAAAAAAAAAGATAATTTTTCAGTAGAACAGGAATGTGGGACCCTCCTTTTACACCTATATGATCTTTTTTTCTGGTTCTGGACATGCTACAGAGCTGAAACTGCACAGGTACACCTTTTAGACCCCCCAGACACAAAATCACACAAAAAAAGTTCTTAAAAATTGTCATTTTTGATAAAAAAGCCAATTATTGAAAAATTAAAAAAAAAAAAAAAAAAGAGAGATTTTTTGATTTTTACTTTGGATTTCGTATCTGGTCTAAAAAGTGTACATGTGAAGTTTCAGCTCTGTAGCATGTCCAGAACCATAAAAAAAAAGATCGTTTGTATTAGAACACTTTCAGCTCAGGGGGTTAGCTTCTCTTCTCGGTTTTCATACCTTGCCGGTTTCAAAGCAGGCATTTTTTTGGGTTCTTTGCAGTCAGGAAAAACATCTGAACTTGTGTATAGTGGTACTGTGCACAAGTTCTGATGTTTTGCCTGCCTCCAAAAACTCCCAAAAAATGCCAGCAAAAACACACCTGGGCATTTTTTTTTGACGCTAGCGTTTTTTTTGGCATTTTTTGGGGTTCTTTTGAGGCAGGCAAAACATCTGAACTTGTGTATAGTGGTATATATACACACATAATTATATGTATATAGACACCTAGCCATATATAGGTGTGATAGTAGCAGAAATATATTACTGTAAATGATTTCATTAGCGCAAGCATATATTTCTGCTACTATCACACCTATATATGTCTAGGTGTGTATATAAATATATGTATGTGTGTATATACACCACTATACACAAGTTCTGATGTTTTGCCTGCCTTCAAAAACCCCCAAAAAATGCCATCAAAAACACACCTGGGCATTTTTTTTGACGCTAGCATTTTTTTTGGCATTTTTTTGGGGTTCTTTTGAGGCAGGCAGAACATCTGAACTTGTGTATAGTGGTATATATACACACATAATTATATGTATATAAACACCTAGCCATATATAGGTGTGATAGTGGCAGAAATATATTACTGTAAATGATTTCATTAGCGCAAGCATATATTTCTGCTACTATCACACCTATATATGTCTAGGGGTATATATACAGACATATATGTGTATATATACCCCCTATACACATGTTCAGATGTCATGTCTGACATCAAACATGTCCTCAAAAAAGCACTGGCAGTTGCAGCCCCTGCAGCATGAAAAATGCTTGGCTGATGAGAAGCCATATTCCTGTCCCGAAGCAACTCAGAGAAATGATATGAGTTTTGTCACTCTTCCATAGCAGTCACTGTCAGTTAACCCTACACTACACTACGGTCCCTTTACACTTAACACTTTCCCTACAGAAACTACATTTTTGAAGCTAACTTAAGTGTAAAGGAGCACTCTAACTACACTAGATATCCCTTTCCTCACACTAAAAATAGCTAAATGACACTTTGTAACACATTAGAACAGAACAGCATTCCACTTTCTTCCATGTCCCGTACAAGAATGCTAGGAATTTGGCTGGGGCGATCTTATATACTGGGGGGCGTATTCACTAATGATTGGTCTAGGGACCCCCTAGTCACTCCAATCACATTCCTAGCATTCTCCTGCCCCCTCAATTGGCTTTTGCTAATGGTTCTGGTCCAATCACGGGCTTTTAAAGCCCATTTCCTGAAGCATTGCATTTTGGTCGGTTCTGGTTGCCGAATTCCGAACTTTTTGGGCAAAAAGTTCTAAATTCGGCCGAACCTCGAACACCCAATGTTCGGGCCGAACCGATGGTGGACCCGAACCGTTCGATCATCCCTAATCCCTAAGTGAAGTGTCCAAACTGGACCCAATTACCCATTTTCTCTCCCCGGTGTCATGTGACTCATTAGTGTTACAAGGTCCAGGTGTGAATGATTAGCAGGTGTGTTAAATTTGGTGCTATCTTTCTCACTCTCTCATACTGGTCACTGGAAGTTCAACATTGCACCTCATGGCAAAGAACTCTCTGAGGATCTGAAAAAAAGAATTGTTGCTCTATATAAAGATGGCCTAGGCTATAAGAAGATTGCCATGACCCTGAAACAAAGCTGCAGCATGGTGGCCAAGATTATACAGTGGTTTACCAGGACAGGTTCCACTCAGAACAGGCCTCACCAGGGTCGACCAAAGAAGCTGAGTGCACGTGCCCAGCGTCGTATCCAGAGGTTGTCTTTGGGAAATAGACGTATGAGTGCTGCCAGCATTGCTGCAGAGGTTGAAGGGGTGGGGGGTCGGGCTGCCAGTGCTCAGACCATACGCGCGCACAGCATCAAATTGGTCTGCATGGCTGTCGTCCCAGAAGGAAGCCTCTTTTAAAGATGATGCACAAGAAAGCCTGCAAACAGTTTGCTGAAGACAAGCAGACTAAGGACATTGACTACTGGAACCACGTCCTGTGGTCTGATGAGACCAAGATAAACTTATTTGGTTCAGATGGTGTCAAGCATGCGTGGCAGCAACCAGGTGAGGAGTACAAAGACGAGTGTGTCTTGCCTACAGTCAAGTATGGTGGTGGGAGTGTAATGGTGCCTTGCTAAAGAAGCTGAGGGTAAAGGTGATGGACTGACCAAGCATGTCTCCAGATGTAAACCCTATTGAGCATCTGTGGGGCATCCTCAAACGGAAGGTGGAAGAGCGCAAGGTCTCTAACATCCACCAGCTTCATCATGGAGGAGTGGAAGAGGACTCCAATGGCAACCTGTGAAGCTCTGGTGAACTTCATGCCCAAGAGGGTTAAGGCAATGCTGGAAAATAATGGTGGCCACACAAAATATTGACACTTTGGGCCCAATTTGGACATGTTCACTTAGGGGTGTACTCACTTTTGTTGCCAGTAGTTTAGACATTAATGGCAGTGTGGAGTTATTTTGAGGGGATAGCAAATTTACACTGTTATACAAACTGTACACTCACTACTTTACATTGTAGCAAAGTGTAATTTTTCAGTGTTGTCACATGAAAAGATATAATGAAATATTTAATAAAATGTGAGTGGTGTACTCACTTTTCTGAGCTGCTGTAAATTACACATCTAATTTCTTGAGTACATACATTTGTGAAGGCCCTGGAGCACCAGGGCAAAGGAAAAGCCCACAAAACGACCCCATTTTGGAAGGCAAACACCCCAACGTATATTCTATGAGGCATATTGAGTCTTTTGAGCATGTAATGTTTTTCCACAAGTTTTTGGAAAATGTGTTAAGAAAATGAAAACGCATTTTCTCTTTTTCTCATCGACAGACACAGCTTCATATCTTCATAACCGTTGGGGGTATACTGCCCCCTAGAGGAGTAGGGCACTAGGCAGAAAAAAAAGTCTGGCTATGCCCATGGGCAGTCCCAGGGGGTACACTCCCTCTCTCTGCTATAGGCACTCAGTTTTTCTCTACCTAGTTAGGAGTAAGGACCTAGTTCCTTGCTGGGATCTTTGGTCCTGGCAATTTTTTCTTTTTAGATAAGAATTGTTTTTTCTCCTGGATTTTCCCTGTGAGATCTTCAATCAACTGCCACACTGGGCGACGGGCTGGATAATCTAGATCCGGTGGTCACCCCAGTCTGGCAAGCGATTGTGCGCAGACCTCAGCTCTGCGCTAGGTCGGCCGCGACATAGCCCCACTGCACGGGGGCTGGCCTGCGAGTTAAACACCTCGTGAGGTCGCATACGACTGGGTCTCAGCCTGAGGCGCAGCATTTCTCCTGGCTGACAACCCCCCATTTCGATGGAGAGGGGTTCTGTCTGGAGGGGTGCCCGCCTGGTTCCTGATATGGTATCTGTCCCCCCTCTCCCCCTGGAGGGTTTTGGGGTGGATGTTGTCCCCTCCTTGGGATGGTCAGACCCTTGAGTTCCCCTCCTTCCTGTCAGGCACCCCACCCTTCTCATCTGTCCCCCATCCACATATGTGGGGGCTGTTTGGGTGGTCTTATCCACCTCCTGGGGTGGGGGCAGGGTGCTATGCTGGTGATGGGGGCCGGGGGGGTGTGCGCAGCTGGCAACCGGATGATCAACTGTGCTGGGGGGGTTTGTACCTGGTGGGTGCTCCTGCCAGGGCCCCCCGTCCTGCCTGGGTCTGTCCTTAAAGCCTGGGTTCCCTCCTGGGTCCCTGTAAGCCTTGTGGTGCCGCACAGGGCGACCATTTTGTTGTAGTCTGTGTGTTTCTATACACGGCAGCCATGTTTGTGTAGTTCGGTGGCAATTTTGCGATGGTTTGCCATTGAAAGTAGCGGGGTCCTTGACAGTAGAGACTTGTGGGTGGCGATTTCAGCGGTGGGAGCCCCTCCTCTTCCCTTGGTGCTGACTCCTGGATCCTTTCACTTCCTGATTGCCACTCGTGGAGTGCAGATTATCCTGGTGGCTGCAGGTGCCTGTTTCTGCTGGGTGGTGTGTCTGGTGGGGTTCTCTCCCTCTCTGCTGGGGATCGCTTGGTGCTTGTGCCTGGTGACCGGGTGGTGCTGCCAGCACAATGGGGGTTGTCCCTTGCAGTGTTTTACACTTTTTGTGGGGTCCCCCTGGTGACTAATGGAGTCTTTGGAGCACATCTTCCCACCTGATCCCCTCTCTGAGGCTCCAGGGCTCTCCGGTCCCAACCATCCATCGATGCACTGATGGCGGTCTTGGAGTCCTTTGTGTCCTGGGTTAAGCTGGTCTTCAGGCGATGGGCTATCAAAAAGTGCCTCCCGCCTTCCCCTGCCTCATCTGTCTCCTCAGATCCTGAATCTGATTTGGCCGCCGCAGACGTGGGTCACCGTGCTGGGTCTGCAACAACGCGCCCGGAATCCTCTGATAGTGAGGATGATTCCTCCACATCTGCAACCGCGCACAAAAAGGCATTGGTGGAAGGACGGATTGTATCTGTGCATGAGACCTTGAAAATGGAGGATGCAGCTGCGACGGAGGCGCAGGTTCCCTTTGGCACTTACAAGCCATTCAGAGCAGCAAAGGTGTTTCTGTTCCCCGCCTATTTTGACAGAATCGTTGCTAAAAAGTGGGGACGACCAAAGCTTTACTAGGCGTTACCCCTATGAGGAGTCCCTTCTTAAGAAGTGGACTGTTCCACCGGTGGTGGACCCTCTGGTTTCCAGATTGAACAAGGCCACCATGATTCTGATTAAAGAGTCCCCGGCCTTTAAGGATCCAGCTGACAGGAAGGCGGAGGCTGTGGCCTGCAATATATACACTCTGGCTGGTTTGGCACTGAGGCCGGTATTCACCATTGCCCTGGTGTCGCAAACTCTGACCGATTGGGTTAAGCTTTTACGCCATGACCTGGAGGGAGAACAGCTCCCCCCTGTCTTTGCTAAGTGGGCGGACCAGCTGGTCCAGGGGCTGCAGTTTATCTTTGATGCCTCTTTGGATGCGGCTCCCCTAGTTGCTCGGCTCTCTGTTTTGGCAATGGTCCTTTGGCATATCTTTTGGCTCAAATGCTGGTCTGCGGACTAGACATCTAAAAAGGCCTTGACTGTTCTTTCCTTTCAAGGAGATCGCCTGTTTTGAGCTACCATGGATGACATCATAAAAGGTCTCACAGAGGGGAAGAGTTCCTTTCTCCCACAGGCTACTAAGGGCAAGGAACCTTGTAGAGGTGGGCCTTCCTTTTTGGCTCATAAGAAGTTTTTTCATACCTCAGGGTCAACTTACAAGGTCTCGCAGCCTTTCAGGGCCTCCTCTGGAGGATTCAAACGAGCCTGGTCTGGCAAGCCAAGTGCGAGCTTCTCCAGACCCGCGGACAAGGCTTCTTTAGCATGAAGGTGTGCCCTCACCTGTTTCAGGGGTGGGGGGACGTCTTCACTGGTTTCCGGACCTGTGGACTTCCCTGGTGCAAGACAAGTGGGTCCACAAAGTAATTCGGTCCAGCTACAAGATCGAGTTTTGGTCTTCTCCCCTGGCAAGGTTCTTTCCTTCCAACTTGCGCCTTTCTCCAGACCGCTTGCAGGGTCTGTTTTGGGCAGTACAAGACCTGTTACATCAAGGGGTGATTGTCCCAGTTCCAACTTCAGAATGTTTTCAGGGTTTTTACTCAAACCTGTTTAAAGTTCCCAGGAAGGAAGGCAAAGTGCGTCCAATCCTGGACCTCAAAGGGCTGAACTGCTTTGTGCGGGTGCAGAAGTTCAGAATGGAGTCCATTTGCACAGTGGTGGCATCCCTGCCTTGGGGGGATTTCCTCGCCTCTATCAACAACAAGGATGCTTACCTTCACATTCCAATATGTGCCAGTCACCAGCGCTTCCTCCGCTTTGCCGTGGGAGAGGAGCATTATCAGTTTGTGGCGTTACCCTTTGGTCTCGCCTCTGCTCCTCTGGTTTTTACAAAAGTGTTAGCCCCGGTGTTAGCTTTGCTACAAAAGTGTTAGCCCCGGTGCTAGCTTTGCTGCGCCAATGGGGGGTCGCGGTTCTGGGCTACTTGGACAATCTCCTTCTGTGAGCAGAGTCTCCTTCTGCTCTGGTGGAAACCTGGAGATCACAATACGAACTCTGAGGGAGTTTGGCTGGATTCTGAATTTTCAGAAGTCTGTCCTGGTTCCATCCACAAAGCTGGACTATCTGGGCCTGACTCTGGACTCGGCCATAGCCAGAGTGCTCCTTCTTCTGGACAAACTCCATAAATTGCAGGCTGCAATTCGCCTCCTGCTGTCCAACAGATAGTCATCCCTCCGGACTTGCATGCGGGTGCTGAGCCTGAGGATGTCTACCTTCGAGGTGGTTCCATTTGCACAGTTTCATACAAGGTCCCTGCAAAGGGAGATTCTGACCAAATGGGACAAGACTCTGTAGTCTCTGGACAATCCGATCCGGCTGAGTCAGGGAACTAAGGAGTCCCTGGTATGGTGGCTTCGTTCTCCGGGACATTGGCTGGGCAAATACTTTCTCTCCTTGTATTTGGACAGTGCTCACCATGGATGCCAGCCTGCCCGGCTGGGGAAGCGTCCTCAGCAAGCATTCTGCTCAGGGGATCTGGACGCTGGAAGAGTCCAGACTACTGTTCAATGTCTTGGAACTCTGAGTAATCAGACTGTGTCTGAACCATTGCATGGATCGTCTTCATGGTTGTCCAGTGCGCATTCAATCGGACAATGCCACGGCTCTGGCTTATGTCAATCACCAAGGGGGCACAAGAAGTGTCCTAGCGGCTCTGAAGGCAGCCGGCATTCTAAGGTGGGCAGAACAGTTTATTCCAGCCCTCTCCGCCATACATATTCCCAGGGTGGAAAACTGGCAGACAGATTACCCCGATCCGTGATGAGCTGGGTTTCCAGATGCACACCCCAGCGCGAGCACGGGAGGACGTCATATGACGGTCTCCCAAAACTAGCCAGTCGCGCTGTAGCCATCATAGTGGTTAAAGCGGTTATTAAACCAAAAATATAATATATTGCAGATTACCAATCATTAGATGTGGGGGCTGCATTCATTTTCTTTTCTTTGCCTTTTTCCTCCTTTTACACGCAGTGTAAAATCAACATAAAAGTAGAATCCAATGATTTTCAAATCTCATAAACCCATATTTTATTCACAATAGAAAACGTATTAAATGTTTAAACTGAGAAAATGCACCAATAAAGTGGTTCTAAAGCCCTAAGGTTTTTCACCTTACTGCATTTAAGGCATTAGGGTGAAAAGCCTTCTGTGCTGCAGCTTCCCCCAGACCCCCCCCCCCCTTTTTCTTACTTAAACCCGATCTGATCTAGCGATGTGCACAAGCGCAGTTGTCCCGCCATTGCGGATTGGACTGATTGTTTTGCAGGGGGAGCAATTGGCTTCCACTCCTGTCAATCAAAAGCTGTGACACGGAGCAGGGAGCGGTGCCGAGTCCTGCTGTCTGCATTAAAGCTGCTTTCCGTGGGGGCACCTGCCGAAGAAAAGGGGCCTGGAGCGCAATCGGGGTACTCCAGAAGAAGAGAATCAGGGCTGCTCTGTGCAAAAGCTTTGCAAAGAGCAGGTAAATATAGGCATGTTTGTTTTTTAATTGAAAAAAAAAGGAGGGTTTAATATCCATTTAAGTACCATTAAAGTGGAGCTCAAGTCTCCCCCCGGAAATTAAAAGTCAGCAGTTTAAAATACTGTAGCTGCTGACTTTTAATATAAGAACATTGACCTATCCAGGGATCCAGCGATTTCGCCACCCGAGCTGATTCTCCAATCGGCTTCAGGTGCAGGTATCGGCATTTTAGGTAAGAGAAACCGGCAGTGAAGCTTTCCGGCTTCACAACTGGCTTCCTACTGCGCATGTGTGAGCCGCGCTGCACTTTCTGAGTGGTCCTGCAGTCTTCTGGGACCTGTGTGTGTCCCAGAAGGCTGCAGGAAGGAGGAGGAGGGGGCTGAACATCACTGCGATGATCTGACCTGGAAGTAGGAACGGGTGCTTGTCAAAACGAGGTACCCGCTCCCTCAAAAAAAGTGCCAAATGTTTCAGGGGTGGGTGCAAACAACCAGAACTTCCCATTTGGGTATAGTCGCGCTGTAGCCATCATAGTGGTTAAAGCTGTAATAAACCAAAAATATAATATATTGCAGATTACCAATCATTAGATGTGGGGGCTGCATTCATTTTCTTTTCTTTGCCTTTTTCCTCCTTTTACACGCTGTGTAAAATCTACATAAAAGTAGAATCCAATGATTTTCAAATCTCATAAACCCATATTTTATTCACAATAGAAAACATATTAAATGTTTAAACCGAGAAAATGCACCAATAAAGTGGTTCTAAAGTACTGTAGCTGCTGACTTTTAATATAAGATCCAGGGATCCAGCGAACATCACTGCGATGATCTGACCGTGAAGTAGGAACGGGTGCTGGTCAAAATTACCCGCTCCCTCAAAAAAAGTGCCAAATGTTTCAGGGGTGGGTGCAAGCAACCAGAACTTCCCATTTGGGTGAAGTTTAAGTAATTTTGAAAACGATGGCAGCAATTTGGTGATCTGAATAATTTATGTGTGACAAATATGCAAAAAAATCAGGAAGGGGGAAAATACTTTTTCACAACACTATATGTGGGTCCCCCTCTGTGCCCGCTCGGACCTTTTAAGTCTCGACGGAATGTCCACTTTGTGTGTGCTCCCATTTAGAACTACAACCTAGAGCCAAAGCAACACCTTTCCTCCTCTTCCACAGCCGTGATTGGCAGTGGCTCCTGTGGCTGGGTGGCTTTGGCTCTGTATCCCTCTTGCTCTGCCTGTGTGTGTAATGCGGGTAAAGGTTGCCTGTAAGGTTGTTGTTTTAAATGAGGTGTGCACAAACTGAAGAATCTTGGAGAGTTTCCATAGGTCCTATGGCCAGGGTACAGTTAGGGGAACAAGAACAGAGAAGAAATGTTTAAAAAGAATAGCAAAAGTATGTAAAGCTGGATATATATGTAGGTTTTTTTTTTTTTTTTTTCAACCAGCTTGTCCAGATGTGTAGTAGTGTAAACCTCCAACAAAATGACTAACTGTATACTTCCGGTTTTGCAGCATGACATCACCGGATCCTTCCAACGGGTTGCATCATTAGATCACATTACTTCATCAGGGACTGATGAAGTAACATGATCTAATGACGCAACACGTCAATTTATAGTTCACAATACTTGGACTGTGCGGCTCTGATTTGATATACTTATGCACTGTGTACACATGCGGGAACAAAAGAGGTATGGGCAGCAGTACTGGCACTAATCTATCTTATATTTGCAGCAGCAGCAGCACTTACACTAATATTGGGTGGATACTATTTATTAACCTATTTTTTTTCATATATACTGTATACTGTATATAGGGAGTTGTAAGTTTTTATGCGCATGACTCCCCCCTATAGTGATTGCGCTGACGTTTTTTTAGTTTCATCATTTGGAAATGTGTCCTTTACTCATTTCTTGGAGAGTCACTGACTTGGAACAACCATCTGCATATTAGGTGTCCCATTAGTTTTTGCTATGTTTGTATTTGATCATTCTGTATTTCTGTTTTGCATTACACTTCATTTCAATAGCCTAACATTTTATGTCTAACCTTTGTTACTTGGAGAAAAAAAAATAACGTGAAATATAGCAGTGAAAAGGGGTGAAATCTGTCGAAAGGACAAGTAATTATTTTGCTGATGTGTATAAATAGGTCCCTCGTGTCTGCTCTGCCCTGTCCGTGTCAGCATGATTGACAGCAATAAAAAGCAATCCGTAGGTCACAGCAGAGAAGCGTGAGCCTTGTAAAATTTGGTATCATCAGTATTCCCTCTACATATACCACTTCTAGTATCTAAGGGACTCAGAGCTATCGATGCTGTAAAATAAGCAGGCGGTCAGTGCAGTGGTTACTAATATTAATATTTGTATCTTTCTATTGCATAAATATATGTAATCTTCAGGACACATATTTTTCTTGAAAGATTTATGGTTCTTACAGCTCGGTATGTTAAAATTGTAGAAATACCAGTATTTGAATGCTGTTATCTTGTACAAAGTGTCAAATCCTCAGCGCAGCAGTCTGTTAGGAAGGATCAAAAATATAAACGGATTTAGACAAGGGACCCCCTGAAATGCAGGGGTTTTTTTTGCCATCTTCAATACAGTACGTACCTGTTCAGCCTACATTTATAAATTCCTGACATGTGACAATGTACAGTAAGGACATAACTTCTCAAAAAAGCTATACCTTCTACCATTTAAAAGTAGTTATTGGCTCAAGTCAGTGGCTTTGCCATGGCCGAGATTATGTTACCAGTCTGCTGCAGGCAGGGGGGAGTATTTCTTCAGTCTCCTCTCCTCCATTGATCAGATTGCAACAGCTACAAGAGTGGGCTGATCTATGTTAGACATTTGTGGATACAAATAAGAACTGCACAGGCACTCAGATTAAAGCCCAACTCTGGATGGAAAAAAAAATATCCCTTGCAGTGGGGCTGAGCCCATGCTTCAAGGGTTAATAGCTTGTTTTGCCCAGGAGAGAGGAGAAACAGTTTTACGTATATGATCCTCTGCTCCCCCTACAGATGGCGCACTCCCACGATCTGGCAGTGGACTATCCTTCAGCATCCTCACATCTAGAGCAGGGCTATGTACCCTGCTCTGGTCTTGATAATGTCAGGACCCTGGAATGAGAGAGTACAGAATCTACGGGGACCAGTCTAACTGCCAGGTGGAGCGGAGGATCAGGTAAGTATATTTCCTTACAGTGTTCCCCTAGACATAAATGAAAAATTAACCCTTGCAGTGCAGGAACAGCCCCACTGCAAAGGATCATTTTTTATTTGCCAAAAGTTAGGCAGACCAGAAAAGACCAGGAAATAGAAACTGACACCGGATGATGTTTTCTGCATAAAAAAAGATCATAAAGGAATAGTCTGAGGAAGTATTGTAATCTCTGTGACATGCAATAAAGAACTGTTACATTTACATTTACACATTACTTAGCATGCTGCATTTGAAAAACATGAAAAGTTCATTTAATGCTAGGTCCTTTACAGCCAAGGACGCTGCCATGTTATCCTCTGTTTGATCTGCAGTTACTATGGTTCTTCACATGTGATCAGTTATGACACCAGCCATTGGATGGTTTAACAGTTCTATTGATAGCACAAGCTCTAGTGACAGTTATAATTTATTGTAGGGGTAGACAACCTTTCAGAGGTTGAGATCTACCTGGACAACATAGAGGAACGCAAAGATCCTCTGCCCATCCTCTCCAAACACACCCCCCCTCTGTAGTGCCCTCTGACACCCCATAGCAGTGTCCTCTGTCACCCTCACCCCCCCCCACCCCCACATTAGTGTCCTCTGCCCCCCCCCCACAGCAGTATTCTCTGCACCCCCCAGTAGTGTCCTCTGCCCCCCTGTAGTGCCCCCCATAGCAGTGTCCTTTGCAATCCCACTCCCCCCCAAAGTAGTGTCTTCTCCCCTGCCCCCCCTGCATAGCACTATAATCTGCTCCCCCCCCCCCCAGTAGTGTCCTTTGCCCCTCTATAGCTGTTTCTTCTGTCGCCCCCAAAGAAGTGTTGACCACACACATCTGTAGGTGGCTCTCGCCTTCCTTACAGTGGCTGTACATCACAGAGGAGTGAGAAGCAGCACAGTGCTGGATGGAGGGTGGGACTGGGAGCTGCTTTAGTTAAAGCGGAGTTCCGGCCTCAAATACCTTTTTTAACTAAAAATACCCCTATAATACTAATCCATTGCCCTTTACAGAACCGCTATTCTCATACGTACAAGGTGTACAGTATTGGATTTTAGTCAAAATCTTACTTTTAAAAGCGCTGTCTGAGTGCGGCAATCTTGGATGTGGGCATCTGAAGACGCAGTGTAATCTGCTGTGTCCTTCTTCCTGATTCCAGGGAGTGTTCTGGGAGTTTTTCCTGATTCCAGCCTCCTGGGAGTGATGACAAACAGCTCCCAGGATGCAATGCAAAGGCAGAAGTGATGTCGGTGGACGTGGCCACAGAGGGGGGAGAAGGAGGAATACAATTAAAAATGCCCTGAAAATAAGGTAAAGGACCTCTGAAAAAAATTGAAAATGCCCAATAGTTGATCAGCATAGTTAGCACTCCAGGAATCACTAAAGTTGCAAAATTGGCCGTAACTCCACTTTAACTTTTCATGTTAACAAGCCAATGATTGTCTGCTAGGACTGCCTAGCAACCAATCACCTGCTGGTTAACTTGCAAAGTTGATTAAAGCAGCTGCCAAATTCTAACCCTCCATTCAGCACTGTTTTTCCTTTCATTCTGCACTGCAAGTGAAAGGAGAGCAGTGCCGGTGGACACTGGAGCAAGCACCGGCACACCCCTGATCATGATCTGCCTGCCGGCTTCCCATGATCGACGGGTTGCCGACCCCAGATTTATTGCATGTATTGAATGTAACTGATTTGAGAAACAGTTGAATTAACGATAATGGTAAAAACCTTCTGTGCGCAGTTTACCCCCATAATACTTACCTGAGCCCTTCTTGATCCAGCAATGTCAACAAGAGCTTTGCCTTTCTGAGGACTCACATTTCTGGTTGGCTTTTGGCAGCAGCAGGAGCCATTGGCCATTTTTTCCCCAGTTTTTGGTGGTGATAGTTTGATTGACAATTACTCCATCAAACAACACTGTACCCAAACTAATTTTATATCATGTTTTTGAGACAGAAACTGCTTTCTTTTGGTATTTAAAATCCACTGTTTTTTTTTAAATTTTCTAGTGTAGAAGGGAAAAAAAAACTGTTTCCCTTAATTTCAGTTATAGAACAAAGCGAATTAAAATGCCAGGGCAGTACGAAAACATTCAAAATGACAAAGACCCCCTTTTGTAAATCAGATGCCCTGAGGTAATTTTTTGCCAGAACCTTTTGGAAATTAAGAAACATGCTTGTACTGAGGAGTTTAAAACATAATGGTGCACTATATACAATAAATGTACAGTTACAGTATCTCAAAAAAGTGAGTACACCCCTCACATCTTTGTAAATATTGTATTATATATTTTCATGTGACAACACTGAAGACATGAGACTTTGCTACAATGTAAAGTAGTGAGAGTACAGCTTGTATAACAGTGTACATTTGCTGTCCCCTCAAAATAACAACACACAGCCATTAATGTCTAAACCTCTGGCAACCAAAGTGAATACACCCCTAAGTGACAATATCCAAATTGGGCCCAAAGTGTGTGGTCACCATTATTTTCCAGCACTGCCTTAACCCTCTTGGGCATGGAGTTCACCAGAGCTTCACAGGTTGCCACTGGAGTCCTCTATCACTCCTCCATGACGACATCATGGAGCTGGTGGATGTTAGAGACCTTGCACTCCTCCACCTTCTGTTTGGGGATGCCCCAGGTCTGGAGACATGCTTGACCAGTCCATCACCTTTACCATCAGCTTCTTTAGCAAGGCAGTGGTCGCCTTGGATGTGTGTTTGGGGTCATTAACATGTTGGAATACTGCCCTGCAGCCCAGTCCCTGAAGGGAGGGGATCATGCTCTGCTTCAGTATGTCACAGTACATGTTGGCATTCATGGTTCCCTCAATGAACTGTAGCTCCCCAGTGCTGGCAGCACTCATGCAGCCCCAAACCATGACACTCCCACTGTTCTGTCCAGCCAGGGTTTCATAACCATTTGCCATAGTCTGTCAATAATAGTCTATTAGCTAGGTAATAGCACCATCTAGTGGCGTTAGTTGTACTACATCTTGTTTTTCTTGTATAATTCTGCCTTGTGGGAGGTCCTACTTATTGTGGGTTCTTGCAAGGCACTCTGGGAAGAGGAAGGGGCAGTCCTCAGTCTCCTGGACACAGAATCAGAGCTGCTTCTTCATGTCTCTCTTCTAAAACTCCACCATCTGTGTAACAGCATATCTGGTGAGTCACTTACCTCTGTAACTAGGGCATCTAGTATGCAGAGCTGTGTAGTTGTTTGTATTACTACTCAGGAAAGTTAACTGTGTAGATGTTAGACTGTTAGCTAGCCATGCAGTCCTATGTATAGGCAGTCATTGTACCATGTGCTTCACTGTTATGTAATGTATGATGCATGCAGTTCTTATGCTCTATACTTATACATGTCTTTTGTATTCTTATAGTTTTACCATATTTCTACAACCCTGTTTGCCATCACATAATAAACCTGTTAAACTACATACAACAGGCCTTTTATTTGGGAGACAGGAATGGTTTATGCTGAATGTTGGACTACACACTGTATGAACGTGTAAGAAGACAGAACAGTAAAACAGATGCTAGTCACCAGCGATAGTGGATCTGACTATACGGAACCGCCATCAGCCACGCGCTCCCGCGCACATGATTGCATCGGTTGCCACACAGTCACAAGAAGTGAGAGTGTAACCCCCAGCAAGCACAGCTCAAGCCAAACCACACTGAAGTCTGTTCTTACCTAGACGGAGCCTGCACAGAATCATTAAGCAGCCAGCAACAGAAACACCATGTCCATCAGCCAGGCATCATCATGCAGGACAAGGTCACAAGCGAGCTGCTCTAGCAAGTCCTCCATAAAGGAAATGGCTGCTCTCGCCCGTGCAGAAGCTGAGGCTGCAAAAGTAAGGGCTTCCTTTGCTGCACAAGAGATGCAACTAAAGTTATCACTGGAAAAACTTGCAGCAGAGAAAGAAGCGGCAGCCGCAATAGCCAAAGCAGAGTGCTTAGAAGCCATAGACTGTTCTGAATCTGAGAAACACAGCCAAGTACTCGGACCAGACTTAGATCAACAAGATCCAGCACAGCGCGTCTCAGAATATGTCTACCAGCATCCCAAGACAGATGACACCTATGATCCGGTATATCAGCCAGCGTATACAGTGAGTCAAAGACCCTACCTTGAATCACAGTACCTCGAGCAAGAAGGTATGCGGCAAAGTGATCGCGACCACAACTACCGCTCTACGGGACAAAAGCTACGACCTTCGCTTCAACTTAAAGGGACACCCTTCGCATCAGAGCGGTATTATACAGATTTTCCTAAGCCAGAAACTTCCAAAAGGTATGGTGATACACCACACACGCAGCATAACAGCACACCGGGTAATGTTGGCGCCAACCATGCGGTCATGGACTTTGCTAAGTTCTTTGCTAAACGGGAACTGGTTACCAAGGGACTTATAAAGTTCACTGATCGACCTGAGAACTACAGGTCATGGCGAGCCTCCTTCCAGAACGCCATACGGGACTTAGATCTTTCCTGTAGTGAAGAGTTGGATCTCTTGGTAAAATGGCTTGGAAATGAATCTGCTGAACATGCCAAAAGAATCAGAGACATTAACATAAACTACCCGGGCAAAGGTTTAAAGATGGTGTGGGAAAGACTAGATGAATGTTACGGGTCAATAGAAGCTATAGAAAATGCTTTATATAAAAGAATTGAAACTTTTCCCAGAGTGGCTGGAAGGAGTTACCAAAAGCTCAGGGAACTCAGTGACTTGTTAATAGAGTTACAGGTTGCTCAGGCAGAAGGAGATCTACCAGGGCTAGCATTCCTGGACACTGCCAGAGGTGTTAATCCGATTGTCCAAAAACTTCCTTATAATTTACAGGAGAAGTGGATCACACATGGTTCTCATTATAAACAGTCTCATAATGTACCATTTCCTCCCTTCAGGGTGTTTGTAGACTTTGTTGCTCAACAGGCAAGGATCAGAAATGATCCCAGTTTTGATTTTACACTGTCATGTCCCACTGCCCCTGGTGTCAAACTTCACAAAACACCAGTGGCAGTCCACAAAACTAATGTTGCTTCCACAGGTTCTCCTTTCAGGTCGTTCAAGCCTTATCAAGAAGGGAACAAACTGGAAGACGTTAGCAAGCAATGCCCATTGCACAAGAAACCACATCCTCTACAGAAATGCAGAGCCTTCAGGGAGAAGTCTTTAGAGGACCGCAAAGAATTCCTCAAAGAGAACAACATCTGCTTCAGGTGCTGCACTACAACAACACACTTCGCCAGGAACTGTAAGGTCAGTGTGACATGCACAGAATGTGGGAGCACGAAACACAACACGGCTTTGCACCCTGGACCACCCTCTCAGGTATCATCCCAAGCAGAGGAGCATGACAGAAAACAGATAGACACCGACGTAGACACTGCAATAGTCACTTCTCAGTGTACAGAGATATGTAAAGGACTTACAGGAGGGAAGTCCTGCTCAAAAATCTGCCTTGTCAGAGTTTACCCGGCCAGTTACCGAGACAAGGCGATCAAGGTATACGCAATCTTGGATGACCAAAGCAACAGGTCTCTAGCTAAATCCACCTTCTTCAACACATTCAACATCATAGGGCCTGGTTCTCCCTACTCCTTAAGAACATGTGCAGGTACCGTTGAGACGGCGGGGAGGAAGGCAACTGGTTACAAAGTAGAGTCCATAGATGGTAAGACCTGCTTGTCTCTGCCAACCATACTGGAGTGTAATCACATTCCTGACAACCGATCTGAGATACCTACACCTGAGGTGGCAGCACACCACCCCCACTTGAAGCGTATAGCTCACCTGATACCGGAGCTGGACCCAGAAGCTCCAATAATCCTACTCCTTGGAAGAGACATACTACAAGTTCACAAGGCTAGAGGACAGATTAATGGACCCCAAAACGCTCCATACGCCCAGAGACTTGACCTAGGATGGGTCATCATAGGAGACGTCTGTCTAGGAGGGGTACACAAGCCGACCTCAGTCTACAGTATGCTCACCAGCACACTTGAAAATGGACGTCCATCCCTATTCCAGCCATGTCAGAGTAGTTTCCTGATAAAAGAATTTCCACACAGCGATCCTGTGCCTTGTCCTTACGTGGATTCCTCCTGTGAAGATCATGCCTGTGATGGTGAGCAAGATCACCTAGGGTGCACAGTCTTCCACAGAACAAGAGAAGACAACAGGGTTGCAATGTCCATAGAAGACAGGCTGTTCTTGGATATCATGGATCAAGGAATAGTAAAAGACAAATCAAACAGCTGGGTCGCACCTTTACCGTTTAGACCCCAAAGACGACGCCTACCTAACAACAAGGAACTTGTTTACAATCGATTTATCTCCCTCAGACACAAACTCCAGAGGAACCTAGTGATGAAAGAACATTTCTTTACCTTCATGGAAAGAATATTTCAGAACTACCACGCAGAGATGGCACCCACCCTACAAGATTCAGAAGAGTGTTGGTACTTACCCATATTCGGTGTGTATCATCCGAAAAAACCAGGACAGATAAGAGTAGTATTTGACTCAAGTGCCAAGTGCGAAGGTGTCTCGCTAAACGATGTCTTACTGTCTGGTCCAGACCTCAACAACAAGCTTTTGGAGGTACTTCTACGCTTCCGTAAAGATTCTGTAGCATTTATGGCTGACATACAACAAATGTACCACTGCTTCCTTGTCAAGGAAGAACACAGAAACTACCTGAGGTTTTTCTGGTACCGCAACAACGACCCCACTGAGGACGTTGTAGAATACCGAATGAGAGTACACATTTTCGGAAACAGTCCTTCCCCAGCGGTTGCTATCTACGGTCTCAGACATTCAGCCCGAGAGGGTGAAACAAAGTACGGGTCAGATGTCAGGTCCTTTGTGGAAAAGGATTTCTATGTGGACGACTGTTTGAAATCTACACCCACGAATGAGACCGCAATCAGTCTCCTGAAAAGAGCTCAAGAGATGCTCGCCTTATCTAATTTGAGGTTGCACAAAATCGCCTCCAACAGCCGTGAGTTAATGGAGGCCTTCTCACCCCAAGACCACTCAAGTGGTCTAAAGGACTTGGATCTTAGTACAGACTCCCTTCCCATGCAGCGAAGCCTTGGTTTGCTTTGGGATTTAAAGGCAGACACATTCACCTTTCAAATCAGCACAGACGAAAAACCCTTCACACGCAGAGGAGTCCTGTCTACCATAAACAGCTTATATGATCCTCTGGGATTCGTAGCGCCAGTTACCATCCAGGGTAAAATGTTGCTAAGAGACTTCACCACAGAAAAGGCTGATTGGGATGATCCACTTCCCATGAAAAAAAAAGACCTGTGGATAGGATGGAGAAAGTCTCTTGAAGGTTTGTCCAGCCTTCAGGTAGCACGACCATATGCTTCCGTGTCATCAACTGATGTCAAGATGCAAAGACTGTATATTTTCTGTGATGCTTCAGTCAAGGCGATTGCAGCTGTAGCCTACCTAAAGACTATAGATGTCAAAGAACAATGCCATGTGGGTTTCGTTATGAGCAGGACCAAACTGGCACCACTCCGCGAGCACACGATACCCAGATTGGAACTCTGTGCTGCGGTGCTTGCAGTGGAGTTGGCTGAACTTATAACAACAGGACTACATCTGGAAATCAAGGAAGTCGAGTTCTACACAGACAGCAAGGTAGTCCTAGGATACATTTGCAACGAAATAAGACGCTTCTATGTCTATGTCAGCAATCGGGTACTTAGGATCAGGAGATCCACTTGTCCTAAACAGTGGCACTATGTGTCCACACACCATAATCCTGCAGACCATGCGACTAGATCTGTCGCAGCAAGCCATCTTAAAGACACAACATGGTTTACGGGTCCTGCATTCCTGTACCGTTCTATGTCTTGCAACATCGAATCTGACTTGTTCGACTTAGTAGACCCGGATGCGGATGAAGAAATCCGACCTGAAGTAACGGTTCTACATACGGTGACTTCAGACCACCAACTCAAGTCTCATCGATTTGAAAGGTTCTCCACCTGGATGTCACTTGTTCGTGCTATAGCCTGTCTTGTTCATATAGCTCAACCATACAAGTTGACATTTCCGGTTAACCAGAAGCCATGCAAAGGTTGGCATCACTGTAAGCACGCATTTACTGTTCCAAATATGGAAAGGTCCAAAGACTTAATAATTCGCACTATACAAGGTGAATGTTATGCTAAAGAGAGAGATTACCTCAACAAAGGCCAAACAGTCTCCAAGGATAGCGCTTTGAAGAAGTTTGATCCCATCATTGACAAAAATGGGCTGCTCAGAATAGGAGGCCGTCTTCAAGAAGCCAAAGTGGAATTTGGGGAGAAACATCCTGTAATAATTCCTGGACATCATCACGTCACGACCTTGCTTGTACGGTACCATC
Organism: Pelophylax lessonae; assembly: GCF_965119305.1. NCBI lineage: Eukaryota > Metazoa > Chordata > Amphibia > Anura > Ranidae > Pelophylax > Pelophylax lessonae. Next base: position 433,496,345 of record NC_138772.1, on the reverse strand, counting down.
ACATTCAAGTGAAACATCAAGGCCGATTGTTTACCGAAGGGAATCTACGAGCTGCCGGACTATGGATAGTCGTCGCTAAGAGGTGTTTGAGCAAGCTCATCTTAGAACCAGTTGCATCAAAATGAGTGGCCATTGGGCCTCATCACCAACACATTCCCAAGCAAAGATGGGAACATACGCAAAGCCGAAGTCAAAGTATGGAAGCTTGGCGAGTGCAAGTTATTCATTAGGCCAGTGGCGGAACTTGTTTTGTTGTTTTCACCTAATCTACCTAGTAGTGGCGTCAGTTGACGCCAGGCGGGGAGTGTTCTGTCCAGCCAGGGTTTCATAACCATTTGCCATAGTCTGTCAATAATAGTCTATTAGCTAGGTAATAGCACCATCTAGTGGCGTTAGTTGTACTACATCTTGTTTTTCTTGTATAATTCTGCCTTGTGGGAGGTCCTACTTATTGTGGGTTCTTGCAAGGCACTCTGGGAAGAGGAAGGGGCAGTCCTCAGTCTCCTGGACACAGAATCAGAGCTGCTTCTTCATGTCTCTCTTCTAAAACTCCACCATCTGTGTAACAGCATATCTGGTGAGTCACTTACCTCTGTAACTAGGGCATCTAGTATGCAGAGCTGTGTAGTTGTTTGTATTACTACTCAGGAAAGTTAACTGTGTAGATGTTAGACTGTTAGCTAGCCATGCAGTCCTATGTATAGGCAGTCATTGTACCATGTGCTTCACTGTTATGTAATGTATGATGCATGCAGTTCTTATGCTCTATACTTATACATGTCTTTTGTATTCTTATAGTTTTACCATATTTCTACAACCCTGTTTGCCATCACATAATAAACCTGTTAAACTACATACAACAGGCCTTTTATTTGGGAGACAGGAATGGTTTATGCTGAATGTTGGACTACACACTGTATGAACGTGTAAGAAGACAGAACACCCACCACCATGCTTGACTTTAGGCAAGACACACTTGTCTTTTTACTCCTCACCTGGTTGCTGCCACACACGCTTTACACCATCTGAACCAAATAAGTTTATCTTGGTCTCATCAGACCACAGGACATGGTTCCAGTAAAACATGTCCTTAGTCTCCTTGTCTTCAGCAAACTGTTTCTTTCTTGTGCATCATCTTTGGGAGGAGGCTTTCTTCTCGGACAACAGCCATGCAGACCAATTTGATGCAGTTTGCGGCGTATGGTCTGAGCACTAACAGGCTGACCTCCCACCCTTCAACCTCTTCAGCAATGCTGGCAGCATTTTTAGCGATTGGCTGAGCGGACCTGACGTCACTTCCGGTCGGTGAAGCGCACGCTGCGGGAGCAGCGAACCACCGAGCCGAGACTCTTATGCCTGCACTTTTTATATGTTTGTAAGTAGATTTCTTTTTGGATGCAATACATTTTATTGAACGTACTTCACATTGGATGGCCTTTCTTTCCTATGAGGGAACTCGGGATATGTTTAAAGGACCACCATTAAGGATCTCTCCCATATGATTGCGGATCCCAGGCTGTCAGAAAGGCTGTGACTACACTGCAGGAGTATTTTGAATGCATCATACCGAGCGTATTGTGGTAAGTAGAGAACCACAAGGGGATCACCCCCATCTATGAACACAGTGAAGCACAGAAGCACCTTATTTGCACCTGATGGACACTCTATACGGACTTTTGATTTATCATTTATGTATTTACGAATTTTGAGTATATATATTGCGTGATCTTGCGAGATTTTGCACAATATATACTTTGCACATGTTTGTACATTTTGCACAAGTTTACACATTGATATTAATTTTCTCTATTTTAAATAATTTATATATATATATTCAATATATTAGCAGCTCTGCAACATTGGGTTCACAGCACTCATACCTCTATTTCCCAATGACAACCTCTGGATATGATGCTGAGCACGTGCACGCAACTTCTTTGGTCGACCATGGCGAGGCCTGTTCTGAATGGAACCTGTCCCGTTAAACCACTGTATGGTCTTGGACACAGTGCTGCAGCTCAGTTTCAGGGTCTTGTCTTCTTATAGCCTAAGCCATCTTTATGTAGAGCAAAAATTATTTTTATAGATCCTCAGATCCTCAAGTTCTTTGCTATGAGGTGCCATATTGAACTTCCAGTGACCAATATGAGAGAGTGAGAGCGATAACACCAAATTTAACACACCTGCTCCCCATTCACACCTGAGACCTTGTTACACTAGCGAGTCACATGACATCGGGGAGGGAAAATGGCCAACTGGGCCCAATTTGGACATTTTCACTTAGGGTTGTACTTACTTTTGTTGCCAGCGGTTTAAACATTAATGGCTCTGCGTTGAGTTATTTTGAGGGGGCAGCAAATATACACTGTTATACAAACTGTACACTCACTACTTTACATTGTAGCAAATTGTCATTTCTTCAGTGTTGTCACATGAAAAGATATAATAAAATATTAACAAAAATGTGAAGGGTGTACTCACTTTTGTGAGATACTGTAGGTGATCCGGCGCACAGGTGCCGCCCTGTAGCAGTAAAACTGCTGTGGGGTGGACCTGAAGTGGTTAATCTTTAATAACCCGCAATATTTCACTAAAACTCACAGCATGCATTTCTTATATTTTCTTTTACTTTGAAAAATTCTAAAATTTCAAAAACAACAAACAATAATTTGGCACAATTTCCAAATAACTGCCAAGCAGTAGTGCAACATATTTCATAGGCCTGGATTACCCAACAGAAGCTTGTTACTGCAAACATTATCACATTATTTCACAAGAATATACACAACACTCTGATTTTATTCCCATCACTTATGACCAGGGAAACTTTATTTTAAAGCACAGGTCAAAGAACTTCCTGGCTTTAATCATTAAAAAAATAAAGGCTAACTTTTTTTTTTTATTTTCAAAACCAGAGCTCTCCTAATAAATACACTCAGCCATGAGATTCCAGCCACTACTTTAAACAAATGGGACCGTGCAGTGAGGCCACAGGATTAATATAAAGTTAAAAACAAATTTAATGAAAACCATATGTATACCAGTATCATTGTTGTAGTGCAGGCTTAAAAGCATTAAAAGCTCCATAGCTGCTACTTGGATTATTCACTGGAGAAGTCGAGTCTCTGTTGATGTACGTTTGTAAAAAAATACGCTTTTCTGTGAAGGGGGAGGGGGGGGGGGGAGAGCAATGATATGAATTAATTCATTTAGAATGAAAAAGAGCCCTTCTATTCCATTCAATAGCACTTTGAATCTCACTTCTTCCTAACTTTGGACCTGTAACATTAGGGTGGTGGAGACTGATACAGAGGACAAAGCAGTGCATTCACAAACGGAGCTACCAATCAGGATTCAGAGCACTGCCTCTCGCCAACCATCGTACAGCAGCAAGTAGAAAAACTGTTAACTAACTAAAAACCACAGATCAAACACACTTTGAAATACGTGAGGCTTTTAATCCTTTATTTGTTCTACATTAGAACTTTGGGCGCTCTCAGTATTGTAGTGAGCAATTCTAATAAGAGCACAAGTCACGATATGAACGCCAAAATCTTTAGTGACTACAGTTGTTTCTTCTGGCTTAAATATGTGTATTTCATTACAACACATGCATGCCGAAAATTTTATAGTGATGAAATGTATGCATGCATTATGTGTTCCATCATATCTGACTCTTAGAAATTTTATGGGCCAGCTATCTGAGCATCGCATGTTTAACTGGAGAACCAGCTAGTTGGCCAGGTCATTCTTCAACTCTCCCCAACTTTTTGGGCTTGGATATGGCATGTAGAATACAATAGTACATGTGCATAGCCATTTACTTACCAGCATATATCTTTTGAGTGTGCAAACATAGAAAGGGAAAACATGCAAACAAACTCCATGCATATTGTGCACTGGCTAAGATTCAAACAAAGAACCCTATTGCAGCAAGACATAGGTGCTAACCACTAAATTCACCCATAGACGGATCAAAATTTGGCTGGTTCAGCAGGAACTGCCCAAATTTCGAACAGTCTAGGGGCAGGCTAGTTGTACTGTAATTGATCCATCGACTTCAGTACAACCAGCCTGTCTTTTTTTTTTTCGCCCAATCACTATAAGCACCAGCAGTGATTATTGTCCTCTGCTTGTGGGGAGGGCAGAACACAATAGCACTGCGGTAGGGATTCCCTCATAAACACTGACTGTGTTGATGGGGGAATCAAGCAATTTTCTTCCCTTCAACCTGTGGCCTAAGGCCAGCCATAGACAGTTCAAATCTCGGCTGATTCAGCAGGAACGGGACAATATTCAGACTGTGTGGGGGGCCAGCTGAATGTACCAAGTTGTTTGATTGATCAACTTGGGTACAACAAGCCTGCCGCATTCACTTGCGATTATCGCTAGCGGCTGCTATAGCTGCTAGCAATAATCACTGTCTTCACCCGATGGGGACAGCTTCCCCCTTCCCCCCCCCCCCACCCTCTTGGCAGGAGCAGACAATGCCTCAGCAGCAGGGATCAGCACTGATAGGAGAAATGTGCACATTTCATTCCTGCAACCCGTGGTTACAGGAAAGAAATTTGCACCACCAATGGCCTTCCTTAGGCTGACCATAGAGTTCTCTTTTCAATCAGCCTGTGCGCTAATTAAAAAAAAAAAAAAAAAAACAACAAATGAATTCCCCCATCCACAAAAGGGAGATAAATGAAGGAATCCTCCAAGCTCTACCATTGTATTCTGACAGCAGGAGTCCTTCGCTGTCAGAATACAATGATCAGTAGTTGCAGCTGACTGATCAAAAAAAAATGTTTCCTGTTTGACAGAAGTCTATCATTAGATCGACTTCTAATGAATGGGATCAGCCATAGGTGGATTGCAAATTGATCCATTTATGGCCAGGTTAAGCCACTGTGCTGCCCAGCTAATACAGTACAGATCTGAATCTAAATTGCTCATGCTTTCTTGCATCTGGATCTCTGTAAATATACTGAAAACCTTATGGTAATAAATTAACCAATAAAGTAGCCACACTGAAAAAATAAAACAACAGAGAGGTGGATGTCTTCCAAATTAGTCCTTGTGTGACTTGGTTCACAGGCTCTGTATATGGAGCCAATCTGAGCGTCTCTGTACCACGTGATAACTGTGATGACTAATCACAGCAATCACAGATGCAAACAGTGTTTACATCTATGACGGATGCCTCCACTTCCTTTTACAATGGGGGAAAGAGGAAGTGATAAATGAATAAATCATTCATCAATTAGTTCCAGACCAGTGCCTACAGCATAAATATATGCTGTCTATGTGACCAAATATTAACCAATTCACCTCCATTATCCTGCAATAAAATATAACCCCTCATCCCCATCCTCACACTGTACTGTATGTGACCTGTACAATAACCCCTTCACCTCCTCATCTCGCTGCATATACAGTATCTCCAAAAAGTGAGTAAATATTTAGCAAAAATGTGAGGGGTGTACTCACTTTTGTGAGATACTGCATATATATATATATATATATATATATATATATATACAAGATCCCACTCTTCGGGGTAGGGGGCACTCTTGCGCACACCAGCAGCTCCTTCCTGCTGTGATCACACACAGTAGGAGCCCAGCAGCGGGTACCACAGACTCGATATCCACTGGCACCCGCCGATGATCTAGCAGAGAGACAGAACGGCGGTCTGCCTATGTAAACAAGGCAGATCGCTGCTCTGACAAGAGGGAAGGCATGGATCCTGTGTCTCTGCAAAGCAGGGACTAGGATCCATGTTTTCCCCCAGTAAAAGCACCTCCTACACTGTACTAAAACACAGGCTAGGCATACAGTTAACCCTTTGATCGCCCCTAATGTTAAACCCTTCCCAGTCATGTCATTAGTACACTGACAGTGGATATTGTTTAGACTGATCATTGTACTACTGTCACTGGTCCCCAAAAATGTAAAAAGTGTTAGCTACTGTCAGAAAGTCCACCACAATATCGCTGTCCTGCTATAAGTGTAGTTTGTAGACATGCGCAAACCAATCAATATACACCTATTGGGATTTTTACATATACATATTGGCCTAAATTTATAAATAAATTTGTTTGTTTACATTTTTTTATTGGATATGTTTTATAGCAGAAAATAAAAAAATATTGGCCTGGTCATAAGGGGAGGTAAATCTTCCGGAGGTCATGTGGTTAAATAAATAGCACAAGTACCTGGAGGTGCCTGCATATACCTGTGGCACACTCTTAGGCCCTGTTCATACATACTGCAGTGACCTGCGTTATACTGCACTGGAAGAATGTAGGTCACTGTAAGGGCACCTAGGAAAAAATAGTTTTCTATGTGTCCTTTGCACACCACAATCCTGGTGCTATGTGCAGTGCAGTGGGTTGCATTAAAATGCTACAGGTATGCATTAACACAACACAATGCACATAAATGAGCGTTAGTGCATGTAAATGCACATCAGCGTAATGCAAATCTATTGAGAAAAAAATGTTTTTATAACTTTGAATACCTCCCAACTTTTTGAGATAGGCACCAGGGACCCTTATTAGCAAAAGTATGTAGGCAAAGGGCACACCTCCTGCAACGCCCAGGGCACACACCCTGCCACGCCCTCTTAAAGGTGAATTATACAAAAAAATGATTAGTTAAACCCACAAGTGCTTTTTATTTTGCCACTACTATTCCTTTATATCGGCTTTTGAAATTTACAAATGTAGCGATTTAGAAATTGAGTGAAAGGATTAGCACTGGGAAACACTTTTTGAAAGATAAAAACTGCATTTTATATACACGTATATAGATCACATTAAAATAAAGGACAAATGGAGAAGGTAAGAAGGACAGGGGACCTTGTTCCAAATCAGGGACAATCCATCAAAATCAGAGACAGTCCCTCAAAATCAGGGACAGTCTTGCAAAATCAGGGACAGTCCATCAAAATCAGGGATAATCTCTCAAAATCAGGGACAGTTGGGAGTTATGACTTTGTCCCATAGCAATTTAATGTGCATAAAAACACGTATCAACCATCCATTTTTTCATGCAATTTAATTTATTTATTTCAGGTGCTTATATAACGCTGACAATTTACATATACATATTGTACATTCACATCAGTCCCTGTCCTCAAGGGGCTTACAATCTAAGGTCCCTAACTCACATTCATACATACAAATAATAAGGCCAATTAACCTGCCAGCATGTCTTTGGAGTGTGGGAGGAAACTTACGCAGGCACAGGGAGAACATACAAACTCCAGGCAGGTAGTGTAGTGGTTCGGATTCAAACCGAAGACCTTAATGCTGCTAGGGGGGAAGTGCTAACCACTTAACCACTGTGCTGCCCGTCTAATGCACGCCTATGTGTGAACAGGCCCTTAAATCTTGCTGTTGCAGGCGAGTGCTGTGCCGTCCTGAGAGGCAAAGTTCTGGCAATTCTGATTACACAGGCACATACAAATATCAGGCACATTGAAAATTGGAATTGGTGAACACATCCAAAGCATTAAGAAAAATATAATTTTACTTAAATTAGGTTCATTTTGAAATTAGTGATATGTTAACTTCTTGTTGTGATTTGTGAAGTTGCATTTGCTGTCACTCCTATTTTTCACAGTGATACATGATTTTTGTGGTTGGGTTGTATTGGTTAAATAGCACTTGGTCATTGTAAAAAAGAAACTCCAGGTGAGTGAAGCCTATAAAAGACGCTCAGTTCCAGCCCCTCCCAGCTTTGAGAAAGCTTGTTGTAAGGAGCGAAATGCGTCAGCATTACGTCATCACGTTAGTGATGGTTTGATCTGGACAGGCACGTGCCACACGGCCTTCGTATCCGCCAGTATTCGGCTCTGTTTGAAGAGAACAGCATGCAGCGCATCTGCACAAGGGATGGACGACCTGCTCATGGCTTGCTGCAACATCACGGAGTGGTGAGATCTGCTTTATTTGCCGACTACTAGACTTTCAGAGGCTCCCTTCCTAGCTTTGGCACAGCGCTAATCTGGCATATACACCTGCACCCACTTTCACACTGCAGCCATACATCATCCACTCATATGCCTGTCATCAGGCTCGCAAATGGCTGTACTTTTCGTGATGATGGGTGTTGAATGTTGAGATACTATTTGCCATCCTTCACAAGTGTTATGTGGAAATCGCAGCAGAATATGCCAGGAGGAGTCCCTTCTTACAGATGACCTTTTCTTTCATGTTTGCCACATGAATTAGTACCGTCTTCAATCGGTGTTTTCTCCTTAAAGGCACAATACATCACTTCTCCATTATTAGAATTGAATAACGGACTTTCCGGGTTTTGCTGGGTTCACTGTTTCATGCAAACAACAATGATATATAGGTGTATGAGTGGAGGAGTGTCTGATGCAGCTGCCTGTCCTATATGACAACGTTGTCACTTTTTAATTTTGTTGGTGAAGGTGATATTTACGACATATTTTGAATATTGTTACTTTTTTTGAGTTTTAAATAAAATAGTCTGTTTAACCAATTAGAGCCGGTTCACACAGCAGCGACCCGACTTGCCGGGGCGACCTGTGAGGTCGCGGTGCACAGCGCGCACCGCGACCTCGGAGCGGCATGCACAGACTTCATACCATTGAAGTCAATGCAGGTCGCTCCAGGTCGCCCCAAAGTAGTACAGGACCCTTTTTCTAAGTCGGAGCAACTTGTGTCGCTCCTATTAGAACGGGTCCTGTGCTAATCTATGGCAGGCGACCCACGGCGACTTGTCAGGCGACCAGGTCTGGGAGGCTGTACTACTACACAATTATACAAGTTTCCTGAGGTTCTAAACCTTTCACACTATTAAAGGCTAAAAATGTTTTGGCTGAAGTTGGGCTTTAATGGGAGGCCAACTTGTCTATTAGTCACGACTTTGCATATATCCTAACTAATACTTGGAATATTTGTTAAATCTGAACTCCAAACAGCTGTACAGGGAGTGCAGAATTATTAGGCAAATTAGTATTTTTGAGGATTAATTTTATTATTGAACAACAACCATGTTCTCAATGAACCCAAAAAACTCATTAATATCAAAGCTGACTATTTTTGGAAGTAGTTTTTAGTTTGTTTTTAGTTTTAGCTATTTTAGGGGGATATCTGTGTGTGCAGGTGACTATTACTGTGCATAATTATTAGGCAACTTAACAAAAATCAAATATACAGTATACCCATTTCAATTATTTATTTTTACCAGTGAAACCAATATAACATCTCAACATTCACAAATATACATTTCTGACATTCAAAAACAAAACAAAAACAAATCAGTGACCAATATAGCCACCTTTCTTTGCAAGGACACTCAAAAGCCTGCCATCCATGGATTCTGTCAGTGTTTTGATCTGTTCACCATCAACATTGCGTGCAGCAGCAACCACAGCCTCCCAGACACTGTTCAGAGAGGTGTACTGTTTTCCCTCCTTGTAAATCTCACATTTGATGATGGACCACAGGTTCTCAATGGGGCAGTGGCGGCCGGTGCATAGGGGGCGCCAGGGCTCCGCCCCCCCTAAAAAAAGAAAAAAAAAATTACAAAACGAGCAATAAAGTTTGAAAAAAAAAAATTGCGTTCGCCGCCGCCGCCGGCCGATGTGGAGGGGGGGTGGGGTTACCACCTAGAAGAGGCGCCGATTGGCTGCCTTCTGGGGGGGCATGGGGGCATAACCTGGGCGCAAGGCACATTGCTTGGAAACCCCCACTTCGTGGATTCCTGGCTGTGATTGGTCCAGCCTCCAGCCTGGACCAATCACAGCATCCAGGACATCCGATGCTGACCCCGCTGAGCGCCACTGATGTCACTCGCGTGCGTCATTCTCAGCAGTGGACCGGACCCGGACGGACGATGGAGTAGGGTGGGCACCGGACGGGAGTGACGGCGGCACCGGAGAGGAGACCACCAGCATCTGATCCAGACGACCGGACTGGTCACCTCACCAGGCCGCAGCTCGAGGAGCGGAGGTCATCTGATGGAAGAAGAGAAGACATCACCACCGGTAAGTGAGTCCTCGTGGTCCTCCTGTCCTGTCAGTCCTCCATGACCATCCATCCATCCAGCCTTTCCACCGCCATCCCCCTCTGCTCTGCCTCATCCCATGACCATCCATCCATCCAGCCTTTCCACCGCCATCCCCCTCTGCTCTGCCTCATCCCATGACCATCCATCCAGCCTTTCCACCGCCATCCCCCTCTGCTCTGCCTCATCCCATGACCTTCCATCCATCCAGCCTTTCCACCGCCATCCCCCCCTGCTCTGCCTCATCCCATGACCATCCATCCATCCAGCCTTTCCACCGCCATCCCCCTCTGCTCTGCCTCATCCCATGACCATCCATCCATCCAGCCTTTCCACCGCCATCCCCCTCTGCTCTGCCTCATCCCATGACCATCCATCCAGCCTTTCCACCGCCATCCCCCTCTGCTCTGCCTCATCCCATGACCATCCATCCATCCAGGCTTTCCACCGCCATCCCCCTCTGCTCTGCCTCATCCCATGACCATCCAGCCTTTCCACCGCCATCCCCCTCTGCTCTGCCTCATCCCATGACCATCCATCCATCCAGCCTTTCCACCGCCATCCCCCTCTGCTCTGCCTCATCCCATGACCATCCATCCATCCAGCCTTTCCACCGCCATCCCCCTCTGCTCTGCCTCATCCCATGACCATCCATCCATCCAGCCTTTCCACCGCCATCCCCCTCTGCTCTGCCTCATCCCATGACCATACATCCATCCAGCCTTTCCACCGCCATCCCCCTCTGCTCTGCCTCATCCCATGACCATACATCCATCCAGCCTTTCCACCGCCATCCCCCTCTGCTCTGCCTCATCCCATGACCATCCATCCAGCCTTTCCACCGCCATCCCCCTCTGCTCTGCCTCATCCCATGACCATCCATCCAGCCTTTCCACCGCCATCCCCCTCTGCTCTGCCTCATCCCATGACCTTCCATCCATCCAGCCTTTCCACCGCCATCCCCCCCTGCTCTGCCTCATCCCATGACCATCCATCCATCCAGCCTTTCCACCGCCATCCCCCTCTGCTCTGCCTCATCCCATGACCATCCATCCATCCAGCCTTTCCACCGCCATCCCCCTCTGCTCTGCCTCATCCCATGACCATCCATCCAGCCTTTCCACCGCCATCCCCCTCTGCTCTGCCTCATCCCATGACCATCCATCCATCCAGGCTTTCCACCGCCATCCCCCTCTGCTCTGCCTCATCCCATGACCATCCAGCCTTTCCACCGCCATCCCCCTCTGCTCTGCCTCATCCCATGACCATCCATCCATCCAGCCTTTCCACCGCCATCCCCCTCTGCTCTGCCTCATCCCATGACCATCCATCCATCCAGCCTTTCCACCGCCATCCCCCTCTGCTCTGCCTCATCCCATGACCATCCATCCATCCAGCCTTTCCACCGCCATCCCCCTCTGCTCTGCCTCATCCCATGACCATCCATCCAGCCTTTCCACCGCCATCCCCCTCTGCTCTGCCTCATCCCATGACCATCCATCCAGCCTTTCCACCGCCGTCCCCCTCTGCTCTGCCTCATCCCATGACCATCCATCCATCCAGCCTTTCCACCGCCATCCCCCTCTGCTCTGCCTCATCCCATGACCATCCATCCAGCCTTTCCACCGCCATCCCCCTCTGCTCTGCCTCATCCCATGACCATCCATCCATCCAGCCTTTCCACCGCCATCCCCCTCTGCTCTGCCTCATCCCATGTCCATCCATCCATCCAGCCTTTCCACCGCCATCCCCCTCTGCCTCATCCCATGACCATCCATCCATCCAGCCTTTCCACCGCCATCCCCCTCTGCTCTGCCTCATCCCATGACCATCCATCCATCCAGCCTTTCCACCGCCATCCCCCTCTGCTCTGCCTCATCCCATGACCATCCATCCATCCAGCCTTTCCACCGCCATCCCTCTGCTCTGCCTCATCCCATGACCATCCATCCAGACTTTCCACCGCCATCCCCCTCTGCTCTGCCTCATCCCATGATCATCCAACCATCCAGCCTTTCCACTGCCATCCCCCTCTGCTCTGCCTCATCCCATGACCATCCCTCCCACTGCCATCCCTCTCTGCCTCATGCCCTCATCCCTCCCACCGCCATCCCTTTGCCTGATCCCATCTCTCCCACCACCATCCCTCTGCCTGATCCCATCTCTCCCACTGCCATCCCTCTGCCTGATCCCATCTCTCCCACCGCCATCCCTCTGCCTGATCTCATCTCTCTCACCTCCATCCCTCTGCCTGATCTCATCCCTCCCACCGCCTGATCCCATCCCGCCCACCTCCATCCCACCGCCTGATCCAATCTCTCCCACCTTCATCCCTCTGCCTGATCCCATCTCTCCCACCTCCATCCCTCTGCCTGATCCCATCTCTCCCACCACCATCCCTCTGCCTGATCCCATCTCTCCCACCACCATCCCTCTGCCTGATCCCATCTCTCCCACTGCCATACCTCTGCAGGGGGCCTGTACGCTGGTCACTACATTGAAAGAGGGCCTGTATACTGGTCACTACATTGAAAGGGGGCCTGTATACTGGTCACTACATTGAAAGGGGGCATGTACGCTGGTCACTACATTGAAAGGGGGCCTGTATATTGGTCACTACATTGAAAGGGGGCATGTACGCTGGTCACTACATTGAAAGGGGGCATGTACGCTGGTCACTACATTGAAAGGGGGCATGCATGCTGGTCACTACATTGAAAGGGGACATGTACGCTGGTCACTACATTGAAAGGGGGCATGTACTGTGTGGTCTGTGCTAGGGGGTCTGTACTGTGGGGTTTGTGCTAGGGGGGTCTGTACTGTGGGGTTTGTGCTAGGGGGTCTGTACTGTGGGGTTTGTGCTAGGGGGTCTGTACTGTGGGGTTTGTGCTAGGGAGCCTGTACTGTGGGGTTTGTGCTAGGGGGTCTGTACTGTGGGGTTTGTGCTAGGGAGTCTGTACTGTGGGGTTTGTACAAGGGGCCTGTACTGTGGGGTTTGTGCCACTCTCAGTCAGTGTATCCCATAATAGGGTGTCTCTCACAGTATATCCCATAATAGGGCCCCTGCTCCCTTTTATGGGATATACTAGTACTGATGGAGCCCTTAATATGTGATATATTGGGAGAATTGGTTTACGCAAGCAAAATACAGGGGACAAAATGGGTGGGGTCTATAAGGGGTGTGGCTTCTGAGAAATGGGAGGGGTCAAACTAGAAGGGCGGGGTCTTGCGCCCCCCCATCTTAAAACTTCACCAGCCGCCACTGCAATGGGGTTAAGATCAGGTGAACAAGGAGGCCATGTCATTAGCTTTTCTTCTTTTATACCCTTTCTTGCCAGCCACGCTGTGGAGTACTTGGACGCGTGTGATGGAGCATTGTCCTGCATGAAAATCATGTTTTTCTTGAAGGATGCAGACTTCTTCCTGTACCACTGCTTGAAGAAGGTGTCTTCCAGAAACTGGCAGTAGGACTGGGAGTTGAGCTTGACTCCATCCTCAACCCGAAAAGGCCCCACAAGCTCATCTTTGATGATACCAGCCCAAACCAGTACTCCACCTCCACCTTGCTGGCGTCTGAGTCGGACTGGAGCTCTCTGCCCTTTACCAATCCAGCCACGGGCTCATCAATCTGGCCCATCAAGACTCACTCTCATTTCATCAGTCCATAAAACCTTTGAAAAATCAGTCTTGAGATATTTCTTGGCCCAGTCTTGACGTTTCAGCTTGTGTGTCTTGTTCAGTGGTGGTCGTCTTTCAGCCTTTCTTACCTTGGCCATGTCTCTGAGTATTGCACACCTTGTGCTTTTGGGCACTCCAGTGATGTTGCAGCTCTGAAATATGGCCAAACTGGTGGCAAGTGGCATCTTGGCAGCTGCACGCTTGACTTTTCTCAGTTCATGGGCTGTTATTTTGCGCCTTGGTTTTTCCACACGCTTCTTGCGACCCTGTTGACTATTTTGAATGAAATGCTTGATTGTTCGATGATCACGCTTCAGAAGCTTTCGAATTTTAAGAGTGCTGCATCCCTCTGCAAGATATCTCACTATTTTTGACTTTTCTGAGCCTGTCAAGTCCTTCTTTTGACCCATTTTGCCCAAGGAAAGGAAGTTGCCTAATAATTATGCACACCTGATATAGGGTGTTGATGTCATTCGACCACACCCCTTCTCATTACAGAGATGCACATCACCTAATATGCTTAATTGGTAGTAGGCTTTCGATCGTATACAGCTGTGGTCAAAATACTCATTTGCCTAATAATTCTGCACTCCCTGTATAAATTTCCCTTGCATTCCTTGTCCCGGTGCTCCTCTCTGGTCTCCCGGTATGTGGGTGGATCCTTGCCATCCTCATGTACAATGCCGGACTGAGAGGAATAAGGTATTACTGTTAGCAGTATATCCATACTCTCTTATTTTATTATTTATTATTACTACAGACAATTTACACAGCACTTTACTTACTATAAATTTACAACAGCCCCTGTGCTCAAGAAGCTTACAGTCTAAAGCTGATCAAAGATGGATCAAAGTTCAGCCGGTTCAGCAGGGACTGGCTGAATTTCAGTCTATGTGCAGTTGGTCCCCCTCCACATAAGTCCATCTAACGATTGACATCTGTTGAACGGGCTTTCTGGAAACTATTTTTCGATCAGCAGTTGAAGTCGCTTTCAGCATACAATCTCTTATCGGGGAGGAATTATTACATAGTTACATAGTTACATAGTTAGTGAGGTTGAAAAAAGACATCAGTCCATCCAGTTCAACCTATGATGTGTGTGTGTGTTTGCTTTTAACCGTACATTGTATACCCCTGTATGTTGTGGTCTTTAAGGTGTCCATCTAATAGTTTTTTGAAACTATCAATGCTCCCTGCTGATACGACTGCTTGTGGAAGAGAATTCCACATCCTTACCGCTCTTACAGTGAAGAACCCCTTACGCACTTTAAGGTTAAACCGCCTTTCCTCAAGTTTTAGCGAGTGGCCACGTGTCTTATTGTATCTCCTTTCTCTGAATAGTTTGTTCCTTATGCTAGGGTCGCCAGTACAGTATTTGTACATTGATATCATATCCCCCCTCAATCGTCTCTTCTCCAGAGAGAATAGGTTCAGTGCTTGTAGTCTTTCCTCATAGCTGATGTCCTCCATTCCCCTAATTATTTTTGTTGCCCTTCTGTGGACTTTCTCCAGTTCCAGCACATCCTTCCTGAGGACCGGTGCCCAGAACTGGACAGCATACTCCAGATGTGGCCGGACCAGAGTCTTGTAGAGCGGGAGAATAATCTCTTTATTTCTGGAGTGAATCCCCTTTTTTATACAACCCAGTATTCTGTTGGCTTTGCTTGCGGCGGCTTGGCATTGCATGCCACTGCCAAGCCTGTTGTCTACCAGTACCCCCAAGTCCTTTTCCATCCTAGACTCACCCAGAGGTTCCCCCCCTAGTGAGTAGCTTGCTTTCTGGTTTCTGGCCCCCAAGTGCATTACTTTACATTTTTCAACATTAAATCTCATCTGCCATGTAGTTGCCCACCACGTTATTTTGTTCAGGTCCGCTTGCAAGGTTTCCACATCCTGCATAGAAGATATTGGCATGCCTAGTTTAGTATCATCCGCAAATACTGAGATTGTACTAGATATCCCCTCCTCTAGATCATTTATGAATACATTAAACAGGATTGGTCCCAGGACAGAACCCTGGGGGACCCCACTTTCCACACCCGCCCAATCCGAGTATTCCCCATTAATCACCACCCTCTGGACTCTCCCCTGGAGCCAGTTCTCTATCCAGGTACTCACCTACCTTATGGTCCATACCTACCTTCCTTAGTTTGTACAGTAAGCGTTTGTGGGGAACGGTGTCAAAGGCCTTTGCAAAGTCCAGATACACCACATCCACAGGCTTTCCTTTATCTAGGTGGCAGCTCACTTCATCATAGAAGGTTAATAGATTGGTTTGGCACGAACGATTTTTCATGAATCCATGCTGATTACTACTTATAATACCGTTTTCATTACTAAAGTCTTGTATGTGGTCCCTTAACATCCCTTCCAAAATCTTGCAGACTACTGATGTTAGGCTGACCGGCCTATAGTTACCCGGGATATATCTCGGCCCCTTTTTAAATATTGGTACCACGTTGGCTTTTTTCCAATCAGCTGGCACCATACCCGTCTGTAAACTATCCTTAAAGATCAAGAATAATGGTCTGGCAATCACCTGGCTGAGCTCATTAAGAACCCTCGGGTGCAAGCCATCCGGTCCCGGGGATTTATTTATGTTAAGAATTCTCTCTCCACCTCAGTTGTGTGGATGGAGAAATTCATTCATTATTTTGAAATTCAGCCCGCTGGCTCAACATACAAAAACAATACATCTATGGCCAGCTTAAAGTCCTGATCTCATATGCATACATTTACACACACACATACTAGAGCCAATTTAGACAGGATCCAACTACTGTATGCAACCAGTGTGTATTTGGAGTGTGGGTGAAAACACACTTAAGCACAAGGACAACATGCAAACTCCATTCAGATAGTGTCCTTGGTGGGATATGAACCGAAATCCTGCAAGGCAAAAGTTGTAATAAATACGTTCTTCTTTTTTTTTTTGATGATGTGCGGATAGGTTTGGATTGTCTCTATTGCTGTCTGTGAGTGCGGGATTTCCAGACCCACGTGACAAATGTTTGTAAGCAGGAAGTAAATTTGGCCATAGATAGATCATTTATTTTTGATCAGCCAGCCAGCTTATTAAAAAACAGAATAGATTTCCCCATCCACACTTTCAAGGCGAATGATGGAATACTTCCAGTTGCATTATTGTATTCTGACAGTGGGACTCTGCTGTCAGAATACACTGGTTTGCGCTGCATCCAAATGGCTACAAGCTCTGATCTAAAAAAAATATACCAACAGTACCATTCAAAAGGAGTTGATCATTAGATTGACTCCTTTGGAAGAGGAATGGCTCCTGTTGAACTGTCCACATTTTGATCCATCTACTGTATGACCAGCTTAAAGGAAATTGACCCAAAATTGGTATACAGCTGTAAAATCATGAAAGAGGTTTAAACCTCTCTTCAGTTTGTTTAAAATTACAAAAAAAAAAAAAATGGCTGGAATTTGAGTTTAAGCATTCAGATTACAATCTTGTTCTGGTTCCTGTGCAGAGGGTTTGGGTAACTAATGGTTAAAAGGTGCTTGAGGCTCACCTCCATTGCTGACTGAGAGGGCTCTCTTAAAGTGATACTTAAGTGTTAATTACCATAATTAATTCACATAAACATACCTCCCAACTTTTTTAGATGGGAACAAGGGACACCTATTAGCAAAAGTATGTAGGCATTGGACACACCCCTTGCCACACCCCCTTAAAGGCGAAATATAGAAAAGAATGATTAGTTAAACTCACAAGTGCTTTTTATTTTCTTTTAACACTACTATTCCTTTATACTGGCTTTTTAAATATATAAATGCAGCAATTTAGAAATTGTAGGGAAGGTTTATTACTGGGAAACACTTTTTGAAAGATAAATAGTGTATTTTATATACAACTATATAGATCAGACCAAAATGAGAGATGAATGAGGAGGAAAGAGGGACAGAGGGAGCGTAGCCTATGAAGATTTTTAAGTACCAATGTTTGTCGCCATTCCACGAGCGTGTGCAATTTTGAAGCATGGCATGTTGGTTATCTGTTTACTCAGAAATAACATTATCATTCACATTAAAAAAAAATTGGACTAACATTACTGATTTCTTATTTTTTAATTCAAAAAAGTGTATTATTTCCAAAAAAAAAATGCGTTTGTAAGACCGCTGCGCAAATATGGTGGGACATAAAGTATTGCAACAATCTCCATTTTATTCTCTAGGGTCTCTGCTAAAAAAATATATATAATTTTTGGGGGTTCTAAGTAATTTTCTAGCAAAAAATACTGATTTTAACTTGTAAACAACAAGTGTCAGAAATAGGCTTGGTCCTTAAATGGTTAAAGTGGTTAGGATGAGGGTTTATAGTCACAACACTGACTCTTCTGACCTGTTCTCTCTCTCTAAGAGCTGCTGCCTCTGGGAAAATCATCACACTAGAATTTCCAGGAGTGTTGAATGTCTGTGTCCCCCGCCACATGCTGTGGTTCCATCCATGTTACTACTGGGACCTGTAGAGAAGTAGAGGCCAGCAGAAGGAACCACTGAGTGCAGCTGGGGGCCAGGCATCTGACACACCTAGAAGAGTGTTGGATGTTGAAAAAAGAGAGTGAAAATAGAAGGGGGGAAGGAAAGAAAAAACCCTTTTTTTTACACATTCAGAATATCAGATGAATGATTGTGTGTTTTTTTGCATGCTAGATGACAGAATACAACTTCGAAAGAGATGTAATATATTGTAATGTATTCTTTAGTTTTCGAGCATGCATGGTCTTGCTCTTCCTATTGTTTTCGGACAAATACGGTACTGATTAAATGAAAATCGTAAAATCTGGTATCGTACAGAAAAATGTTCTTGTTTGTCCCTTTGGATAATTTCGTCGCGATCAGCTCTTGAAAGCTGTGTATTAATGATCACATTTTCGTACGATTGATTCGAAAGCGGTATTTTTCATCTGATTTTCTGTTCATGTGTACTAGACTTCAACGGAAACCTTTAATAAAATAAAAAAATTAATTATAATTGCTGAATGTTAGTTGCTTGGCTGTCTGTAGTTTTATCACTTTCTGAATCACTTGGAACTATACCTACAATAAATGAAGTCGGAACATCTGAACTACATATGCTAGTCCATGATCCATAGCATTAAATTCAGGAGGTCAGCACAAAAGCTCGGACTGAATTTATAGATCTTACACTCCTAAGTTGGCCATACAAAGATAGAAAAACAAATGAAAATTCATACAAAAGTCAAAATGGTCTTTCAATCTAACATTTGATGGCCCAATCATTGTATTGGAAATTTTTCAGATAATTTTCAACAATAAATATAGTTTCCTTCTGACTGATTACTACTATTACCCCTACTGCTCATGCACACTTAAAAAAAAAAAAAAATTGATGATTGACCTACAACTATTAGAAAATCATTTGATCAAAAAAAAAAAAAAGTCCAACATGTTTGTTCACTGTCAATCTTGAAATGAAAATGTTGATAAATATGAGCCTGCAACTCAGTGGACTCAAACTTTGAATATCTTTATTGGCTATACAAGTACATCAAGTAAAACAATGCTAATGCATTTCAGCTGCTGTGGCCTTACTCATAGCATAATAAAATACAAAATGATCACAAATTTTTTAGGTTCCAGCATCTACTGCCCAACCAATTAAGGAGGTAGAACCCAATAATTAAAATCATTAGTATAATGACAAATAGATAGAGGAAAGCACTTATCCAACGATGGTAAACATATACACTGATAGGTTCCAAATATATAAAAATATAAATATAATTGTCTCAACATAACATTATTTCAAAAATAGGTCCCATCTATGGTTTAAACCAGAAGGTTCCCATGTGTCCAAGGTGTGTATCCACCAGATATCTCGCTGCAGTAGAGTGTGGTACATAACTCCCCCTCTGATATACCTATTAACTCTTTCTATGTCACAAAAAGAAAAAGAGTTCATACTACCAATGTGTTTTTACTTGAAGTGGCGTGACACATTGGATATATTTATTTGGATTATTAGTGTCATTATAATGTTCGGCTATCCTGACCATTAGGGGGCGTATAGTACACCCCATATGCGGGAGTTTGCATGTCCTGCACTCTACTACATAAACCACATATTCAGAATTACAATTAATATACTGATTAATTAAATTTTTTTTTTCAGTGGAAAAAGACGTTACTTAGTTGATTTTTTTAAGTAACCATAGATGGGACCTGGACTTATTTTTTAAATAATGTTCTCTTGAGATGTTTATATTTTTTTATATTTGGACATTATCAGTGTATATGTTTACCATCATTGGTTAAGTGTTCTCCTCTCCCTTTTTGCCATTTTACTAATGATTTTAATTATTGGGCTCCGCCTTCTTATTTGGTTGGGCAGTAATTGCTAGAACCAAAAAAAATTGTGATCATTTTTTCTTTTTATGCTATGAGTAAGACCACAGTGGCTAAAACACTTTAGCATTGTTTTAATGGATGTACTTGTGTAACCAATGAAGATTTCCAATGTTTCAGTCCAATGAGTTGCCGGCTTATATCTATCAATGTTAAAAGTATTGAGGAACTGCACATCCCAGCCATGAGCACTGGTTTTCAGCCTTGGATATCATCCCCAGCAGTAGAGCTTGAGTAATTCTATTTGAAATTGAACACACTAACCATACAAAAATCATTCTACCCACTTGATTTTTCATTTGATTTCCTATCAATGTATGACCAGCTTTAGACCGAGTACTCTGTGCCCCCCTCTTTCTCCCCACCAACAATGGTGCATGCAGTACAAAAGGCAATAAAAAAAAGCCTTCCTTTCCTTGCAGTTCCTGCTCATCATATGTGCACTTATGTTTCACCTACACAATATAGTGTGCGATATTATATTGTAGGTAACATAGTGAAGAGAGAGGATTATGGCACACAATTGTTTTGTTGCTGGAAAAATCACATAATTTTGTTAAAAAACAGCAATGATTCGTGATGCTATGAACCACTGAAACATCAGTGTCAACTGTATTATTACGATTTCCTACAACAAGACCTTTGTGTACAATGATCTTTTGCAAAAAATAAGTGAGTACACCCCTCACATTTGTGTAAATATTTTATTATATCTTTTCATGTGACAACACTGAAGAAATGACACTTTGCTACAATGTAAAGTAGTGAGTGTAGAGCTTGTATAGCAGTGTAAATTTGGTCTCCCCTCAAAATAACTCAACACACAGCCATTAACCACTTTAGCCCCGGAGGATTTGGCTGCTCAAAGACCAGGGCCTATTTTGCGATTCGGCACTGCGTGACTTTAACGGACAATTGTACCTAAACGAAATTGACGTCCTTTTTTTCCCACAAACAGAGCTTTCTTTTGGTGGAATTTGATCACCTGTGCGATTTTTATTTTTTGCGCTATAAACAAAAAAACAGCAACAATTTTGAAAAAATAACAATATTTTTCACATTTGTTTATATGAAATTCTCAAAAAAAATGTAAAAATCAAAATTTTTTAACATTTTAGGCCAATTTGTTTTCTGCTACATATTTTTGGTAAAAAAAATCGCAATAAGCATATTTTGATTGGTTTGCACAAAAGTTATTGGGTTTAATAACTACGGGAAAGATTTATGTTATTTTTATTGTTTTTTTTTAACGAGTAATGGCGGCAATCTGCGATTTTCTTGCGGGACTGCGACATTGCGGCGGACAGATTGGACCCCTGACTGACATTTTTGACACTTTTGGGAGTATCAGTGACATTACTACAGTAATCAGTGCTATAAATATGCACTGTTACTGTAAAAATGACACTGAAGTGGTTAACTTTATTGGTGATCAGTGGGTTAAATGTATCCTTAGGGGCGTGTTTCTAACAGTGGGGGGGGGGCATAGCAGGATCGTATAGTCTCTGCAGTTACTTCAGGGAGAATGACAGACGGCTGTGTTTACATCAGCCGTCTGCCTTTCTCCCTCTCCAGCGGGAGATCGCGAGTGGCCGGCGGACATCGGACCCGCCAGGTGTGAATGAGGAGCAAGTGTGTTAAATTTGGTGTTATCGCTCTCACTCTCTCATACTGGTCACTGGAAGTTCAACATGAGCTTTCTGAGGATCTAAAAAAAAGAATTGTTGCTCTACATAAAGATGGCCTAGGCTATAAAAAGATCAAGGGTTAGAAAGGCTGGATTCATCTCTTTTTCATGGATAGTGTAGGACCCACTGATAATGGGGTACTTTGACGCAGTAGTGGGCTTGAGCACGATATGGCCATATGGTGGGACCAAACCCCCATTTTTATTTATGGACTCTCTTCAGATTTGGTAGTAATTTCTTTTGCATTTGCGCGCTATTCTTTTTTAATATACATGTCTTTTGGTTCATAGCTGCAGCAGCTTTGGAAATACATGGGTACGCTCCCCCAAATTTTTTGCCTGTTTATTATGTATTCGGTCTGACCAGACTATCGAGGTTGAGCAGCCCTCCCCACCCCCCCACACACACCTGTACTCAATCAGTGTCCACCATCAAGTGGATATAGGAGGAGTCCCCTGTAGTGCATTTGCACATCTCTCCCAGCAAGGAGTATTATCTCCAAGGGTTAGAAAGGCTGGATTCATCTCTTTTTCATGGATAGTGTAGGACCCACTGATAATGGGGTACTTTGACGCAGTAGTGGGCTTGAGCACGATATGGCCATATGGTGGGACCAAACCCCCATTTTTATTTATGGACTCTCTTCAGATTTGGTAGTAATTTCTTTTGCATTTGCGCGCAATTCTTTTTTAATATACATGTCTTTTGGTTCATAGCTGCAGCAGCTTTGGAAATACATGGGTATGCTCCCCCAAATTTTTTGCCTGTTTAATATGTATTCGGTCTGACCAGACTATCGAGGTTGAGCAGCCCTCCCCACCCCCCCACACACACCTGTACTCAATCAGTGTCCACCATCAAGTGGATATAGGAGGAGTCCCCTGTAGTGCATTTGCACATCTCTCCCAGCAAGTAGTATTATCTCCAAGGGTTAGAAAGGCTGGATTCATCTCTTTTTCATGGATAGTGTAGGACCCACTGATAATGGGGTACTTTGACGCAGTAGTGGGCTTGAGCACGATATGGCCATATGGTGGGACCAAACCCCCATTTTTATTTATGGACTCTCTTCAGATTTGGTAGTAATTTCTTTTGCATTTGCGCGCTATTCTTTTTTAATATACATGTCTTTTGGTTCATAGCTGCAGCAGCTTTGGAAATACATGGGTATGCTCCCCCAAATTTTTTGCCTGTTTATTATGTATTCGGTCTGACCAGACTATCGAGGTTGAGCAGCCCTCCCCACCCCCCCACACACACCTGTACTCAATCAGTGTCCACCATCAAGTGGATATAGGAGGAGTCCCCTGTAGTGCATTTGCACATCTCTCCCAGCAAGGAGTATTATCTCCAAGGGTTAGAAAGGCTGGATTCATCTCTTTTTCATGGATAGTGTAGGACCCACTGATAATGGGGTACTTTGACGCAGTAGTGGGCTTGAGCACGATATGGCCATATGGTGGGACCAAACCCCCATTTTTATTTATGGACTCTCTTCAGATTTGGTAGTAATTTCTTTTGCATTTGCGCGCTATTCTTTTTTAATATAAAAAGATTGCCAAGACTCTGAAACTGCGCTGCAGCATGGTGGCCAAGACCATACAGAGGTTTACCAGGACAGGTTCCACTGAAAACAGGCCTCACCATGGTCGACCAAAGAAGTTGAGTGAACGTGCTTAGCGTCATAGCCAGAAGTTGTCTTTGGGAAATAGACGTATGAGTGTTGCCAGCATTGCTGCAGAGGTTGAAGGGGTGGGGGGTCAGCCTGTTAGTGCTCAGACCATATGCCGCACACTGCATCAAATTGGTCTGCATTGTTGTCATCCCAGAAGGAAGCCTCTTCCAAAGATGATGCACAAGAAAGCCTGGAACCATGTCCTGTGGTCTGATGAGACCCAGATAAACTTATTTGGTTCAGATGGTGTCAAGCGTGTGTGGCAGTAACCAGGTGAGGAGTACAAAGACAAGTGTGTCTTGCCTACAGTCAAGTATGGTGGTGGAAGTGTCATGATCTGGGGCTGCATGAGTGCTGCCAGCATTGGGGAGCTATGGTTTCATTGAGGGAACCATGAATGCCAACATGTACTGTGACATACTGAAGCAGAGCATAATCCCCTCCCTTCAGAGACTGGGCCGCAGGCAGTATGCCAACATGATAATGACCCCCAACACACCTCCAAAAGGACCACTGCCTTGCTATAGAAGCTTAGGGTGAACGTGATGGACTGGCCAAGCATGTCTCCAGACCTAAACCCTATTGAGCATCTGTGGGACATCCTCAAATGGAAGGTGGAGGAGCGCAGGGTCTCTAACATCCACCAGCTCTGTAAAGTCGCCATGGAGGTGTGGAAGAGGACTCCAGTGGCAACCTGTGAAGCTCTGGGGAACTCCATGCCCAAGAGGGTTAAGGCAGTGTTGAAAAATAATGGTGGCCACACAATATTTTGACACTTTGGGCTCGATTTGGACATTTGCACTTAGTGGTGTACTTACGTTTGTTGCCAGAGGGTTAGACATTTATGGCTGTGTGTTGAGTTATTTTGAGGGGACAGCAGATTTACACTGTTACAAGCTGTACACTCACTACTTTACATTGTAGCAGTGTTATTTCTTCAGTGTTGTCACATGAAAAGATATAATAAAATATTTACAAAATAGTGAGGGGTGTACTCACTTTTGTGAGATACTGTATACATAAACTTTATTTTCTTTGTATATCAAAATACAGAAAAATTTAGTTCAGCAGCAATCCACTTCACATGGCAGTGTAAATAATGGATAATCATAATAGTCACATTGACAGGTATTGCACTTACATCACTTATACCTAAAGTGGTTGTAAAGGCACAAGGTTTTTTTACCTTTATGCATTTTATGCATCAAGGTTAAAAACCTTCTGTGTGCAGAAGCCCCCTCAGACCCCATATTACTTACCTGAACCCTCGCTTCAGCGATGTCCATGAGAGCCTTGCCTCTCCGGTACTCGCACTCCTGATTGGCTTTTTTGCTGTCAATCACAGCCATGTGTGAATGGACAAACAGAGCCATGGGGCTGGAGTGCTTGCTGTGGGGGCACCCGGCAGGAGGGTGGGACTAGAGGCACTGGCGTGGGACCCAAGAAGAGGAGGATCTGGGTTGCTCTGTGCAAAACCACTGCACAGAGTAGGTAAGTATGACATGTTTGGTATTTAAAAAAAAAAAAAAGGCTTCAGTATCACTTTAAGATCAGAGTAACTGTTCTGGAGCAGGGGAAGATTATGGGTTCTATGCTTTGGGGTAAGAAGATGTTGGTCCCTGTGTGGATAGTTCTGTGCCTCTAAGGGAAGGGTGGTGAACATGGGATATCTGGGGTGAGTACTGGGATCTTTCATAATGTTAGAGGCTGGTTTGTGGAGATGTCTCAAGTGATTATCACTCAGGTTAGAATGTGGGGAAATTATAAACGATGTGCCATCTTGACTACCCATAGCAGGTATTTCCTGTCTGCCATAGTACAACTCAAGATCCCCTGAAAAAAATAGTGCTGTTGGGCCTTCTTAACCAAGCATGAAGCTTCAGGTAAGGCCCTCAGATGCATGGACTCCAGGGAACCTGAAGCTGGCAACCTACTGAGGTACAACTGGCTTCAACAACAGTACTATACTTGAATACATTAAATAAATAGAAAGAGAATATTGCTCAAACAGACCCTGTCGCCAGGCCATTAACTTTAACAATAATATTCCCACAGAATTATGTGTGAATTTTATTATATTTTATGTACAGTATGTTACTTACATATAAAAGTGTTCCTTGTGCAGACATTAAAATGATCTGACACTGCTGCTGGGTGCTGCCATCTTTGATGTAATGTCAGCAGCCCCAACAGACTCAGAGTTTTCATTCAAGTGATACGCTATATTATTCCAATAGCTGATACATAAAAGTTTATGTAGAGAGGAAAAGGAGCTTGGCCAGCACAGATAGTAATTAGACATTTCCTGAAGAAGAGAGGGCCATGATGTACAAGGAGACAGGGGACTGTGCTAGGGAGTAAAGTCTTCCTGAAGAAAGCAACTTTGTGTAGCACTCTCCAAGCACAGGACACTAATTAAAGTTTGTTTTTGTCTTGTTCTGTAATCAAGGGAGCAACGATTGCTTTTGCTGGTCTGTTCAAGGTTTCACAGGTTGGAAGTTTAATTGCGATTTTTCTGTGCTTTTACCTGCATTTTTTAGGTTGTTGGCAGGGCTTCTTTAAAATAGAGCTCCATCAAAAGTTCATTTTAGGATTTGTTATTCTTGGATGGAAAGGCTTAGATAGGAAGGCTTAGAACCTCTAGCTTTTACAGGTTTTATAAAAGCATATGGAAACAAACAGACACAGCGTATTAGATGCTGACAGTGCCAAACGCTACGACATGTGGCTGCTAATTGCCTCATGATACATGAGCCTATGGAATGTGATCTAGGGAGCAGCTAGTGGGTCCTTTGTCTCACACAATCGTTGGCATTGGACCTGACACATTCTCATGTGTTGGGATTTTAGATGGAGCACTGCTTTTTTCTATCCCACTATTTACAAAGCACTAAAGAGTATTCTGTATCTTGTCCTGGGTGTCAAATTAATGCACTCCAACTATAATGTTAAAAGTCTGGTGGTACCCTTGCTCAAGGTTGAGGTTCCATTTGGGAGGGTTGATATAAATCTGGTCTGGCCATATCTGAAGTCCATCAGCAGGCACAAGCACATATTGGTAGTTGTTGCCACCCAGTATCCAGAAACTATCTCTCTCCTCTAAGGTTATAGCAAAAGAGCTCTTTTATTCTCAAAGTAAAGACCTGTCCCTGTTGTTAAAAATTATATACCTATGCACCTCAATATACCACCAAAAAATAATTGGCAGAATGGTTCAACAGAACCCTGAAAGGTATGCTAAAATATGGTTTATACAGTTATAATACTTGATGTTTTCAAAATGGGAAGTGCCACAGTCATCCATAGGGGTCTCTCAGTTTGAACCTTTGTACTATAGACATCCCAAGGACTCCTGAATTTAGCCTGAGAAAAATGTGAGCAAGGGGCCTCACCTCACAAAAGGGTAAATGAACACATTGCTCATATATAGTATAGTATAATAGGAATCAGGCCATAGCTCAGGAAGATATGCAGCAAGTCACAGGCCAGAGTTTTTAAGCTTCCTGCTAAAACCAGAATCTTTATTATGGGAGAAAGTCTTAGTTTTTGTGCCCGCTTTACATTGAAAAATTCTGGCAAAATGGCAGTGCCCCTTTGAGATCAGAGAAAGAAAACAGTAATGTCAGCTACTAGATGTTATACAGTACTATCCTGAAAAGAGAAAGTGCCTCTCAATATACCATATTAAGCTAAAAAAAACCTGGCCTAACTAACCTGATAATGTTATTGTGAGTTTGTGACTGAGCCTTACCTCAGAGTTAAGTTCTTATTGCATATCTGAAGCTCAAAGAAAAACGATTCAGAAAAAGGTACAGAAAATGTTAGCCCTTGGGGTTGTACAGGAATTGAATAGGTAGTGCCTCACATCTCCCCTCTGCCCAGGCTTGTGTGAAGGCAGGTCCTCCATTCTGTAGATGGCCCTGCATGTGTGGCAGTGTAGAAGGAGTGGAGGCTGGGAGGATCATTGTTCCTCTGCAGACTCCGTATGTATCACCAGGGGAGCAATGCTCCAGTTGGACAATGCAACATCTGTGTGACCTATGGAAGTCAACTTTAGTATGGGTAGTGTTAATAAATATCAGTGCCCTGCTGAATTTGGCATGCATTTGCGAGTAGCTAGATTAGGGAGATGAACCCCGCTTGTCAGGGACAGTGAAATAGCCTCAGGGAAAGGTCCCTGCACGAGAAGGGAGAAATTAGGGACACCGATGTGTGCTTTACTATATGCTTTACTGATCACTAAGCTGTGAGAGTTCTGCATAGGACCTGTATAACGTCCTCTAATGTTGCTTGTGTTGCTACCCTGCCAGTCAGCCACCCTTCCTGCAGATGCTGTCCCGGTAATGTAGGCTGTGCCTGTGTGATACCTTGTGGTGCTGAAGATATAACGTTGTACTACCAACATTACTGGGACTGCTACTATCAGCTTTACTGCGCCTGTTACGGTCAGTGTTACTGTGTTTGCTACTACAGAAGTGCCTGGAACTGTTACTTTAAGTGTTCTGCGACAGTTGCTACAGCTATATTACTAGTGCTAGTTATTGCAGATGGCCGTTATCTTGTTATCTCTTTTACCTGCAACTCATCAATACCATAACTGTTCAAACTTTTTCTGGACTTTGTGTGCCATTTCTTCAACTTGGGTATCAACCGGTCCCGCCCACATGTGGGAAGGAGCACATTTTGCCAACATAAAGTGAACACATGACAGTCCATCAGCATTCCCTTGCTGGGTACCTGTAATTTGTTCATACAATTTTGTAATCTTACAGAGCCAGAAACCATCTTATGACCCTGGCATTGTGTCCTTTGTTCCAAGCCACACACAGTAGAGGAGAATAGTCTGTAAGTAATCGCAATAATTTATCCAAAAGCTAATGCTTCAAAGACTCTAGAGCTCCTTTTGTGACAAACCACCAGACATTATATATTGAAACATAAATAGATATAAAAGTATCTCCTACTTCCTCAAGTGTCAAACATTCTTATCTTTATAGTCATGAAGTCAGCCTCTCTCTCTCTGACTCTGTGATAAATAGGTTGCCTAGTTACAGGTGAACTTACTGCTGTCAGGCAAATTCCACCTACTTACAAAATACTGTACTTTTATTTTACCTCTTTTGTGGGCTCTTTATGATCAGTTACTCTGGCCGGGTGACATATTGGTGAGATAGCAGAGTCTACCATTTCATGAATTAGATGATCTTTTATTCATTATTTCTGTACATGTAGATGGAGGTGGTTTGTGTTTGGCCTCACTAACAGTGGCGATTACTTGCGTACAGACTCAGACAGACAGACAGACAGACAGCCATTTTGACATCTGTGCTGGTGTGTGTCTCTGAACTCATTTTGGGTGCATTCGGGGGTGTGCACCTGCACCCCCACAGATTTACTAAAGCTAGAGAGGGAAACATTTGTCACAATTCTGCAGAGAAACCAATCAGCTTCTAACCTTACTTGTCTAATCAAGCTTTAGCAATAAAACCTGGAAGCTGATTGGTTTCTCTGCAAAATTGTGGCTAATTTTGCCTCTAGCTTCAGTAAATAAACCCCAATGGAACACAACTAGGAATGTAAAATTTCCGAAAATTATGAAGCAATGAGAAAAAAGCTTTTCCTTGTTTTTTTTTCCAGAAAAGAAATGGAAATTTTGGAAAAATTAAAAAAAAAAAAATTGTTACACTGGAAAGGTAAAATGCAGTGTATACAAAAGTATTTTGCTTTTAATAAAAGTATAACTTTTATATGCAGTGAATGAATTAAACTTGCTTTTTAAAAAATTTATTTTTTATTACAAATGGAATAACAAGGACTGTATATGTTAGGAACATTTCAAATAAAAATAGGAGCAGGTCACCCCCCCCCCCTTTCCCTCATGATAATTTAAAAGTTTCCTGCCATTTTTAGTTATTAACCATGCTGTTCAGGAAGCATATATTGCTCTTGCAACAGCCTAATCAATCCTGGATCGGATGGACAGATTGTTGGGTGGGACTGGGGAGGACCCAGCTGTCATGGTACATGTTGGTGTCAATGACAAAGTTAGAGGAAGGTAGAGCATTCTAAATAATTATTTCAGGGACTTAGGGGCTATATTCAAGAGAAGAACCTCAAAGGTGTTTTTTTCAGAAATACTACCTGTGCCTTGAGCCACACCAGAGAGACAGCAGGAGCTTAGCGAAATTACAAAGTGGCTGAGGAATTGGTGTAGGAATGAGGGTTTTGGGTTCCTAGAGAAGTGGGCTGATTTTTCAATCAGTTACTGGCTCTTTATTAGGGATGGGCTACACCTTAATGGGGATGGTGCAGCTCTGTTGGGGGAGAGGATGGCCAAAAAGATGGAGGGGCTTTTAAACAAGGTGCGGGGGGGGGAGGGTTCAGAGTAAGCAATAGCCAGCGCTGAGTGAAGGTCAGCGTATACTAATGGAGGCACTACCTGTAATATAACCACAATACCTAAACCAGTGATGGCGAACCTTGGCACCCCAGATGTTTTGGAACTACATTTCCCATGATGCTCAGCTACATCGCAGAGTGCATTAGCATCATGGGAAATGGGGAAATGTAGTTCCAAAATATCTGGGGTGCCAAGGTTTGCCATCACTGATCTAAACTCTGAGAGAATGAGTTGGCAAATCAAAATTGCAGCTTCAGAAAACCTAAGAAGAAAATAATGTGTACCTGTACAAAACTTAGAGGCATGTACACAAATGCCAGGAGCCTAGCTAATAAAATGGAGGAACTGGAGCTGCTGTTACACGAGGAGGATTTTGACTTTGTGGGAATATCAGAAACTTGGTTTGAAAGCTCACACGACTGGCTGAACACTATCAGGGGGTATTCCTTGTATCGGGGGGACAGGGAGGAGAGAAGAGGGGGAAGAATGTGTCTATATATCAAGAATGATTTATGGTTGGAAGAGAATGGGGCAAGGGGGAGGTGGAATCCATGTGGGTGGAACTCCAAAGGGAAGAAGCAAGTGAGAAATTATTAGTGGGGGTATGTTACTGGCCCTCTAACCTGAAGGATAAGAAGGAGTTGGATCTCTTATCACAGTCTAAAATGGCAGCAAGGCAGGGCAATGAAATCATAGTGGAGGACTTCAACTATTCAGATATTGACTTGGCAGAAGGGACAGCTCACTCATTAAAGGCCTGTAATTTCTTAAATGTCTTACAGGACAACCTCATGTCCCACTTGGTGGACTCCCCCACTAGAAAAAAATGCATTGCTAGACCTATTTTACAAATGATCTGTGCAAATACGGGACAACTTGAGAACTAGAGATGACAGGATAATTACATCCAGCAAAAGTCATAGGAAAAGGAGGCACAAGGGTAGTACAAAAACACTAAATTTCAAAAGAGCCAACTTTTCTAAACTCAATACTACAAGATATTAAATGGGATAAAATCAAGAAACATTGAAAACTGAGGAAAACTGGGAGTGCTTTAAGAACATATTAAATAAAGGTAGCACCCTAAAAAAAACTTTAGCTTTTACAACAACTTTAAGGTCTTCATGTTATATCATTTGAATCCCATGTCATAGATATATTATTTATCATTGTAAAAGAACATTCCACATTTTTTTCAATTTTTCCAGAAAACAAAAAACAAAAAATGGCTTAATAAAAAAATGGCACTAAAACTGTTTTTTTGCCGGGTCTTCCCATCTCTAGACACAATGACTGTTCGTGCATCCACATATCCCAATATACATCTGTGGGACTGCCGAAACCTGGATGCATGCAACACCTTTGTATGTCTGTGAAGGCAAAACACAGGGCACGCAAGTAATCAGCCGTGTGAATGAGGCCTTAGGTGGGAAGTCATCTCTTTGGTTTCTGGCACTATTTATTGTAAGATTTGGAGTTTAGACTTTGTCACTATTTACCTGATAGAAGAGCTGGTTAGAGCTCCCCAACTTCACCCTGCTTGTTATGTGACTTATAAATTATTCATGTTTGAGTGTATGACATGCTGGTGATTTCCACCATTTGTGGAATTAGCTAACCTTTCATTGTGAATCATTGCAGCACTCACATGAAAGATTGAGAATTGGTTTGGAGTGCACTATACTCTCTTCAATACATTTTATGGCCAGATATTCCCTTTGAATAAACTCTTCTCTGCAGGATTTAGTTTACACAGCACTGCCTTCAGTCCTTGTAAAGCTCTCTCTGTCTCCATTCATTCCATTTTACCATTGTGGACTTCAACCCTTTAGTGAGATTTGTAAGTAGACCTGCTACTGTATGTATCAAAGCAAAACTGGCCATACACTGTTAGTTTTTTTTTTCGCTCAGCTGGCTTGAATGAAAAAAAAAAAAAAACAGATTCCACTACACACATCAGGTGGCTGGAGGAATACACTGACCACTGGCTGCAGCTAATTTGCTGCAACCGCTGATTGATAACAATTTTCGAACACGTCCCTTCGAAATTCAGCCATTCCCCGCTTAAAAAAAACACATTTTGATCAGTGTATGGTCAGCTTTATTACAAACCTTTAGCAGTACACTATAGTATAATCCCTGGAAAGACTCAAGCCTATTTTTATTCTTTACACTGGATGGGGCCAACTATTGAATACTTCGTCTTCTCCATTAAAAGCTTTATGACCCCCGTCCATGATGTAGTCTAGATACTGACCTTCTTCCAGATCTGTTGTGTATTTTGTGGATTGGCTATTAACGTAGCCTTATGGACAGAGTTTAGAACTACCTGGACCTTCTGTAGGTGGGAATACTAATGAGGACTAAAAATAAAAACAACATCTTCATTGCAAGCATATATCTGGTGAGACTTAAGAATGTGGTCTATCATACTTCGGAATGAGGCAGGAGACCCATGTGAATCAAATTGGAGGACCAGATACTGGTCTTTGCCCTGGCTTTTAAGGAACTTGCTAATACCCTTTAGTAGGATCAAGGTGATAATGTACCTGGCAGAACCCAACCTTTCTATTCACTCATCTACCTGTAGCATGGCATTAGCACCGAGTTTGGATATTTCACCTAAATCAGCCATAGATGAACCATTTATAGGCAGGCTGAATGTACCCAAGTTGATTGATCGATCAATTTGGGTATAACCAGCATGTCCAGAGAACACAATGGCTCCACAGGAGGGATTCCCCCATCAACACTGACTGTGTTAATGGGGGAATCAAGTGATTTTCTTTCCTGCAACCTGGGGTTTCAAAAAAGAAAATTGTTTTGTCTATAGCCGGCTTTAGTTTCCCAAAAATGGATGGCATCCAGAGGTTCTGCAATGAAATGTCCTCCTTACAACAGGTATGAGCAGGGGTGAGGATATGTAAGGCACTGCCCGGCAGGATTGTGGATGGTATGTATGTGTCACCTAGATTTCTTACATACACATGGTGAGGGGCTCCAGGGTTTGTGGCTATAATGAAAAAAACAAACTTTTGGTTTCTCTGGTCAGGGTCCTGGAGCCCAAAAGCTTTGCAGAGCTTTGGTTGTAATAAAGTTTCTATTTTTGGGTCTACATTTTTGCAGCCAGACCTTAATATTCGTCTCAGCTGTTCACAGGCTTTTATATATGTAGCCTGACTGATGCTCAGGGCTCTCTTCCTCTCTCTGCTGTGGGTGCCTGCTGTTCAGTGAAAAGGTGGTGAAGAGTGCCGACAGAAAACTAAAAAATGACTTTTTTTTCTCTCTTTTGGTTGAACTGGATGGACTTCTGTCTTTTTTCTACTAGAATAATTATGTAACTATTTTACAAGTGTTGCCAATTTTTTTTTAGGGAATTCATTAGAGGGCACACTGTTAGTCAGGAACTGATCTGAGTTTGGCTAGCAGACCAGCTGAACAGATGTTTTTTGTATGCTATGGGCCAGAGGCGTAACTAGATTTCTCAGGGCCCCGGTGCAAGAAATCATGAAGGCCCCCCCCCCCCCCCGAAAAAGCATGTTTTTGACCCTTTTTTTTTATTTTTTATTTTTTTGCAATATAACAAAGTAAAACATTTCGGTTTCTGGTGAGGGGTGAGGGATCAGGGCAGTAATGGTGGTGAGGGGTGTGGGATCAGGGGCGGTAATGGTGGTGAGGGGTGTGGGATCAGGGGCGGTAATGGTGGTGAGGGGTGTGGGATCAGGGGCAGTAATGGTGGTGGGGAGGGGTGTGGGATCAGGGGCAGTAATGGTGGTGGGGAGGGGTGTGGGATCAGGGGCAGTAATGGTGGTGGTGAGGGGTGTGGGATCAGGGGCAGTAATGGTGGTGGTGAGGGGTGTGGGATCAGGGGCGGTAATGGTGGTGAGGAGTGTGGGATCAGGGGCGGTAATGGTGGTGAGGGGTGTGGGATCAGGGGCGGTAATGGTGGTGAGGGGTGTGGGATCAGGGGCGGTAATGGTGGTGAGGGGTGTGAGATCAGGGGCGGTAATGGTGGTGAGGAGTGTGGGATCAGGGGCGGTAATGGTGGTGAGGGGTGTGGGATCAGGGGCGGTAATGGTGGTGAGGGGTGTGGGATCAGGGGCGGTAATGGTGGTGAGGGGTGTGGGATCAGGGGCAGTAATGGTGGTGGTGAGGGGTGTGGGATCAGGGGCAGTAATGGTGGTGGGGAGGGGTGTGGGATCAGGGGTGGTGAGGGGTGTGGGATCAGGGGCGGTAATGGTGGTGAGGGGTGTGGGATCAGGGGCAGTAATGGTGGTGAGGGGTGTGGGATCAGGGGCGGTAATGGTGGTGAGGGGTGTGAGATCAGGGGCGGTAATGGTGGTGAGGAGTGTGGGATCAGGTGTGGTAATGGTGGTGAGGGGTGTGGGATCAGGGGCGGTAATGGTGGTGAGGGGTGTGGGATCAGGGGCGGTAATGGTGGTGAGGGGTGTGGGATCAGGGGCAGTAATGGTGGTGGTGAGGGGTGTGGGATCAGGGGCAGTAATGGTGGTGGGGAGGGGTGTGGGATCAGGGGTGGTGAGGGGTGTGGGATCAGGGGCGGTAATGGTGGTGAGGGGTGTGGGATCAGGGGCGGTAATGGTGGTGAGGGGTGTGGGATCAGGGGCGGTAATGGTGGTGAGGGGTGTGAGATCAGGGGCGGTAATGGTGGTGAGGAGTGTGGGATCAGGTGCGGTAATGGTGGTGAGGGGTGTGGGATCAGGGGCGGTAATGGTGGTGAGGGGTGTGGGATCAGGGGCGGTAATGGTGGTGAGGGGTGTGGGATCAGGGGCGGTAATGGTGGTGAGGGGTGTGAGATCAGGGGCGGTAATGGTGGTGAGGGGTGTGGGATCAGGGGCGGTAATGGTGGTGAGGGGTGTGGGATCAGGGGCGGTAATGGTGGTGAGGGGTGTGGGATCAGGGGCAGTAATGGTGGTGGTGAGGGGTGTGGGATCAGGGGCAGTAATGGTGGTGGGGAGGGGTGTGGGATCAGGGGTGGTGAGGGGTGTGGGATCAGGGGCGGTAATGGTGGTGAGGGGTGTGGGATCAGGGGCGGTAATGGTGGTGAGGGGTGTGGGATCAGGGGCGGCGGTGGTGGGGAGGGGGAGTGAGATTAGTGGCGGCGATGGTGAGGGGGGTGGGTGGATGGTGGGGTGGGATCAATGGCGGTGATGAGAGGGGGTGATGGTGGAGAGGGATCAGTGGGAGCGATGGTGGGGGGGGGGTGGAGGAGGGGTTGGATGTGGTGTCACCACTACCTCTGTCTTACTGATCCCATCCCCCTACCACCGCAGATCTCATCCCTACACCCCCAAAAGTTCTGTTGTAGAGGATGAGATCTGTTCTGTGCCAGGCATGGGATGGGATCATTAAGAGGCAGCATTCCAGTAAGCCAGCAAGGGTGGAGTTTGGGAAGGAAGGCAAGTTGAAGTTCACTTACTTTTAGCAGTCAGTCGAGTCAAGACGATTTCCCCCTCACTCAGGCTCAGGCAACTCCAGCCAGGCAGACACAGCATGGAGTCTCTTCACACTCGTCTGGCAGAGGGGAGAACTCCTCCTCCCCCTGCACTCTATTGGTGTCAGCTGGTCAGCTGACTTTCAGTGACTGACCACCCCTGCTGCCTCACTGCATCAGCCCTCTCTCGGATTGGAGGATCGGCAGGGCTGAGGGCGGTGCAGGCAGCACAGCAGCAGAATGCAGGTACTCGTAGATTGTTTTACACTGACTGCACACATGTCATGCCTGTACCTCTCCTCCCTGCCCCCCCCCCGCACAACGATCGGGGAAGGCGGCATCCAGCCTAGTTTCTCACTCACTCAGCTCAGCCACCACTAGCGTACTGTCATCAGGCGGACGGACGGGCCCCCTCACGCCGCGGCCGCTGTAAGAAAACGGGGCTGGCGGGCCCCCCCTCAGGTAGCGGAACTCCAGGGCCCGGTCGCAACCGCGACCGCTGCGACCCTGATAGTTCCGCTACTGCTATGGGCTTGCTCTACAGAGCTGTCCTGCAATGAAACTGTTTATATTTGAATAAAAGTGCAGGGCAAATCTGCATAGACTGTTCCTTGGTGTACATTTACATCTAATACCAGTTGAGCCTGTCACTATATATATTGACATTTTCCATAATTTGTCATGTTACATCAAAAACCTAAATGTATTTTATTGGGATATGATGTAATAGACCAACACAAAGTGGCACATAATTGTGAAGTGGAAGGAAAATGATAAAGGGTTTTCAAAACTCTTTACAAAAAAATATGTGAAAAGTGTGGCATGCATTTGTATTCAGCCCCCCTGAGTCAATACTTTGTAGAACTACCTCTGCAAAAGACTTGAGACTGAGGCGGAGGTTCACCTTCCAGCAGCACAACAACCCTAAACATACAGTCAGAGCTACATTGGAATGGTTTAGATCAAAACATATTCATGTGTTAAAACGGTCCCGACGTAAATCCAATTAATAATTTGTGTCAAAACTTGAAAATTGCAGTTCCCAGACGTTCTCCATTCAATCTGACAGAGCTTGAGCTATTTTGCAAAGAAGAATGGGCAAAAATGTCACTCTCTAGATGTGCAAAACTAGTAGAGGCATATCCAAAAAGACTTGCAGCTGTAATTGCACCGAAAGGTGGTTCTACAAAGTTTTGACTCAGGGGGGCTGAATACAAACCTACGCCACACTTTTCACAAATTGTTTTGTCCAAAATTTTGAAAACCATTTTTCATTTTCCTTCCACTTCACAATTATGTGCCAGTTTGTGTTGGTCTATCACATAAAATCCCAATAAAATACATTTACGTTATTGGTTATAACTAGTGTTGAGCGAACACGGACTGTATTATTCGTGTTCGTACCGAATAATTGGATTTTTTGTACCCGAACACGGACACGGACACTTTACTGTATGTTCGGGTAAAAATCCGTGTTCGGTCGTTTTATTTCCGGGTTTTGCATGCTTTGGCGCTCTTTTCATGGCGGGCTTTCAACAGCCAATCAACAATCGTTTAACTGGTGTGCCTTAAGCCATCCCAGCCATGCCTGCAAATGTCTCAGTAGCTGTGATTGGCCGTCTGAAGCATGTGACCAAGTCTTTATAAGTTCGAGGCAGCCGCAGCGGCGTCATTATGCTGCTTAGATTCAGGGACAGAGAGCACACATCAACGTGCTGGCTGCTGATTAGGGAAAGATAGGCAGGAAAAAACCATTTGTGTCCGGATAGAATTGAGGGACAGGTCGGAGTGTTTAGGCAGGGCGAGTTGTAGGCATTTTAGGGATAGAGTCTGCTGAATTATATAGGGTCAGTGTCTTCTACAAACTACAATCGATATTGCTGTGTGGGGGGTGGGGTGAATCTGCACTCAATCCTGATCTACGATCTCTTCTCAATCCTGTTAGGGACAGAGTCTGCTGAATTTTAGGGAAACTGTGTTCTACAAACTACAATCGATATTGCTGTGTGGGGGGTGGGGTGAATCTGCACTCAATCCTGATCTACGATCTCTTCTCAATCCTGTTAGGGACAGAGTCTGCTGAATTTTAGGGAAACTGTGTTCTACAAACTACAATCGATATTGCTGTGTGGGGGGTGGGGTGAATCTGCACTCAATCCTGATCTACGATCTCTTCTCAATCCTGTTAGGGACAGAGTCTGCTGAATTTTAGGGAAACTGTGTTCTACAAACTACAAT
This sequence comes from Pelophylax lessonae, assembly GCF_965119305.1. NCBI lineage: Eukaryota > Metazoa > Chordata > Amphibia > Anura > Ranidae > Pelophylax > Pelophylax lessonae. The sequence goes on along the minus strand of NC_138772.1, from coordinate 433,458,786 downwards.
CGATATTGCTGTGTGGTGTGGGATTGGAGATAGGCAGGTGTCAGTGATCCACATCCATTTTTCTGTGTGTGAGCTGCAGTGAACACAATCTTTTTGGGCTGCAGTGAACACAATCTTTTTGGGCTGCAGTGAACACAATCTTTTTGGGCTGCAGTGAACACAATCTTTTTGGGGTGCAGTGAACAAAATCTTTTTGGGGTGCAGTGAACACAATCCTTTTTGGTGTGCAGTGAACACAATCTTTGTGGGGTGCAGTGAACAAAATCCTTTGTGGGGTGCAGTGAACACAATCTTTTTGGGGTGCAGTGAACAAAATCCTTTTTGGGGTGCAGTGAACAACATCCTTTTTGGGGTGCAGTGAACACAATCTTTTTGGGGTGCAGTGAACAAAATCCTTTGTGGGGTGCAGTGAACACAATCTTTTTGGGGTGCAGTGAACACAATCTTTTTGGGGTGGAGTGAACAACATCCTTTTTGGGGTGCAGTGAACAAAATCCTTTTTGGGGTGCAGTGAACAAAATCATTTTTGGGGTGCAGTGAACACAATCTTTTTGGGGTGCAGTGAACACAATCTTTGTGGGGTGCAGTGAACACAATCTTTTTGGGGTGGAGTGAACAACATCCTTTTTGGGGTGCAGTGAACAACATCCTTTTTGGGGTGCAGTGAACACAATCTTTTTGGGGTGCAGTGAACACAATCTTTGTGGGGTACAGTGAACAGAATCTTTGTGGGGTGCAGTGAACAAAATCTTTGGGGGGTACAGTGAACACAATCTTTGTGAGGTGCAGTGAACACAATCTTTGTGGGGTGCAGTGAACACAATCATTGTGGGGTGCAGTGAACTCAATCTTTGTGGGGTACAGTGAACACAATCTCATACTGAAGGTTTGAGGGTGCTGCCTGTTCCATACTCCCCCTACTCCTCATCTAGCCTTTTAGGGGTACAAACAATAGTAATTGGGGCCTAGTGTGGTTGTGTACGTGTGATATACATACACTTTTTTGGGATCATATTTTCTATTCCGCTATTTAATCAAAAACCTTTGGGGATCAGTTAAATTGGGGGATAGTCTGTGTTGGTACGTGTGAGAGAGATCCACCTTTCCAAGTTGTTGGGGTTCATCTCATACTTCTGAAGGTTTGAGGGTGCTGCCTGTTCCATACTCCCCCTACTCCTAGCCTTTTAGGGGTACAAACAATAGTAATTGGGGCCTAGTGTGGTTGTGTACGTGTGATATACATACACTTTTTTGGGATCATATTTTCTATTCCGCTATTTAATCAAAAACCTTTGGGGATCAGTTAAATTGGGGGATAGTCTGTGTTGGTACGTGTGAGAGAGATCCACCTTTCCAAGTTGTTGGGGTTCATCTCATACTTCTGAAGGTTTGAGGGTGCTGCCTGTTCCATACTCCCCCTACTCCTAGCCTTTTAGGGGTACAAACAATAGTAATTGGGGCCTAGTGTGGTTGTGTACGTGTGATATACATACACTTTTTTGGGATCATATTTTCTATTCCGCTATTTAATCAAAAACCTCTGGGGATCAGTTAAATTGGGGGATAGTCTGTGTTGGTACGTGTGAGAGAGATCCACCTTTCCAAGTTGTTGGGGTTCATCTCATACTTCTGAAGGTTTGAGGGTGCTGCCTGTTCCATACTCCCCCCTACTCCTAGCCTTTTAGGGGTACAAACAATAGTAATTGGGGCCTAGTGTGGTTGTGTACGTGTGATATACATACACTTTTTTGGGATCATATTTTCTATTCCGCTATTTAATCAAAAACCTTTGGGGATCAGTTAAATTGGGGGATAGTCTGTGTTGGTACGTGTGAGAGAGATCCACCTTTCCAAGTTGTTGGGGTTCATCTCATACTTCTGAAGGTTTGAGGGTGCTGCCTGTTCCATACCCCCCCTACTCCTCATCTAGCCTTTTAGGGGTACAAACAATAGTAATTGGGGCCTAGTGTGGTTGTGTACGTGCGAGATACATACACTTTTTTTGATCATATTTCCTATTCCGCTATTCAATAAAAACCTTTGAGGATCAATTGAATTGCGGGATAGTCTGTGTCGGTACGTGTGAGAGAGATCCACCTTTCCAAGTTGTTGGGGTTCATCTCATACTTCTGAAGGTTTGAGGGTGCTGCCTGTTCCATACTCCCCCTACTCCTAGCCTTTTAGGGGTACAAACAATAGTAATTGGGGCCTAGTGTGGTTGTGTACGTGTGATATACATACACTTTTTTGGGATCATATTTTCTATTCCGCTATTTAATCAAAAACCTCTGGGGATCAGTTAAATTGGGGGATAGTCTGTGTTGGTACGTGTGAGAGAGATCCACCTTTCCAAGTTGTTGGGGTTCATCTCATACTTCTGAAGGTTTGAGGGTGCTGCCTGTTCCATACTCCCCCTACTCCTAGCCTTTTAGGGGTACAAACAATAGTAATTGGGGCCTAGTGTGGTTGTGTACGTGTGATATACATACACTTTTTTGGGATCATATTTTCTATTCCGCTATTTAATCAAAAACCTTTGGGGATCAGTTAAATTGGGGGATAGTCTGTGTTGGTACGTGTGAGAGAGATCCACCTTTCCAAGTTGTTGGGGTTCATCTCATACTTCTGAAGGTTTGAGGGTGCTGCCTGTTCCATACTCCCCCTACTCCTAGCCTTTTAGGGGTACAAACAATAGTAATTGGGGCCTAGTGTGGTTGTGTACGTGTGATATACATACACTTTTTTGGGATCATATTTTCTATTCCGCTATTTAATCAAAAACCTTTGGGGATCAGTTAAATTGGGGGATAGTCTGTGTTGGTACGTGTGAGAGAGATCCACCTTTCCAAGTTGTTGGGGTTCATCTCATACTTCTGAAGGTTTGAGGGTGCTGCCTGTTCCATACTCCCCCTACTCCTCATCTAGCCTTTTAGGGGTACAAACAATAGTAATTGGGGCCCAGTGTGGTTGTGTACGTGTGATATACATACACTTTTTTTGGATCATATTTTCTATTCCGCTATTTAATCAAAAACCTTTGGGGATCAGTTAAATTGGGGGATAGTCTGTGTTGGTACGTGTGAGAGAGATCCACCTTTCCAAGTTGTTGGGGTTCATCTCATACTTCTGAAGGTTTGAGGGTGCTGCCTGTTCCATACTCCCCCTACTCCTCATCTAGCCTTTTAGGGGTACAAACAATAGTAATTGGGGCCCAGTGTGGTTGTGTACGTGTGATATACATACACTTTTTTTGGATCATATTTTCTATTCCGCTATTTAATCAAAAACCTTTGGGGATCAGTTAAATTGGGGGATAGTCTGTGTTGGTACGTGTGAGAGAGATCCACCTTTCCAAGTTTTTGGGGTTCATCTCATACTTCTGAAGGTTTGAGGGTGCTGCCTGTTCCATACCCCCCCTACTCCTCATCTAGCCTTTTAGGGGTACAAACAATAGTAATTGGGGCCTAGTGTGGTTGTGTACGTGTGATATACATACACTTTTTTTGGATCATATTTTCTATTCCGCTATTTAATCAAAAACCTTTGGGGATCAGTTAAATTGGGGGATAGTCTGTGTTGGTACGTGTGAGAGAGATCCACCTTTCCAAGTTTTTGGGGTTCATCTCATACTTCTGAAGATTTGAGGGTGCTGCCTGTTCCATACCCCCCCTACTCCTCATCTAGCCTTTTAGGGGTACAAACAATAGTAATTGGGGCCTAGTGTGGTTGTGTACGTGTGATATACATACACTTTTTTTGGATCATATTTTCTATTCCGCTATTTAATCAAAAACCTTTGGGGATCAGTTAAATTGGGGGATAGTCTGTGTTGGTACGTGTGAGAGAGATCCACCTTTCCAAGTTGTTGGGGTTCATTCACTGGAGCGCGATCGCAAGATGCGCGAGTACAAGCGCACGCTGGTAGACGCCATGCTGCTGGCATTCCCATCTGACAGCGGGGCCACAGTGGAAGCACAAGGCAGAGGAGGAGGAGGAGGAGGTCGCCAACGCAACCAGGGCACCGCCAGCACCTCAGAAGGCAGGGTTAGCATGGCCGAAATGTGGAAAAGCTTTGTCAGCACGCCACAACAAACAGCAGCACCAGCAGCTCAGATGGAACGTCTTAGCAGGAGGCAGCATTTTACCAACATGGTGGAGCAGTATGTGTGCACACGCCTACATGTAGTGAATGACGGGTCTGCCCCCTTCAACTTCTGGGTCTCCAAATTGGGCACATGGCCTGAGCTTGCCCTTTACGCCTTGGAGGTGCTGGCGTGCCCTGCAGCCAGTGTATTATCTGAACGGGTATTTAGCACGGCTGGGGGCGTTATAACAGACAAGCGCAGCCGCCTGTCCAGAGACAATGTGGACAAGCTCACGTTCATTAAAATGAACCAGGCATGGATCCCACGGGACTTTTCCGTACCTTATGCAGAATAGCAATGGATACCGACCTTACCCACCCATTGTTCCATTTTTGCTCTTTCTCACTCTTTTGGGGTGTACCCTCATTTAAAATTTTTGAAAAGAAGCAGTGTTGGCTACCTCGTCCTCCTCCTCAGGGCCAGATTAATGTAGGGGCTATTGGAGCTGCAGCTCCAGGCCCCTACCTTTTATATAGGCCCCGGGTTGGCCATATTCACTGTTACCGCTCTTCTGTCACTTGTAAACACAGAAGTCTGGCTTCTATGCTCGCTTCCCCAGGCAGCACCCTCAGAACCTCCCCACACAGCGTGAAGGCCGGACAAGGAGGGACAGTTGGCGATGCATGGATGTGTTTATGGGCTTCAGAGACAGCATCCCATGTTGAATTAGGCATGCATGGCTGCACCCTTCCTCCTCTGGGTGCATGGCAAGGCACGGCCCTTAAGGCCCTTCAAAATCCTCAGCACCAAGCCCATGATGCTGTTAATCCGGCCCTGGTCCTCCTCCACCGCCGCTTCCACCTACACCGCCCATAGGTGTGCGCAGCCTATTGCATTAAGGTGTGCACCCCAAAGTTGAAATACACATGCATGTGTTTGCCAGCAGGGAGAGTAATGTATCGGGGCCATGTACCTGTAGGCAAGGAGAAATAGAGCAGAGCAGGTCCCAGGGAGATCTTTCCCATCTCCTCACTGGCAATGCTATGTGCCCTAGGTGATTAGGGTGTGCCCAGGCACACCCAGCACACCCTGTGCGCACGCCTATGTCACCGCCACATCCACCACCACCTCAACCTCCCTCCTACTCCATATGGGCCTCGTCCTTCAGAGATGAAGAAGAACATTGTTTTATTTTTCTGTTTTTTTTTGTTGTTTTAAGTTATTTCCCTATCCACATTTGTTTGCAGAGCACTTGCCATGCTCTTAATTACGTTTTGCTGCCATTTGCAGCACTCTAGCCCTTTCCTTTGGTGTTTTAGAGCCATTTTAGTGCCTTAAAGTTCGGGTCCCCATTGACTTCAATGGGGTTCGGTGTCCGGGAAAAGTTCGGTAAAAGTCCGGGACACGGACCCGGACTTTTTTTTAAAGTTCGGCCGAACCCGTCGAACACGGACATCTAGGTGTCCGCTCAACCCTAGTTATAACATGACAAAATGTGGAAAATCTCAAGGGGTATGAATACTTTTTCAAGGCACTGTATATACACATATACATACACAGTATATATTACAAATGTTAGGATGGTTTTCATATTTATGCACTACTTGAATGCAGCATAAGAGTAATACCGTATATGCTAGAGATTGACAACTGGATTGGTCTTTTGTATAGGATCCTCACAATTCCTAGAAGACATAATCTATGCAATGCTTTTGTTTTGGATATTCTTTTAGCAATAAAATGTTAGCACAATGCATTACCTTGAAACTGTTTAACTCTAATAAAGGATCAGTGTTTTCCGGTGGTATGTATACAAATATCTAATAACGTTGCAGTTATTTTTTTACCCATTTAGTAAATTCCTTTCAAAAGGGTCAAGCCATATATTCGCTCCTGCTCTGGTAGAAACGCTGCAGCAATATAAATGATATATGAGTGTTTGTTTTGGCATCAAAATTCTAAAGATAGAAATGCTTCATAAAATGCTAAGGAAAGGATGTGGAACCTTTTCTATTTAAGTTGCTTTCCATGATACATTTTACCTACAACAGGTCTCAAGCATGAAATATATTCTAAAGAAAAATATTGCTGATTTTAGCATCCAATCAGCTCTCAGGCTTCTCAAGAAGAATTTGATTCGTTTCTATATGCAACAAGAATGTACTTCCTATGAACACTGTTTTTACATGAAGCCCAGGATAATCCCACGTTGTTTGCTGGATTGTGCCCATGATGCTCCTCTATAGATATATTGTACTGCCAACATTACAAATCAATATGAGAAAATGTAATGAGCAATTAACCACTTCAGCTCCGGAAGGTTTTACCCCCTTAATGACCAGGCCATTGTTTGCAATTCTGCACTGCGTTACTTTAACGTAAAATTGCGTGGCCATGCGATGCTGTACCCAAATACAATTGATGTCCTTTTTCCCACAAATAGAGCTTTATTTTGGTGGTATTTAATCACCTCTGCGGTTTTTAGATTTTGCGCTATAAACAAAAAAAGAGCAACAATTTTGAAAAAAACACCATATTTTTTACTTTCTACTATAAAACATTCCCAATAAAAAATGTAAAAAATCTATTTTTTTAACAGTTTAGGCCAATTTGTATTCTGCTACATATTTTTGGTAAAAGAAATCCCAAAAAACGTATTTTAATTGGTTTGCGCAAAAGTTATAGCGTTTACAAACTACAGAATAGATTTTTGGACTTTTTATTTGTTTATTTTTTTCATTAGTAAAGGCTGCGATCAGCAATTTTTAGAGAGACTGCAACATTGCGGCGGACAGATTGGACCCCTAACTGACATTTTTACACATTTTGGGGACCAGTGACATTTATACAGTAATCAGTGCTAAATAATATGCACTGTTACTGTATAAATGACACTGACAGGGAAGGGGGTTAACACTGGGGGGATGATCAAAGGGGTTAATGTATGCCTGTTGGTGCTTACTCACTGGGGGGGGGGGCTCTGTGACAGGTCCAGAGAGATCTGGGTTTCAGCTTAGCTGAAACTCCTGATCTCTCCCTGCCTGTGTGAAAGAAGACTCGCCTGCTTTGTTTACATAAGCAGGCGGGTCTTCTGTGAGTTTCTCTGACGATCGCGGGAGGCCAGCGGCAATCTAAACACAGCGGGAGCGCGGCTCCAGTGGCGAGCACACGTCTCCGAGACCGCATGCACAAAATCACGTAGATCTACGTGATTTTGCACAGCCGAGCTGGCCTGCCGCAATATAATTGCGGTGGGTGGTCGGCAACTGGTTAGTAAATCAGGAAACATCATGTGTTCCCCTGTTCAACTCAATACCCGCACAGCCAAAGGCCGTGATGATTTCTATAGAGCACCTTCCTTCTGTGTAGTATTGCCAAGCATAAACACAGAAAGAAAAACTGAGATATGCAACATTAAAAAAGTAGGCATCTCCAAAAACTTTAGCTGGAAATGTCCAGTAGTGCTAAAAGTGTAGAAATGGCGTTAGAGAACTTCTCCTACATCTCTGTCATGATGTGTTTTACTGTTTTGAAGTGTATGAGGTTTAGACATTATATTAGATTTTATATAAGTATATATATATATATATATATTTTTTTTTTTTCTTTTGTAAAAATTTTATTATATCTTTTCATGTGACAGCACTGAAGAAATTACTATTTGCTACAATGTAAAGTAGTGAGTGTACAGCTTGTATAACAGTGTGAATTTGCTGTCCCCACAAAATAACTCAACACACAGCTATTAAAGTCTAAACCGCTGGCAACAAAAATGAGTACACCCCTAAGTGAAAAGGTCCAAATTGGGCCCAATTAGCCATTTTCCCTCCCCGGTGTCATGTGACCCGTTAGTGTTACAAGGTCTCTGGTGTGAATGGGGAGCAGGTGTGGTAAATTTGGTGTTATCGCTCTCTCTCTCATACTGGTCACTAGAAGTTAAACATGGCACCTCATGGCAAAGAATTCTCTGAGGATCTGAAAAAAGAATTGTTGCTCTACATAAAGATGGTCTAGGCCAGTGATGGTGAACCTTGGCACCCCAGATGTTTTGGAACCCTGTTTCCCATGATGCTCAACTACACTGCAGAGTGCATGAGCATTATGGTAAACTTTAGTTCCAAAACATCTGGTGTGCCAAGGTTCGCCATCACTAGTCTAGGCTATAAGAAGATTGCCAAGACCCAGAAAACTGAGCTACAGCAAGGTGGCCAAGACCATACAGCAGTTTAACAGGACAGGTTTCACTCAGAACAGGCCTCGCCATGGTCGACCAAAGAAATTGAGTGCACATGCTCAACGTCATATCTAGAGGTTGTCTTTGGGAAATAGACGTATGAGGGCTGCCAGCATTGCTACAGAGGTTAAAGGGGTGGGGGGGGTCATCCTGTCAGTGCTCAGACCATACGCCGCACACTTCATCAAATTGGTCTGCATGGCTGTCATCCCAGAAGAAACCCTCTTCTAAAGATAATGTACAAGAAAGCCTGCAAACAGTTTTCTGAAGACAAGCAGACTAAGGGCATGGATTACTGGAACCATGTCCTTTGGTCTGATGAGACCAAGCTTATTTGGTTCAGATGGTATCAAGCGTGTGTGGCGGCAGCCAGGTGAGGAGTACAAAGACAAGTGTGTCTTGCCTACAGTCAAGCATGGTGGTGGGAGTGTCATGGTCTGGGGATGCATGAGTGCTGTTGGCACTGGGGAGCTACAGTTCATTGCGGTAACCATGAATGCCAACATGTACTGTGACATACTGAAGCAGAGCGTGATCCCCTCCCTTCAGAGACTGGACCGCAGGGCAATATTCCAACATGATATCGACCCCAAACACACCTCCAAGACGTCCACTGCCTTGCTAAAGAAGCCAAGGGTAAAGGTGATGGACTGGCCAAACATGTCTCCAGACCTAAACCCTTTTGAGCATCTGTCGTCATGGAGGAGTGGAAGAGGACTCCAGCAACCTGTGAAGCTTTTATGAACTCCATGCTGAAGAGGGTTAAGGCAGTGCTGGAAAATAATGGTGGCCACACAAAATATTGACACGTTGGGCCCAATCTGCACATTTTCATTTAGGGGTGTACTCACTTTTGTTGCCAGTGGTTTAGACAGTAATGGCTGTGTAATGAGTGTGAATGTGTGTATATATATATATATATATATATATATATATATATATATATAAATAAAATGTGGCTTTTGGTTACTGGAACTGGTTGGTGGAACCCAGTTCCACCACCTTTGGCTCAGGTTCTTTGCTTTACGCTCAGCACCCTCACTTGTAAATACAGAAGTCAGGCTTTTGTGTTAGCAAGTGACAGCTTGTCTCCCAACAGCTCCCACAGATCTGATTTCCTGAGTGGTTCTCACGGGAGATGTAGGTGCCCAGGGTGCAGTGCGGATGCCGACACCCCCACTCGATGATCTCTCTGCAAATAAGAAAGGCAGAGCCACTGACAGTGTGCGGAAGGTACTAGAGCCATCTGGGTGCTTCTGCTTAATACAGCCACAATAGTAAGACATGTGGAAGATGGTGGAGTTTTTAAGGTGGCGGGGATAGAGGCAGTGGAGGGGGGGTTGCATGCAGAGGTCAACGCTGAAGAGGGGTAAAGGTGAGATGTGGATGGGAGATGCAGTAGTAAGCAGCTGTGGAAGAGGGCTCTGTATACAGCGCACCCCTGAACTCTGCACTCAGTAAGTAATGCACTCCTGGCACATTTAATGGCCCTTTAAGACCCTCCCACCCTTAGTGAAATTTGACCACACCCAGTATTTGATACGGTTTGGAGGGTGTGTGTGGGGGTCGAGGGGGTTTTTAGGGGGTTGTGGTTGATTTTGTGCACCTATTTTCTGAGAAAAAAAGCCCTGTACATAGAAATTAGTGATCGACCGATTATCGGCAATGCCAATATATCGAGGGCTGATATGCACTTTGCCCGATATATCGGAATCGCCCCCTTTTGATTTACTGATATTGCCGATATTTCGGGAAAGCGCTTGTACCGGGCTGATGCCTGCAGCTAGAGGCATCACCCTGGTACCGGTGTCCATAGCCGACAGTCGGCTGTCTGGTAATGACAACCGATGCGGCTGAGAAGCCGCTCGGCTGTCATTCCAAGAGGGGTTTGCCTGTGTTGGGTACTAATGATGGTGCCACATCCCAATATAGATCAAAAGAAGAAAATTCCCCTATTGGTGGGACTTTTTAGGCACTCATATAAACACAAAAATAGTAAATTTTATAATTTTATTGAGAAATAATTACAAAATATAAAAAGGCAAGTAAGATAAAATACATCACATATGCATTACAGAATGACCACACCAGTTCAGGGTGAAGACTCAGAACCCGACTAGTTTCGGAGTTTACAACAGATACTTCTTCTTCAGGGGGGGAGAGGAAACCCTGGGTGGTGGTCTGTAGATAATTGATCAAAAATAGATCAGTCAATAAACATCATAGCAACATCATTTTTACATCATGTCAATCCGTACAACAGATTCAAAAGGTATAATGGCAATGTGACTTACATTCTATGCAATGATGAAAAACATTATATACTTGCGCACATAATGTTAAAATCAAGTGGTCTGCATGCTCTGCTGGGTCCAAACATTGGCTGTATCAAGGATACAATTAGAATGGCAATATCTCTCACACATCAATTGTATCAAAGAGGGGTTGTTGGAATAAGTGGTGGATGGCCCTCGGATGAACACCAGATAAAAGCAGCTGGATCTCAAATGTAGCTGATTTGACTGGAGAGGAGAGACATAAAATTATCAGATGGGAGCCTTTGATTTCAGGTCAAGACAATGGCTCTATTGGAAAGGAGGAAGGAACAAGAAACATTCCAAGGATCGGGAGAGGACATCCCCCGCCTCCTTCCGCGGCTCGCCGGGTCTCCTGTGCCACCAGGAGACCCGAGCATCCTACCTTCACCGCCGCCGTCTGACCGGGTCTTCATCTGCACCGCTGCCGTCTGACCGGGACTCTATTCCTTTTAATTCGGCACTGCCGAGTACCCCCGGAAGTGATGTCATATGACATCACTTCCGGGTACTGGCGGCGCCAAAATTAAAAAACTTACAGCATTCAAAACAACTTGGCGTTTTGAATGCTTTTAAGTGCAGAGGAGGGGTTTGGGGTCTTTTAGACCGCCAGATCCCTCCACCACAGTACCTGTAGACATTAAAAAAAAAAAATTTAATGTCCGAAAATATCGGATACCTATATCCGATGACCAAAATATCGGTATCGGCAGTAAAAAAAATTATATCGGTCGATCAATAATAGAAGTATATAACACACATATACAATCTAAAGTATATCAGCTTTGATGCCCTTATTTAAACATCTAACATATAGAAAAGCAAAAGAAACGAGTTGCCTATATAACCATACAATATAATTAATGGGAGTTACTTGTTTCTCTCCTTTTTAAGTGACAACCCAATCATTAAAATCTTCTATAATTCTTTAGCATTCTTGCTATTAAAGAGTTTGTGAGATTGGTATGATCTCACTGGTTTGAACATAACAAACAAAAGAGACTTAACCTATTCAGCTCCAAATTGTCTCATTCCCCTTCTCAAATCCCAGTGCAGTAGTCAAATAAGGAAAAATACACATCCCATTGTGCAAGCCTGATGTTTATAGGTGGGCCTGTAAAATGTAAAGAGGAGCTGGCCAGACCTTTTCAGAAAGCAAGAGTGGGTGTGTCAGACTTTTTCCAGGGCAGAATAACAGCATAATGTGCATAAAACAGCAGAATGCTGAGTAGAATCCTAAGAGCTGTTGTCAAGGCAGTCTTCCTCCAACCCAAGCAGACAAATAGAGATTGATGGAGTAATATTCAGTGTGGTGATCTTATTTATAAAATGGGTGACGCATGTCCATAAGTTTTGTATTACTGGACAATTCCAAAAGATATGGATGAAATCAGTGGGTGAATGCTGGTGATCCCAATATTTGGGAGATAGTGATGCATTGAAAGCCACAGGTAAGGATTTAGTCAAAGTGCACTTTCAAGCCATTGACAGTCAAGAGTGTTGGTTTGAACCATGTAGCCTAAGGTTTTTATCCAGTTTTAACCACTCAAATTGCTGGATCTGGGATCTCAGAACAATGGGGGTTGCGTAGTAGAGAGTATGAGGGGAAAGTTTAGCCATTGATGGACAGAGAAGCTGTTGGATTTGCTGCCATGGATAGAGATATATAGAGAGGATGTATGAGGATTGGCAACCACTGTAAAGCAGGTGACCCAAGGCTTCATATGGTCCCAAACAATTTACTCTTAAAACCGTGGCAGCATTTAGGTGGGGAGGGCCAGACAGCCTTGTAACCAGGGCTCTGGTTCTAAGGTAGAAAAAGGACCAGAGAAACATATTTTGGACCTCTTACAGGGGCATTCCTGAGAAAATAGAGAAACATCAGCATGCTTTTCAATTTAAGCAGATCTATCATTTAAGCAGAGTGATCAGTGGGGTGAGCTTAAGGGAAATAAAGTCAAATATTTTATTAGTTATCTTGACCCCAAGGTACTGATTTATTGTGGGATTTGGATCTGCCATGTCTTTAGTCTCTGAGTCTAACAGGAGGATATTAGACTTGGAAGAGTTTAATTTCAACCCAGAGTAGGTTGGAAATATATTTACATTTACAATATTATCCCAACTTATAAAATAAGTACTCTTCACAAGGGTCTTGCAAAGGGTCTTGCAAAAATAAAACCAAATCATCTGCATAAAGTGCCAGGCACTCTTCAATACTGCCCTTTAGCAGGTTCCTAATGTCATTGGAAGTGTGGAGGGCTATGACCAATGACTCCATCAGTAAGACAAACAGGCATCAGGATAAGGGACAATCCTGCTCTGCATCCCTACAGATATCAAACAGGGATGACAGGGACATACCTATTTTTTAAAGCAGCTCCAGGTTCCCAGTAAAGAGTGCCAATAGAGTGCAAAGCTCATCCATACAAGGACCATTCTCATGTACTCCCAGTCAAATCGAGTGGAAGGCGTTTTCTATATCTGCCACAAAAGCTCTAGTGGCTGTTTTGGGATGGTTGATCTAAATGTAACATTCTTTAATTACTGTGACATAACCAAGAGTCATACAGGGATCAACAGTGTGTAATGCACAGGTCAGTAGACAGAGTACAACAGAAATTTAAACCCTTCCCCAATCCTAAATCTCTAATTCCTAGTCATGTAACCATAGCTGAGGAGAGGCTAAGAAGAGAATCCCACCTACTGAACTGTCAGGACAAGTGACAGGCGTGGTAGCTACAGTGCAACGTCTGTGAGTTCTAGCTGGGGTGCTGTGGATGTACCCCTTATTCCCCTACCTTATATGCATTCCTGTCTGGGATAAGCACATTTATGAAGGCCAGCTCTGCTGCAAACAGACTTGGTACAGGAAGGGACAGCAGCCAATTTGCTAGTGAATCTTCATCGTATGGGGGGATAGGGTCATATACAGTACATTACTATAGAATTCTAATTGCACATTTTGGTAAATGGATTAGTGGACATATGGTGCTTTTCCACTGCATGGAACCGAACGGTTCGGCTCGCTTTTGTGCTTTTCCACTGCTGGTACCGCATGGTATGGTGTAGGAACGTTTCGGTACGGTACGGTACGGCGGCGCTTTTCCACTGCATGGAATCGAACGGTACGGCTCTCAAAAACAGTACCACCTCGATTGTGGTTCCAAGAGGTACCATACCCGGTACCATATCCCACAATCCTTTGCATGCAGTCACTACTAGCCACTGATTGGTCAGAGAATCCCACCCACCCCGTTGTTATCCCACCCACTTAACTTTAGTACTACTTTAGTGGAAAAGCAAACCATACCATACCGTACCAAACCGTTCCAACACCGTACCATGCGGTACCAGCAGTGGAAAAGCAAACCGGGCCAAGCAGGGCCGAGTAGAGCCGAGCCGGTACTTGCAGTGGAAAAATGCCAATAGATAGATCCATTCACAGTCCTGATAGATTAAAAGAGGCATAAACGGCTGGAAAGGAGAAGGAATTTACACATTTACCAGGGCCAAATTTCAGAGCCTTGCTACCATCCAGGACTTTGCTACCATCCAAGGGAGTCTCCTGTAAAAAAGTTGGTGTATAGTTAATTCAGCTTTAGATATTTTAACATCATGGCTTGCTTGAATTTCTATGTAAACCTCTAACATACAAGGCAATCTTAATTGACTCATTGTCATACAGAGAATGTGGTGTCAACAGCTTCATAGCTGTATACTTGCTTTGTGAGATCTAAGGTCCCACTACCTCTGACTGCTAGCCTCAGGAGATTTGGACATGTCTACTATTCTGCTCATAGTTTTCCTTGCTGGAGACTGCCTGTGACATGAGGAAGTAAAGCCCCGTACACAAGAGTCGAAATTCGGCCGGGAATTTTCGTCCGACGACCGATCTGCCGATTTTCGGCTTGTTAGTATGATGCTTCCGACAACCGACTCCGACTTTTCGGCCGAAAAAATTCTGGTGTGCAGGCTATAAAATTTTTGTGCAGTCAGTACAGATTTCGACAGGGAAAAATCTTATGAGCAAGACTGGGCATGCTCAGAGAAGAAAGAACACAAAGAAAGTTAACCAACACATGACATCACTTCTGAAATAGAATTCTGTCGGTCGACAAAATTCCAGTGCAGTCTAGAGCAGATTCCAACCAACAAAACACAACTCTGGACAAATGACGGACGACCGGTCGGCGGAAATTAGGTGCGTGTGTACTAGGCTTAAAGCAGTGCCTTCAGCAAGTTGTCCGCCTTCACACAAAGACACAGCACAAATTAGGGCATAGTAAGTCAGTAATGTGGAAAAGGTGAGCTACAGAGAGACCAGAGGCAATACAGAGGGACTGCCTGGGCAGTACTTTGGATTTGTTTGTATATGTGAATATGTGCATAGTGTATATAATTATGCAGGTGTTATTAGGAAATATATAAAGATTTAATTAAAAAAAAAATGGAAAAGCAATATCATTTTTTCTATACAACACCTACTTTGTTTGTTGTACTAGAAAGCATGAGTAAGGAAGGAGGTGCTTGGAGCCAATGTGGGTCCTGGGGCAGACAAATGTTCTGGGCCCCCCCCCAACTTAATGTTTGCCACATTTTTAAAAAGTGTTCTACAATAGGAAAGGTCTAAAAAAAAGCTCAATATATATGCTACTACATTGTGTGTATGAATCATA
This sequence comes from Pelophylax lessonae, assembly GCF_965119305.1. Classification (NCBI taxonomy): domain Eukaryota; kingdom Metazoa; phylum Chordata; class Amphibia; order Anura; family Ranidae; genus Pelophylax; species Pelophylax lessonae. The sequence goes on along the minus strand of NC_138772.1, from coordinate 433,443,473 downwards.
CATGCCTGTACAATGCATCATTTATTCTAAAAATAATTGTTTTACTAACTCAGGATTCTTTAGAGGCACTTAAAAAAACTCAAAGCATAATATAATGTATAGAGTGTTAGGGCTCTTTCACACGGCCGCTCCGCTTGTCCGCAAATCATCCTATTTTTTTGCGGATGATTTGCGGACAAAATGTAAGTCAATGGCATTGCGGATGTCAGCGGATTACCATCCGCTGACATCCGATTTTCTTCCTTTCAGTTCTGTTCCGTTTTTTGGAACGGAACAGAACCCTATTTTTCCTCCATGTAAATAACGGAAAGGAAGGAAAATCGGATGTCAGCGGTGTCATCCGCTGACATCCGCAATGCCAATAGACTTACATTATGTCCGCATATCATCCGCAAACGGATGGGATGATATGCGGACACACGGAGCGGATGACACAAGTGTCATCCGCTCCGTGAAAAAAAAAAAAAAAAAGTCCCGCAGCGGATAAGAACAGCGGTGCGGCCGTGTGAAAGAGCCCTTAACCACTTTAGCCCCAGCCCTATTTCGGACACTTTTTGTTCACAAGTTAAAACCAGTATTTTTTCCTAGAAAACTACTTAGAACCCCCAAACATTATATATATTTTTTTAGCAAAGACTCTGGAGAATAAAATGTCGGTCATTGCAAAATTTTTTGTCACGCGGTATTTGCGCAGCGGTCTTTAAAACGCCATTTTTTTGGAAAAAATTTGAAAAATCACATTTCACTGCATTTAAAAAATACTAAACAGTAAAGTTAGCCCATTTTTTTTGTATATTGTGAAAGATGATGTCACGCCGAGTAAATAGATACCAAACATGTTACGGTTTAAAATTGCGCCCCCCCGTGGGATGGCGACAAACTACGGTCAATAGAGATCTCAATCTGCGACGCTTTAAATTTATTTAACGGTTACCAGTTTAGAGTTAGAGTGTAGCTCTTTTTTTTTAATTATTGCCCACGCTCTGGCGATCGCGGCGATACCTCACATGTGTGGTTTGAACAGCGATTTCATTTGCGGCTCGACTTGCGTATACGTTTTTTTTTGTGCGCGAGCTAACGGTGACGGGGACGGCTAAATTTTTTTTTTTTTTTTTTTTCCTATTTATTTTTTCTTTTTTTTTAAACTTTATTACAGGTTTTTAAAAAAAAAAAAATCTGATCACTTTTATTGCTGTCACAAGCAATGTAAACATCCCTGGTGACAGCAATATGTCGTGACAGGTACTCTTTATGGAGGGATCGAGGGTCTAAAAGACCCTAGACCCCTCCACTACACTTCCCTGTATGCAAAACGCCGAAAACGGCATTTTTGCATACAGCCGTTTTTCAAATCTGCCGCCTTTTGCAGCACAGTAACCCGGACGTGACGTCATGGACGCCGCCTCCGGGTTACGTCATCGGAGACCCGATCGATGCCGTTTCCGGCATTCATCGGGACTCCATCCAGCCGGCGGACGTGCCGGCTGGGTGCTCGGGGCTCCCGGTGGGACGGTAGCCCCGAGCAAAGCCGCGGAAGGCGGCGGGAGGGGGGGGACGTCCCCTCCCGCCCCCCCGGGTAACGATCGAGCGGCTCCCGAGCCGCATCGATCGTTACCGACGGAAAGCCGACCGTCGGCTTCAAACAACGGTACCGGGATGATGCCTCTAGCTAGAGGCATCATCCCGGTATAACCACTCAAAGTCTGATCACGTAGAGGTTACGTGACTGGTAGTAAAGTGGTTAAACTACCTATTTTATATGAGTTAATTTTATTAAAATTACCTGTTTCAGTCTGCAGACACAGATGATTTTTCAAAAATGTATATATTCTTTTTTTAACTACACGAACCATGACAACACTGGGACATTCTGTACATTGTGCACACCTCTGCCTCTGAAATATCATTTGATGCTCTCCCTTTCCCTGCTTGTTCTAGCAGTTTTGTTCCTATTACAATTGCGACTCCTCATATGACAGCAGCAGAAAGACCATCCACAATCAAAAGGGACTGGAATCCTTGCTGCAATGCTATCCTGCTATCTAACAGTTAAGTTGGCGGCAGTAAAAGTGATATAAGAAACCTATATTGGGTGGGTAGATTTTTTTTATTTTTATATAGGAGATATTTTCCTAAATATAAATAGGAATTTGTAAAAATTGAACACACGCAAGTTGCTAATCAGCCAATTACATGGCAGCAACTCAATGCATGAAGGCATCGAGACTTGGTGAAGACGACTTACTGAAGTTCAAAATGAACATCAGAATTGAGCATCAGAAGAAAGGGGATTTAAGTGACTTTGAACGTGGCATGGTTGTTCGTACCAGACAGGCTGGTCTGATCTACTTGGATTTTCACACACAACCATCTCTAGGATTTACAGAGAATGGTCTGAAAATATCCAGTGAGCAGCAATTGTGTGGACAAAAATCCCTTTTTGATGTCAGAGGTCAGAGGAGAATGGGCAGACTTGTTCAAGATGATAGAAAGGCAACAGTAACTCAAATAACCACTCGTTACAACCAAGGAATGCAGGATACCATCTCTGAATGCACAACACATCGAACCTTGAAGAAGATACGCTACAGCAGCAATAGACCACACTGGGTGCCACTCCTGTCAGCTAAGAGCAGGAAGCTGAGTCTACAAGTCACACCTGCTCACCAACATTTGACAGTAGAAGAATGGAAAAACATTGGCTGGTCTGACGAGTCTCGATTTCAGCTGTGAAATTCAGATGGTAGGGTCAGAATTTGGCGTAAACAATATAAAAGCATGGATCCACCCTACCTTGTATCAACAGTTCAGGCTGGTGGTGTAATGGTGTTAGGGATATTTTCTTGCCACACTTTGGGCCCCTTAGTACCAACTGAGCATCTTTAAATACCACGGCCTACCTGAGTATTGTTGCTGACCATGTCCATCCCTTTATGACTTCAATGTACCCATCTTCTAATGGCTCCTTCCAGCAGGATAATGCACCATAGCTGAAATCATCTCAAACTGCTTTCTTGAACATGACAATGACTTCACTGTACTCCAACGGCCTCCAATCCAATAGAGTACCTTTGGGATGTGGTGGAATGTGAGATTCGCATCATGGATGTGCAGCAGACAAATCTGCAGCAACTGCGTGATGCCATCATGTCAATATGGACCAAAATCTTTCCAAAACCTTCTTGAATTCATGCCACGAAGAATTAAGTCAGTTCGAAGGCAAAAGGGGGTCCAACCTGGTACTAGCAAGGTGTAATAAGTTTGTAGATTCCATACTATTGCACCTAAATGAGTTTGTTGGACTTCCTATACCAAAACCATGAACATTGTTATGGAGTTACTCCCATTGCAGCTATAACAGCCTCTCCCTTCTGAGAATACTTTCCACAAGATTCTGCGGTGTGTCTTTGGGAATGTGTGCCCATTCAGCCCAAATTGCACTTGCAGGGTCAAGTACTGATGTTGGACCCGGCTTCCAATCTGCATTCCAAATCATTAGAGTTGTGTTTATTAAGGTTGACGTCAGGACTAAGTGCAGACCCCTCAAGTTCCTCCACACTAATTGTGTCAAGCTATGTCCTTATGGAAGAAAGGCTGTACTGCTCCTATACACATTCTCATGCCTGCGGCACCACCGACCTACCACTTGCTTCAAGTGATTTTCTATCTGCCCCGTGATCATAATATTCCAATAAAGAAAAGGAACCCAATCTCCATCATATAAATCTGCTATAAAATGTTATTGATACTTATTGGTTATTGGTATAAAGGTTGTCCTACCTGCTCCTCTTCCCTCTAGTCTAGTGCATTTCATTCTGTCAATAGCTTAGTTGTAGAGCCTTTATAGACTTAGTACACAGGGGCACGGTCATGCTAGAACAGAAAAGGAGCTTGCATTTCACAATTGTTTACAATGTATTTGTACGCTGCAGCATTGATAGTACCCTTCATGGAAATACCTGTACCCCTCCAAATATTTGAAGGAGCTTCCACATACTTTGAGCATTCACATAGGTGTGATGGTCACCTGTCTACAAACATTTGGCCATGTAGTGTAGAGCTGCTTTACAGACAATTGGATGTGTAAATTGAACACAGATTTACTTCTTCTCACGGCTTTTTTTCTCCGAGAATAGGTGCAGGAACTCCCCCTTCTAAGTTACTTTGTGTCTCCGCCCCCTACCCACCCCCAAGCACTAACCCTTGGTTCCACCCCCTCCAACCTCCAAGCACTGAACCTTGGTTCCACCCCCTACCCAGCTTCCAGTACAGCCTCTTTTATAGAATATGAAACCAAGTCTAATTTTGTATTGGAATGTATGCAATTAGGTTATGATAACAAGAAAAGCAATACAATAGATCCCCCACAGCCAGCAGCAATAGACCCCCAGCAGCAGCAAAAGATCTCCCAGCAGCCAGCATCAATAGACTCTCTAGCAGTAGACCCCTCCCTAAACAGTAGATCCATTCTAGCAACAATTAACCCTCAGTATCAAAAGATCCTCCACCAGAAACAATAGATTGCCATGCAAAAATAGATCCCCTCCAGCAACAATAGATCTCCCAGCAGCCAGCATCAGTAGACCCTCCATCACCCATTGGAGGTGCCGGAACTGCGTTCCCCCGCGTTCCTGCTGAAAAAAAGCCCTGCTTCTTCTCATACTACTAGTAACTGGGTGCCTGCTTCACTTCACTCATTAATAAATCTTGTCCTCAGTTTTCACTTTGCAGTAGTGATATTTTTACAACTGTGTAAAAATAGTTTTTCTTAAATAAATTCAGCGACTTTACAAAAAAAAAAATTACAACAAATCTGAATGTGTAAAATAGGTAGAAAAATGACCCAATAGTGGATAAAGGAGAGCAATTGCTAAGCACAGATGTACAGACTTCTGCTTTCTGCACCATATGGCAATAGATCTTCACAGATGGACTTTAACACACTGTACTGGAGAACTGCACATAACACACTTTTCTCTTATTTAGACTTTGAAATGAAATCAAACAAATTAGTTTACACAACTCCTAAGTGGTGACATTTTTCACATGTCACCTAAACTATATTTTGTGCCATATGTTTTATAGCATAATCTATATCATTTTCTTGTGTCCTGGGACTCATACTTCTAAAGATTTCTGCTTTAAGCTCAAGCCCTAACATGAGATTTTAAAGTAAATTTGTTCAGATTTAATTAGAAGTGAATTAAAAAAGAAATGTTGATAGCTTATAGCATGGCAGCCTAGGGACATATTCTCTAATCTACAGCTAAAACTAGGATTCTATTTATTGTACAAAATATGCACTGATTCTACTGAAATCTTAAATCTTCTTAAAGCCCCATTCTGGGCTAAACCAATCTCTTCCTCCCATCCCCTTCAACCTATGCTACTATGCATTTTGTTCTCCTTACCATGTGAAGCTAAATCTGCTGACCTAAGTCCCTCATCACTGTCAGTTCCGGGTGCAGGGACCACTAATCCAGCGCTGCCATGCCTCCCCTGAGATTGCGGGTTCCCTTCCATCTACTTGAAATGACTATCTTCTTCTGGATCCTGAGAGGACCCCACCACTGCACATCCACTAGGAAGTGTCCAGGTCATGCAGGCACTGACGTGGACACTTAAAGAAGCAGTTTTCCAGAAAGTAAACGGAAGAGGAGATGACTCGTAGATGCAGCATCACATGGCCGTGGCTTACTGCAAGCAGAAAAGGGGCATTTACATAGGGAATTTTTTTTTTTTTTAACCCAGTGATCAGATAGGAGGGGTGGACAATTTGTGCAAAAAGTAAGACAGGCCTAAAGGATAATAATAAGCAGACAGTACAGCCAATAAAGCGGAGTTCCAGCCTCGGGGGTAAAATTTAGCTAAAAATACCCCCGGGACAGTCAGGGCTAGTACATTCCATAATGGATATCCTCTGTACTGTCCTGGGTCGCACTTACCTTTTAGAAGAAATACTTACCTTTAAAATTTCTTCTCCAGCGCTGCCATCTCGGATGTGGGCAGCTGAAGCCAGCGCGTCCTCTTCTGCATCCTCTTCTGTGTCCTCTTCCGTGTCCTCTTCTCCCAGAATGCACCTGCACCGGCCCCGCCCGTCATTTCCGTTGCGGGCGCGTCAACCCTCCACAGCTTCTGGGCATGCCCAGAAGCTGTTTAGCAGGGAATGAGGCGCCCGCACCGGAAGTGACGAGCGGGGCCGGTGCAGGTGCATTGATTCCTGGGAGCGATGACGTTCAGCTCCCAGGAATCAATGCAAAGAGGAAGTGACGGCGCGGGCCGCGGCCGCAGAGGGAGGCAGTGGAAGAAAGGTGAGTATATTTTCTTCAATAACAAGGTAAGTAAACAAATAAAATCATAACTATCCATTTGTTTTTTAGGTGACCTAGAGCAAGTGGATGGCCCAAAATCGATTATGTCGGTTTTGAGGCCGGAACTCCACTTTAAAGTAGAAGTTCATGCTAAAACTAAAATCTCTAAATCTATTTGCATTCACAATCTAAGACTAATCTATTTAGCTCTGTAAAGAAGAAATCGCCATACATCCTTTTCCTGAAGCCGCTCCGGACTGGTCCCACTGTCCCAGCTGTCAGCGGCGTCTTCTCTATGTGGGAGTGTGCAGATGAGGCAGCTGTCAATGGAAGCCCCATAGTAAGTCTACGGGTGAGGTCAGTTCCCAGGCATTTCTCAACCGTTGTTGGCTGTATCCTGCACAGAGCTCCCGCCGCTGGAGACCGGACTAGATCAGCTTCAGAAAAGGTATGTATAGCGATTTTTGCTTTAAATAGTTAAATAGGTTAGTCCTAGATTGTGTATGCAAGTAGATTTAGAGACTTTAGTTTTAGGGTGAACTTCCACTTTAAAGTAGTCAGCATCACCCACTAGCCCACTACAGGCAATTCAACTCTTTAGCAAGAGATTTCTTTACCACTGAGTCAGGCTAAGAGTACACTTACAAACATTTCATCATCATCTGCAGTTTTGCCACTGAGTCTATCAGAGTGAGTTAAAGATTGCAATGCACTGAAAAATGATCTGTGAAGTATTTATTGCTAGCAGGCATGTGAGCTCTGTCCTGTCTCTCAGCAGCAAGTTCACTTTGTCCCAACCACCTCTCTCTTCCGGCTCTTGAATCATTACCTAACCTATGTTAAGTGACCGGAGGTCATTGGGGCTTGCTAAGGGCATTATTTCCAGGAAGGGACTACTACCATTCATTATGTTATCCACAGGGCAGCCATCAGAAATTTTGGGGCCCCTTACACAGCTTTAGGCCAGGGCCCTCTGGGCCTGACCACCAGGTTACATCCTCCTCCTCTGTGGGGGCCTGTGAATGCATATGGTTGGCTGCTAGGTTGCCAGGCGGTCCTAGCAACCAATAATTTTGACAGCGGTGGCCAGCGGCAGGATGGGAGTTAGGAGCCAGTGCAGCAGGTGTCACCAGCAGGAGTCGAGACTAGTTGTCAGTGTAGGGGCCAACTTGGAGCACGGGACAACCCAAGGGACTGGGCCCCCTGGGACGCCCGGGCCCCCTACATCTGTATGGGCTATACCCCCCTGATGGCAGCCCTGGTTATCCAAGCCGGGCTGCAGAACAGGGATCTGGCTCAGCTTGGTTTTGCATTTTAGGTAATCTATGAGGGGGGACCTTTTATTAATTCACCCGTCCTCCATTCGTAGATCGTTATTCATTTATTATTATTATTATTATTATATAGGATTTATATAGCACAGACGGTTTACGCAACGCTTTTCAACTTGAGGGTAGACAGTACAAATACAATACACTTTAATACAGTAAGAATCAGAGGGCATTTATGAAGATATAGTACTGCTTCCATGAATGGAGGAGGTGCAGAAAGGGTGGGCATAGTCAATACTCTTGAGAAGTGCTTTTCACAGGTCTTTTGGCTTTATTAACCTTTGCAGCACCAAAAGATTACATCAGCCACACTTTGCAATAATAATAAGTTCTGTCCCTTGTGTTGATTTAAAAAAATTTTTTGACTAGACTAAAGCATGGTACTATTTGTTTTGTTAGTTGAACCCAGCGGGTTGAATGAAAAAAAAAACTTGTCAGCTCCAGTAGGAGCCGCTATACTAAACAATCCAATGTTAGTACAGCGATCTCCCCCGGCTGAGCTGTTGTGTTCCAAAAGGGGGGTGGTCCCCCGCCAGAACACTCCAATCAGCGCTCTCAGCCATAGGTTAACCACTTGCCGACCGCCGCACGACTATCTACGTCGGCGGTCAGCCCCTCACAGGCAAACTAACATAGGGCTACGTTGCTTGCTTGTGAGGGTCTAGGGAGCGAGCGCGCGCCCCGGGAGGCGCGCTGCCACTCCCGCGTGGTCAGGGACCCGATGTCCGCCGGCCACTCGGCGATCGGCGGGGGAGAGGGAGAATGTCAGGCAGCTTGTGTAAACAAGCTGCCTGTCATTCTCCTCGCTGCAAAGACACTGATCACATGGATCTACTATGTAGATCCGTTGATCAGTGTCCTTACAGCTGAAGCCACAGCCAATCACAGTAGAAAGCACGCCCCTAGGGACACACACAGCCCCTCCCTCCCAAATAAAGTTAACCCCTTCACTACCAGTGTATTTTTACAGTAACAGTGCATATATATAGCACTGATTACTGTAGAAATGTCACTGGTAACCCCAAAAGTGTCAAAAATGTCAGTCAAGGGTCCGATCTGTCCGCCGCAATGTCGCAGTACCGCAAAAAAATCGCAGATCGCCGCCATTACGCGTTAAAAAAAAAAAACAACAAAAATGACAAAAATCTTTCCCTTTGTTAGTAAACGCGATAACTTTTGCGCAAACCAATCAAAATACGCTTTTTGCGATTTTTTTTACCAAACATAGGTAGCATAAAACAAATTGGCCGAAAATGTTAAAAAATTTTGATTTTTACATTTTTTTGGGGGGGAATTTCATATAAAAAAATGTGAAAAATATTGTTATTTTTGCAAAATTGACGCTCTTTTTTTGTTTATAGCGCGTGATCAAAAAATCGCACAGGTGATCAAATACCACCAAAAGAAAGCTCTGTTTGTGGGAAAAAAAGGACGCCAAATTCGTTTAGGTACAGAGTCGCACGACCACGCAATTGTCCGTTAAAGTCACGCAGTGCCGAATCGCAAAATACCCCCTGGTCGGAATGGGGGTAAAATCTTCCGGGGCTTAAGTGGTTAAGAGCACTGATCGGGACCCAGTTGGCTGCTGGTTTTCCAGCATGCTCATCTGACAGAAGCCGGCCAAATGGCTGGCTTCTGTAGGACTGGCTGGCATACACATGGGTCAGCTGGCATATTGAACTGGCCAATGTTAGGCAGCATTCGGCCCATGTGTACAGGGCTTTAGGCTTTAACAGTTTAATTTTCTCAAATTGATTTAGCACTAGGTTAACCTTAATGCCTCATTTTCACTGAGCAGTACGGTTCGGTACGGTAGGCAATTTTTGCCGTTCCTATTGTCAAAAGTTGTGAATGGTACCCTAATTCCGAACCGTACCGTACCACTTTTTTTGGGACCCTTTCGTTGGGGTATCAAGCACAATCGTACCGTACCAACAAGGTAGAGCTACACTCTGCAGAACGTTGATTGGTTTCCGGTATACACCACACCTATCCCCACGCCTATCAAGTGACGTCGATCACTACTTTCCGGCTACACCACGCCTATCATGTAAGGGCACTGTTGGCGGTGGAAACGCAAGGCTGATCAAGGTGTACCGTTCCGAACTGTACTGAACTGTACCGAACCGAACCGTACCACTCAGTGGAAATGAGGCATTCGTTTCAGCCACCTATCCCCAATCTACCACCAACACCATTGACACCATTACCACCTGTAAATGCCCTTCTTCCAATCTACCTTCATCATTTAAGCTTGCTACAAGAGTCAATATAACTGTGTATAAATAAATAAACAGACACATAGAACAAATAAAATGCTGCTGTACTAACTGCTTTTTGCTGTTGATACAACCTATAATTAAATCATATTTTAGGGTAAAATAAAAATCATAAGCAGTACATTTCTGCAATATATACACATTCCCCATATTTTAATCTTTTAAAGACCCTGCAAGCACAGAAAAATACCTGCCGATTGGCCAGAAATGCACTTAGCACCTAATTTCTTGCTGTGAGCTGATAATACACAGTATTTTTGTAGGGTGAATGGTGTCGTCCCTGTCCAGTTGTGCTAAACTACCAAATGCACAACACATGGCTGAATTGTTTTGTGCTCCAGGATAGGAAGAGTGAACTAACTGAGATACTTTAGACAATACAGGAAGTGGGCACAGGACAGTTTTACATTTCTGGCATGATTAACAAGTATATAGGGGGCTCTAGGATCTGGGCACTTATTAACCTCTTGCCGACCGCCCGCGATCGCTCCCTTTGGAGAGAGAACGACGGTCTGCTGTTGTAAACACAGCAGACCGTTGTTCCTTCTGGAATGAACACAGAGCTCCTGTGATCCTCCTACTTAGGATCACAGATCTCTATGTTGATTCCACAAGCCCATCCCCCTCACAGTTAGAAAACACCCCCTAGGCTCACACTTACACTTACACGCTCACACCTTTGATCGCCCCTGGGTTAACCTCTTCCATGCCAGTGTCATTAGTACAGTATCAGTGCATATTTTTAGCACTGATTACTGTAGTAGTGTCACTGGTCCCTCCAAAAGTGTAAAAAATGTCAGTTAGGTGTCCGATCTGGCCGCCACAATGTCGCAGTGGCTAAAAATCGCAGATCGCTGCCATTACTAGTAAAAAAAAAAAATGATGACATAAATCTTTCCTCTAGTTTGTAGACGCGATAACTTTTGCGCAAACCAATCAAAATACGCTTATTGCGATTTTGTTTTACAAAAAATATGTAGTAGAATACAAATTGGGCTAAAATGATGAAAAAAAAATTATTTTTATTTTTTTTGTTTATTGGGAATGTTATACAGCAGAATGTGAAAAATATAGTTTTTTTTTTTCAGGATTGTCGTTTTTTTTTTTATAGCACAAAAAATAGAAATCGCAGAGGTGATCAAATACCACCAAAAGAAAGCTCTATTTGTGGGGGGGAAAAAAAGAACATCAATTTTTATTTTAGTACAGTGTCGCACAACCGCGCAATTGTCCATTAAATTAACGAAGTGCCAAATCGCAAAAAATGGCCTGGTCATATAGGGGGTAAAACCTTCCAGTCCAGAAGTGGTTAATGGTTTTTTGTAACAGCCCAAACGTGAGCAAATAAGAGAAGTTCCTTGTTATGGTTTATATACTGTACACTTAAAAAAAAAAAAAACATTTCTTTTCATTATTATCATTGGCTAAAATTACAACAAAGTACACACTTTTGCCCTATATATTAATATGACCCCTTTGCATTTACATCATCTAAAAAGTCTGCAAAGGATAGGCAAACCCATAATGAGGACTTGCTAGCTTTTCTTTTGTTGTCCATACAGATCAGCAATGGAATAAATGTATCAAGTATTAGTTATAATTATTATAAATGAACATTTAAGATGTTAAGCCTCAATAGCTAAATATGATAAATCTTGGAAATAAAATATATTAATGGATTATACTGAAAACACTAGACTGACAACATCGCAGCTGTAAAAAAGGGAAGCTTATACAGGCTGTCTTGTTGTACTGTAAAATCAAACATTTCCATGGCATTCAGACTCCTGTGACTATGTCTGTGGTTAAGCCTACTTTGTCATTGTTAGACGTCTTCTAAATATATTTCAAACTTTCCATGCTATACAAAAATTATTATCCTTGTAATAGTACTATTCCTAAGCACTTGGCAAGTTTGCAAAAGAGATATGAAATTAGCAGAAGCCAAAGCTACGTTCAGACTTCTAAATTGGGACTTCGGGTGTGTTCACATGGGGTAGACGTCTAAATATAATAATTCACAGGCAGGATTTGCGGTCTTGTCTAGGCTGAGGTCCAGAGAGAGATCAACTGTCTAGTGAGCTCTCTGCTATTACATTTAGTGGGATTTCTCTTGAAGTCTCTTTTCATGATTACATACGTATTTTACATTGCTATGACTTTTAAACTATGAACAATATTTTTAAAAGCTAAATTAAGTAAAGACTTTTATATTCTGAATTACACTGACAAAGCCAATATGTTTTTCGTATGAGCTGTAAAATTTTATTTTGTTGGTTGAAGAAAGATGTTGCATTTGATTCAAACCAGATCATGCAGATAGTTGTATTATGGTAACGGGAAAAAAAAGTACAAATTTCAACCTAAAACGCATGCACCCTGGTGCAGTGTGTTGTGGTGTCATTCATTCTCAATAGCTCCCAAAGTGACTGCACAAAAGCAGCCAATGGACAATGCACTGCAGCACACCACAATGCCCATGGCATGTTTGCGGTGTGCTGCATTGAAAAATGGAGTATGCTCAGTTTTTGGGGGGGGGGGGGCATTAAATTATGCTCACAGTCTATTGAAAATAAATGGGCTTCCTTTGCAAAATGTACCCTAATGCACACTAACCCATTGCATTAATATAGGCACGTTACTGCTAGATGTAGTTTGGATATTACCTACATGGACTGAAATACCTTGCCTTAGTGGCCTGCAATGGCCTCTTTATACAACAGAGGCAAGCAGTGTTAAGGCAGCTTTAATGAGCATAATAGAGTGATGGAGCAGCAGAGGCAGGAATCGACATTACCTATCAATATAAAGGGACACCAACAAGCCAGCATTTTGAGGATTGTTACATTTGGTGTATACATAAACTTCATCTTTCTTGGGTGAGTTTGGGCTTCTGGTGTGGCTTGCACCTTTACGTACTTCTGCTTCTGCCGGGCAATAGGCAAGTGGTCTTTGTTTGGGTACTCATATCGTTTAGAGTGAAGCCCCATACACACAATCAGAAAATTGTACGACAAATACTACTTTTGAAGCGATCGTAGGATAATCTGATTGTTAGTACATAGCTTTCGGGGGCCGATCACAACATTTCATCCGAATTTAACCGAAGGGACAACCCCAAAAGTTTTTCTCGTACGATACAAGATCGTATGATTTTTGTTGAATCAATACAGTTTTCATCCAAAAATACAATACAAATACAATACAATAGAATTCATTACATCACTTCCGAATTTTTATTCTGTTGTACGAGAATTTTCGTAACTTTAGTAACCTCTTAATTTTCGATATGAGATTAACATGCAAAAAAAAACAAAACAAAACAGACGATCACACTGGTCTACAAGGAAATTAATTTAGTTAAATTTTACCAGAATTGGGTCACAAATAAAGGAAAATGAATTCTGGAGCTTTATTTGGCTCCAGTTTACAAGATACAGCTTTAGGTCAAAATTGCAACAAAATAATTCAAAATTACAAGGGGGATGTTTTATTATGCTCCATAAGTTTTCTGCAAAATGTGATATAGTAATAACAATGGTGCCACACCAATCATTATAAGTTTATCATTTTATTGACACCAATAACATAACTTTTCATTCATTTATCGGTTTTTCATGTAATATTTTCATGCTCCCGCCACACCATTGGGACTGCGAAAGGCATGGACTTTTTCTTTTTATTTAGTCAATGACGCAGATAAGTTGCACATGTAATGCAACACTATGAGGGGCCCAACTCTTGTCCTGATCCTCTATTTTGCATATAAAATATAGGTGGTATGTCTTTTTTACCACTGCCGTTATACTGCACTGTTTAGATGCAAATGTAACCTCGCCACAAATGTAGCAGAAGTTATCTGCGTTGTTTACACATTTTCGAGACATCTGTTCCTTGGAAATGTTAGGCAATGACACTTTCACAAGCCACCAGATATACTGTAACTGTATAATGCGTAGATCTGACCAAGACAAATGTACCTTGCAATTAAAGAACAATACATTTCAGTTAGGTAATAATCTTTAGGCTCGGTTCACACTGATGCGATGCGGGAAGGCTGCGAACTCGCAGCCTGTTCCCGCATCGCACACGCACCCCCGGCAGTTCACACTGCCATATGCGATCCGCTGGGGGTGTCAATGTAATCTTAACGACACCCCCAGTTTGATCGCATATCGCAGTGCGATCGTGCAGTTCGCACAGGATCGGATCGCACAAGTGTGAACCGCTGTGCGATCCGATCCTGATGCGGCAGCAAAAATGCCTCCTGTGCGTGTTTGCTGCGGGTGCGATGCGAATTTAGCCATACAAACTGTATGGCTAAACTCGCACCGCACAGCTGATCGCATGTCATGTCGGAGCAGTGCGCTCCGACATGACATGCGAACCCCGCACACGCAGTAGTGTGAACCGGGGCTTAGTCTCAAAGTGAAGATAAATTTATATACTTCCATGTGGTACCCTTTTTTATTTTCTACTTTGTCGAGAAGTTATGAGCATGGCCATCCACAGAACTTTTTTCAGGGGGGCATCAATTTAAGGTCACCCATGCTCCGCCCCTTTTTGACGATGTCATGAAGGTGACATCATGAGTCTCGCGAAACATTTTTTTTAAAAGGGGAACAGCATAATTTATTTTTAAAGCGTTTGTTAACCTAAAAAAATATATATATTGATCCTGTTCCCTTAAAGCATGTTTACAGCACAGTGCTTGTGCTGTGTAATTTGGCCCCTTCTTTCACCTAAAATACCTGGCTGATCCTGCCATTTTCTACCCTCTCTTCTGTAAACTGACCACGGTATACCATGGCTGTTGAGCCCTGACATCGTGGTCAGTTTATGTGCCTCCGTCATCCACAGCCCTCCTGTCCTCCTCTGTCCTCCCTCCCCCCTCCCTCCCTGCCTGTCTGCTCCTGTGTCAGTGCCCGCCCCCTCCTCTCCTGCTGCTGTAGTTTCATTTAAAGTTTAATATCCTGTCTACAGTCTGTTTAATAGTCTTATGTGCCCCTGTGTCTGTGTTTTATAAAAATAAGCCGTTCTTTACCAGTTTTTAGAGCGCCGATTGCCGCTCACATGACCTGCTGCCTCTCTCCTCCTCTCGGCCTCTCCTCCTCTCCCCTCCCTACTGACGTCAGCTGGGAATCCTCAGCCGGCCCGCTACAGGCAGCTGTCAGATGGGGAGAGGAGAGAGCCGGCAGGTCGCGTGAGTGACGATCGGCGCTCTGAAAACTGGTATGGTAAACAACTGCTTATTTTTTTAAAACAGACACAGGGGCACAGGCACACAGGATTATTAAACAGACCAGACAGGATGATATAAAGTGGCTTAGCAACCACATTAAAGGGGAAGTTGAGATTCCGGGGGGGGGGGGACATTTGCCCCCCAATGCCCCCCCTTGCAGACGCCCATGGTTACGAGGCATCATGATCATCAAACACCTCCCTCCCTTGTTGGCAAATATACTCGCCTGTGTATAAATCTTTATTGTAAAATATCTTGAAAACTTCAGTCAACCAGCACCTTTATCACCTGTTTTTTAATGAATCTAATCAAAATATGTAAGAATTAGCACAATTTATCTCAGAGTTCGATAATTTTCCAAAATTTGCAGACCAGTGTCATTCATCCGATAATCTCATTGTATGTACCAGGCATAAGGGACTAAACTTTGCAGGAGTGCCTTAGCATGGCAGTTTTGCTTCACTCGTACTTGTCAATGCATGCAAGAAAAGCTATATTAATTTAAATGATAGAATGAGAGTAAAGTTTTTATTTTTAGCTAGCTAAATTGAGTGCTGAGAAATGTTTGTAATATTCGTCTTTCATTGGTGACATTGGGTAGGCACAAAATTTTGGGGCACAGGCTCCAGCAATTAGCTGCAGACCATTGGTGCATGAGTGGTCTCCCAAACCTACAGCACTAATCAGGCAATGCTGAGGACCTCCCAGATGATATTCATGCCAGACCTGCTCCTTTGGAGATGAGACATGGCTTGTGATGCTGGGGACAATGTCAAGTGGAGCGGACAGTGAAGTGTCAGGACAAAGTGAATTGGGTGGTCTGGATTTAAGTGATTGCCTGTATGTAAGATTCATTTATGACATATTTTTTGTAAGAAAAAATGATGCATAAAATGAATAATAATTTCCAATAAAAAGGAAAGAATGCTGTATCAGGTTATATATATATATATATATATATATATATATATATTTTTTTTTTTGCTGCATGTGTCCCCCTGGGGAGATATCCCCTTTACTTGTTGTCATTGAGACACAAAAGGAAACAAGGAAAAATCTCTCCAAAGTGATGTCTCAGTGACAATAGTCATCAGGACAAAAAGAGGGGAGAATCTCTCCAGCAAGGCCAAAGACAGCAATAAAAACCAAATAGGGGGTTTAACAATTCACCACTCTATATAAAAGTAAAAAAAAAAATGACTTTGTAAAATGAACAGTTAGTTTTGTTATTCTGCACAGCCTTTGTTTTGCAAATTGCTCATTAAAGTTGAATCAATTTGACTGCCACCTTTAGTTCCATTACTTATTTCCATATTTCCTTATTCAACGTCTCTGCCATCTTCCTGCACTTCGCTGTTGCACTCTGGCTTCAAAAGTGATAGCACTGCAAATCAAAGTGATGGTTGCTTTAAAGTGCAGTAAGCTATATTAACCAGTTCAGAATAATCTCTTATCATGGGACCCCAGTAAGCTGACTAAATAATATTAAAAAAAAAGAATCAAGCTTAGCTTTCCAGGTATATGGGGCAGTATATTCTCGGTTTAAAAGATTGTGGGCATTTGTGCCTCTGTGTTGTTCTTATAACAGCTATATCATTTCAGAACCTAGTGGGTGCATGTAAAAGAGGAAAAGCAAACATTATTATAATGCAGCTAATTAATTATTAGATAGGATGGCTGTATTTGTTTTCTTTTTTAGACTTTCTTTCTTCTGTTTTCATCTGGTAATTCAGCCAGCAAGTCTGTTTTTGCGCAGCACAAACTCTACAGCAGAATGTATCAGTTTAAATGGATGAGGCAAACCACTTAGCATTGGCAGGGGTGATTAAAATGATCAGCTATTATTTATTCACGCAAAACCTTTACCCCAAAAGGAAAAAATGTTTGCTGTAACTGATTCGAAAGTGTGAGCTGGAGTTTGGCTTCATTGTGTTAATGAATTAAAATCTACTAGTACATTAAATTCCCCCCGACTGACAATTCTGCTTTCTGCTGTGCCTCCTCTGCTCATTCCTCAAGAGTTGTGTCTCACTAATACCGGAGGTGTGTTACAGGAAAGATCACCAGGTGAAAACAGATGGAAAAACCCAAAGAAAAGAACACTGATGCAACCACCACATCTAATGACTAGTAAGCTGGAAAATATTACATTTTTGGTTTTGGGTTTAATACGGCCAACTTGGTGCTGACAGGCCCCAAACACTTCTGTACTATCAGTGTCCAAGGACATGCTAGAGAACAAGGAGGGCTTATGTGAAATGTATCTACTCACCTTCACACCCACAAACTATAAGGAAGGAAATTTCCCTTCCATATTTACTGTTAAGCCCCTCACCCCTGAAATGGGGATGAGGACCCCCAGCTAGCTCAGTGGGATAGCATTTGAAACCTTTTTGCAGAATCCTTGACTCTTTGTGGAGTGGAAGAATATTGGTGTCAGTCACTTATTTAAAAGAGAAGTATGGCCAAAGCTTTTTTGGGCATACTTCTCTTCTAGGTCACAGGAGGACATTTACTGTACTTTAGCTGTCCTGTGACCCAAAATCAGCCAACAACGGGCTAAAGCCCCCTGTTGTCTGCTGTCACAGACTCTGGAAAGATTGTATTGTCGGGATCCACAAGGATCAGCAGCTGGCTTAGCTTCTCAGCACATGACTGAAAGCCAGAGCCAGCTGCGCCTGCCCCTCCCCCCCCCCCCCCCAGCCTGGACCTCCAGTGAGGCAGTGACTAAAAGGTACTGCTCTCATCTCTGAGCGGACTGAGAACTAATCGCTCAGTGCTCATGTGATCACTCAGTTCTTGGGCTTAGAGAGGGCGGGGGACAGCAGACTGATGCTGCAGCATGGAGGTGAGTTTGAAAGTTTTTGTTTATATTTCCATACTTCTCTTTTACAAGGATACGTTTACCTTTTGACAAAAAATATAAATGCACATTTTTTTACAGGTAAAAAAATGTGCATTTATTATTTTTTGTTTTGGGAACCTTTAAAGCATCGCACCATTGATCAGCAGATTGCTGATGCCATGCAGGTCTCTTGCAGATCTATCAGTGTATCCGCTTGCTTGTACCATGTATGAACCGCCCAATACATTCAGACAGGAATACTCAATGAACTATCACAGCACTGACAGCGCCTTCGTAGTTCATTGAAGACTATAACCTGACAGCCCCAAAGGCTGCTGGACCTTGTAATTTTCCATTCACGAGTGATGCCCCGGGTGGGCGGAGTTTTGCCCGGACTCGTCTTTTTGAATTGTGGCAGCAGACACAGTGAAGATCCACAGTCTGCTGTCACAGTGGGGATTGGGGGCAGTGCATTTATAACATATTACACCCTGAATATGGGTGCGACATGTGACATGTTATGAATGGTGAACTTATCCTTTAAAAAGTTTATTAAAGGATCTCTAAAGTTTTGGTGTCCCTAAGGACCCTCTCAATTAATAATAGGTTTTGCTCTTTTGATCAGATACTGTACTGTATGCTCTATTCATAAGCTTCCCAGTTCTGAAGTTGACAACTATAATCTTATCAGAGAATTTTTCCAATCTCTAGGTTCCTTAAACCTTAGCCCACCTCATACCCCTTTTGAGGTCATTTGTAAGGGGTAGGGGACTGATCTCAACTATGTATAGTCATCTTAATGAGTCTCCACTCCCTGAGAGGCATAAATATATACTGAGCTGGGAACGAGACTTTGAGTGTTCCAAATCTTTATTAGATTGGCAGAAGATGATACATAATCTTTGTGTACTCGTTCTACCACAAGCAGGGAAACTCCACTTAAACTGTTTATCAGATGGTAAATGACTCCCACCCTGATCCACTCATTTTTCCCCTCTACATCTCCCAACTGCTTTAGGAGTTGCTCAGAAGAAGGCACATTACTACATTTGTTTTGGAGTTGTAAGCACCTTAAAGGGTTGTGGGACCTAACTAAAGCTAGAATTATGCAGTTATCTGATACAGACGTCCCAATCTGCCCCAAGATGTGCATTCTCTTTGCACATATCCCAGATGTACATATGCCCCTGTCTAGGCTACTTCATACTTTATTTAGTGCTATCCAATGGATGATTGCACTCAACTGGAGGTCTCCCACAGTCATATGGTCTCCGGTGATTTCTAGGACTCTCAAAATATGTTTTCCATTCATTACATAACTCGTTACATCTGTTTCATAGCAAATGGGATAGCTAGGACAAATGTCCCTAATTTTCTTCTATTTGTTATAATGTTATTAAGAAGTCTCATGCATTACTTGTTTGATATTCCCATGATCTGCTTGACATATTGTTTATCATTCTGCCAGCGATGCCATGTTGTCTTATACAATGTATTTTGTTATGCATATATTCAGCTATGTACTGTACGGTTTTTGACTTTCCAATAAAAGCTTTTGTAAACAAAAAAAGTTTATTAAAACACTATAAACTCAAGGAGAGAATGTTAGGGTACAGGATACTCAAGAAGGGCCAAACATATAATTCCAGACTTTTAATTACAGTTAATATAGGAATAAAGACCTGTAATCTGTGTGTTTTTCAGACTGTAAAACACCACTAGCCAGCATAAGTACCTTTAGAATAAGCAGCACTGACTTCCTGCAATGTTCACTGACAGCTGCTTTGTACTCAGCTTCCAAGGACACTCTTCAGGAGCAAAGTTTATACTTGTGATGCTCCATACAGGGAGCCATCTTCCTGCTCGATGTATCCTCTGGCAAGGCAGCATAAAACCATTCTGGGGCATGAGACACAGGTCCAATCTTAGCTTCACCCTCCCCAGGTCACAGGCCTGGGGGAAAGAGAACTCCAACAGCCTCCTCTCCTGGCAACAGCCCAGGAAGCAAAGAACTTTTTAGATGCTCAAGCCAAATATTTACTGTATGTCCTTCCCTAGCATGCAGCACTGGCAATAAACCTCAAAGTGGTTGGCCAGAGATACTTAAAGTTTCATAACTCAACAATATTGTTTCTTAGTACAGTATCTGCTGAGAAGCACTCCCCTGCAACACACATAAGCAAACAATACCCCGAACATAGAGAAAACCCAATGAAAGCAGAACCATAAAAATCCAAGTTCAGGCTAACTACAGCCTAGCTGCAACAATAAATATAAGCTACTGTAGGCACATTCATGTATAGGGCAAAGTTCCTAAATGACCATGGCACAGAAGTTAAAAAAGCACACAAACAAGGGTTAAACACATTTTATAATTACATAAAGGCTAAACTCCTCAGTGCCCATTTACCAATTTGTTTAGAAGGGGTAAATCATAGCTGAAAGTCATGTTAAAGGTTACTTTTGTGGATCAGCTCTTCCTCATGTTGATTCTCTGGTGCTTTCAGAGTATAAAGAGCTATTAGAGTATTGATATTTAGGAAGAAATGGACTGTGGACTTCATTCATCCATTAGGTATGTAAGGTTCAACAAAGAAGATGGAGTATTATCAAATGCCTGGCACTTACATTAGGCTGCTCTGCATTACCTATGGAAACCTCCTGGGGCATTTTTTTGTGTGGTTTCTGATGCCGGTCATCACATGGCTGAGGTTTTGTGAGGGACCACTCTATTTTCAAAGACCCCCCTTCCTCCTGCAAAGGCATTTAAGCTGATATTACCATGCAGGAAAATCATGCCTTCTAAGCCAAGTTTTAACTTTTGATTGTAAAGGGAATCTCTTCTGGCCACAATTTGGTATAGTCAAGGTTGATTCTTTTATTTTGAATAATTGCTTAATTGAATACTTTATCTATAATTGTTAATTGTTGCCTTCCTCAGTAAGTCCATTAATTGGCAATATCAGTTCCACCTTTTGCTTCACTTTATGAGAGTGGAAATAAAAATACAAGTATAGCTATTTCTGCCTTCTCATTCTGGAAAGAAGAAACATTTTATAATATCAATAACTGACTTGTAATTTTCAAGTAACCTGCATTAAGAGCTGGAATGCTTGGTAAAGGATTTTTTTTTTTTTTGTGGAAGAGTCAGTTCACACTGTACGGCACACATTAGCACCACCAGAAAGGTACGTCGTGGGAGCAGTTCATCTGCCAGCAGGTACCAGTATACAGTATGTCTAATTACAGTAAAATCCTGAGAAAAGAGGCATACAGCCTGCTGTTCTCTTATTGTTATCATGAGACCATCATCTGTATCCTTCTAGTGTGGTTGGTCCTTGCTCATTCCTGGATTGGGCATTCCAGGGGATTAGGGACTGTGAGCATGCACATCAGGAGTGATGTTGGGGCTTGTTATCTCTAATCATT
The DNA here is from genome assembly GCF_965119305.1 of Pelophylax lessonae. Taxonomy (NCBI): domain Eukaryota; kingdom Metazoa; phylum Chordata; class Amphibia; order Anura; family Ranidae; genus Pelophylax; species Pelophylax lessonae. The sequence goes on along the minus strand of NC_138772.1, from coordinate 433,422,036 downwards.
TTAAAGACATTGGGGTTTATTTACTTAAGGCAAATCCACTGTGCAGTACAAGTGCACTGCAAGTGCACTTGGAAGTCCACTTGGAAGCGCAGTCGCTGTAGATCTGAGGGGGACATGCAAAGGGAAAAAAAACAGCATTTTTGCTTGTACATGATTGGATGATAGAAATCACCAGAGCTTCCCCTAATTTCAGATATTCCCCTTTAGATCTACAGCAAGTGCACTTGCAGTGCACAGTGATTTGCGTTTAATTAAAAAACAAAACCCAATGTTTCCCAGATATTATCAGGAAAACTGACAAGCAGAACCACTGAACGTTCCAAAACAGCTCTCAGGGGAGAAAGTAATGATGATTTATTTGGGTTTATTAAATAGGTTGAAGTGTGAAATTCTGGTTATAAACAGGCAAATCAGTCACAGGGAATGGCATTTGTTGGGTGCCCTGCCTATGCTTGTTGGGACTGATGCAGTTTAGTGAGTCTACTTGTCTCAACCAACTTCTCAATGCAGCACACATGTATTGACATGATGATTCCCTTTTCTATTAAGTGTTGGTCTACAAGCTGTGGTCTGTGTGTCTAGTGGTGCCCTCTGCTTGCTGCTATCCAGCCTTTGGCGCACTATTCCTTCCACTGAAACCAACTATGGGCCACATTTTTTTTCAATGGCACCAACAAGGTGTCATCAAACATCCTTAACACCAAGGATGGGGCACTATTAGTCCCACTGATTTCAACGATTGGGCACTACTTCTCCCACTGACACTAGTGATAGAACATTATTTCTCCCACTTATACCAATGATGGGGCACTATTCCACCTAATCCTGTCAACAAGAGCAATATACTCCCACTGACTACCAAGCCTAAAGTACTGTTAACATCCATTGGGGCTGAGGCATTTTCTAATCTCACTGGCCACAGTATGGCCCCCTAAAGTCTGAAGGACAGTATAGTGACCCTTTGTTTAGAAAGTTTCGAGACCACTGTTATAGAGGGAACTATCAGTGAATGATCACAGAGAAGTTCCAACAAATTAAAACATCTCTGTGTGAGCTAATAAGTACTTTTGACACCTGCAAGTGCTCATTTTTGCGTGAAAGTTAACCCCTACACATCACAAGGGATGCCACCATAAGGTAGTGTACGTTAGGTTAAAACAAATCTGGCTATTTTTAAGTTACCTTGTATTGATTAGGTTATCTTGCTTTCTATGTGTCTTTCTATCCAATTCCAAATGTATTTGCATTAGACTGTGGAGCTTTTTTTCCCTTCTTATAACAGCAAAGGGTTAATAATGCAATATATAATGCATGCAGCAGCCTTCACAGCAAGCCACAAGGTGTTCCACTTAATCATGTCATCTCCTGTGTACGTGCTCCTCTGTGTTCCTTCTTTCCATTTTACTGACATCTCATGTGATGTATTTATTTGTGGTCAAATTATGCAGCACCTCTCTGGCTGCCAACAAATTGCTGGAATGAACAGTGTCAGGAAAGCTGCATGTATTAGAGATGACTCTGCCCCAGGCAGATTTGTATTGATAGCTCTACACAGGGACCTATTGATCATGGTGCGCAAAGTCATGAAAAGCCCAAATACGCTGCAATTTACTGAATTTTTACATTGAGAAACTTTGGCGTAATTTATCAAGCTGACTTGTAGAATTGTATTGTGGTTTGGGGGCCTCCATGGACTATAGTGTGAGCCCATTTTAATGCAAAAAAAACACTGATTTCCCAGAATAAAATCATACCTGCACAGAATATGTATTTTAGTTTTGCCTCATCATACTCCTTTCCCAGGCAAGGTAAAAAATAAACCTTGAGAATGTAGCAAGGTACAGTTTACAGATGATTACAAATTCATAATTGGTTTTCGAGATTTTACTCATTTTATAGAAATCATATTGGACTCTTGTTTTTTCATTAACTGTTTTCTACTCCTCCTTTGGCAGAAATGTCAGACTAAAACCAAAGTACCAGTACTTCTCAACTTTTCATCTCAGCCAGTATTGAGCCAAAAACTTAATACTGCTAGCCTGTTACACTTATGGCTGTAAATCAGAATTCTCTAAAGTATAAAATGTCAAAATAAACCTATGCCCGAAGCATGTTATGCTTGCCCTACTTGCACTCCCCTGTCCTTCCTTTTCTGACAGGGGGAAGAGAAATTTCCAGTACTTCCGAGGAAAGATGACTCACTGCCCTTCTCCCGAGAGAAAGAGAGTGAGTGGAATTGCCAAGGGACACAGGTATTACAGAGTGTTCCGGATGCGCACCCCAGGGGGCAAACAGGGGCGTGGTACTGGGAGGACATCCTTGGATGCCCTCCCGCAACAACAGAGCCATGCTGTATCCGTCTTTCGGGTATAGCACAGGCCTGAAGTGGTTTACAGTGTAACCCCAGTGAAATTTTTTTTTGCAGAGTTTTTGGACAGAGTTGAGTTAAACAATGAAAAACTGATATCAGGACTGTATGGTTCTCTGGGTCCCCACCAGGGAGATTTAAAGTGAATGTCTGGGCTAAAAAAAAAAAAAAAAAAAAATTCAGCACATCTCTGCAATTGATGAATATAATAAAGAATTGGCACTCAATTCCAAGTGGATAATAGGTAAATAATTAACATTCAGTGTATAAGTGAAAAAAATGTATACAAACGCAGATATATGAATATGAATAAAGTGCAAAGTAACAATAGATCCCAAAAGGGTGCAATAATAAATAATAATATTGTGCAGTGATGAAACTGTAAATTAATGCAAATATTTAATAAAGTGCTGCTAGTCCAAAGGTAAAGTGATCAGTGATCTATGCACCACAAATGAATCTCTTAAAGGAAAAAATATAATATAAATTGGCGCTATACACTGAGTGAGCAAAAAAGGTCAACTGCTGTATGCACCTGTGAAATATGTAATCTTAGCAGCATGTTGTGAAACAACAATACAATGTATTTATAACTCAAAGCTGGCAATAGGGTGCAAAAGAGAGTGCAGATCAAGAAAAATGTCAGTGCAAAAACACTAAGTGCAATAATGACTTCTCAAACAATATGCGCACTCCCAATTCAACATATATATATAGTATATGAAGTATATATATATATATATATATATATATATATATATATATATATATAAATAGCACTACATAAAAAATCATAAATAATTGATCATAAAAATGTCCAAGTGCTCAATGCAAAAAAACGAAATGGTACAAAATATTGCACTAGAGATAAAACAGAGCGTCCATGTGCATAGTGCTAAAAATGAATGGAAAGGTGCTCCAAATATAAGACTCATGAATCTTCCGTTTCAGCAAGATGTGTCACCATAAAACTGTGTTCCAAGGTGGCTAAATCCCAAAAAATGAGTGAAGTGGCCGCTCACCTCCAGCAACACTCAAAAACAAAAGAGCGTTGTTAGTAAATTCTGGATACTCCTCTCTGTGGGGGCTGGTGGGGCCTAATTCTCAATCACTTGCTTCCAAATGGGTACTGGCACAGTGACTAGTTGTCACAGCACTTCCAAGGGCTCACTGGGCAGCTTCCTTCATATTCCCCTCATGGTAGAGATATAAATGGGGACATTCTCATGGTGCAGTATGTAACAGATTTTATTTATAAAAAAACAAGTAGACTTACTGTTCAGTAATATATTGCAGGCAAGACACCGCAGACTTGCGGTAGAAATCGATGCTTCCGGTCATGGCCATAGACCAGAAGTGACGTCACCCGGCTCCTCCCGATGCCTTGCGTCACAAACAATCGAGACTTTCTCAAGGTTATATCCTTATCCTATGATAGGGTATATTTTCCAGTCCATCACGCTCTCCACTTTTTTCTTTTTTATGACCCCTGGCATAAATACTCAGTCAGTCTATCCTCTCAGTCAGTTATCTAACAAATCCAGTTAGGTATTGGTTGCCACCAAGGAACTGCATTGACTAACTGGTAAGTCATTGGACTGCCTGGGGTCATGTGAATTTGCGCTGTATTAATCTGACTTTATCTGTAAGTAGGCTGACCTAATCTGTCATATGTGAACATTTCTTTAGGTCTTTTATGTCTTTTTGGTCTTCTCACAGAATCTGGTTCTTCTCCATCCATGTTCTCTAGTTGTATTTCTTTTCTTACAGCTAATTCTCGACTTGGTAGAGGCAATTCTGGTTCTAACCCAACCATTTCCTCTTCCTGAATCTGGCAGTCGGCCTCTGTCCAGTTTTCCTGTTCATGGACTGGTTCTAATGATATTGCTGTTGCACGATGGAACTCTTTTACAAAGGTCTTAAGGGAGGTATATGTTCAGTCTGGTACTTTTGTTCAGGTGCAGGATGGTCATGATTTACTGTAGGCACTGGTAAATCAGGATACTACCATGATTCCTCATTTAAGCATTCCTCCTCCTGGGCCATGTCCATCTCTATGTCTTTTCCATTACTCACTTGTCTTTTGCTCACTGGTACTTTTTGGAATGCGGTTTTCAACAGGTAAGTCATTCACTGGTAGTAAAAGGTTTATGTGCAATACACAAATAGAGATGTACAGAACTGTTCGCCGGCGGACAGTTCCCGGCGAACTTAGCATGTTCGCGTTCGCCGCTGCGGGCGAACATATGCGATGTTCGGTCCGCCCCCCATAATACATCATTGAGGCAAACTTTGACCCTGAACTTTACAGTCAGCAGGCACATTTCCAGCCAATCAGCATACCTCCCTCCCACACCCTCCCACCTCCTATAAATAAGCAAGGGCAGCATCCATCTTAGATCATTCTGAAGCAGTGTGTGTAGTGAGAGTAGGGAGAGCTGCTGCTGCTGCTGCTGCTGTTAAGCTAGGGACAGTTAGTCAGTGTTCCTGGTCTTGCAGTGTTCTTGGTCCACTACTGCTGTAAGGACAGCACCCCAAAAAGCCCTTCTAAGGGCTGGTATTTGTGTAATTTTTTTATATATATATATATATATATATATATATATATATATATATATATATATATATATATATATATAGCGTCCCCAAAAGCCCTTTTAAGGGCTGGTAATTGAGTTGTTTCTTCTTATATATATATATATATATATATATATATATCTAGTGTCCCCAAAAGCCCTTTTAAGGGCTGGTAATTGAGGATTTTTATTTATTTATATATATACATATATATATATCTAGCGTCCCCAAAAGCCCTTTTAAGGGCTGGTAAGGTAATAGAGTTTTTTCTTTATATATATATATATATATATATATATATATATATATATATATTGTACACTGTGACTGCAGTTGCCTGCCCGCTGTGTGTGAGAGGCCACAGACCTACCACAGACTGTACTGTGTGCACACCACACTCATTTCGGGTGGCACAGGCACAGTACCTTGCATTTTAAAAAATATTTTTTTTTTTCCTCTGTCATAATTGCAGTGAGTGCTGTGTCAGGTCCACAGAGTGCACTGTACCCACTGCAGTGCACTGCCCACCACTGATATATATACGGTGGCACAGCATCTTGTTGCAATAAATTGAAAAAAAAATATTTTTTATTATTGCAGTTGTCTGGGCTGCCAGTGACTGTCAGGTCCACAGAGTGTACTGTGCCCACTGCAGTGCCACTGTGTGACCACCCACCACTGATATATAAGGTGGCACAGCAGCTTGCAAAGTAAAAAAATATATATATATTTTTTAATTGCAGTTGCCTGGGTGCCAGTGACTGCTGTCAGGTCCACAGAGAGTGTACTGTGCCACTGCCTACCCACCACTGATATATAAGGTGGCACAGCAGCTTGCAAAGTAAAAAAATATATATATATTTTTTAATTGCAGTTGCCTGGGTGCCAGTGACTGCTGTCAGGTCCACAGAGAGTGTACTGTGCCACTGCCCACCCACCACTGATATATAAGGTGGCACAGCAGCTTGCAAAGTAAAAAAAAATATATATTTTTTTTAATTGCAGTTGCCTGGGTGCCAGTGACTGCTGTCAGGTCCACAGAGAGTGTACTGTGCCACTGCCCACCCACCACTGATATATAAGGTGGCACAGCAGCTTGCAAAGTAAAAAAAAATATATATATATTTTAATTGCAGTTGCCTGGGTGCCAGTGACTGCTGTCAGGTCCACAGAGAGTGTACTGTGCCACTGCCTACCCACCACTGATATATAAGGTGGCACAGCAGCTTGCAAAGTAAAAAAATATATATATATTTTTTAATTGCAGTTGCCTGGGTGCCAGTGACTGCTGTCAGGTCCACAGAGAGTGTACTGTGCCACTGCCCACCCACCACTGATATATAAGGTGGCACAGCAGCTTGCAAAGTAAAAAAATATATATATATATTTTAATTGCAGTTGCCTGGGTGCCAGTGACTGCTGTCAGGTCCACAGAGAGTGTACTGTGCCACTGCCCATCCACCACTGATATATAAGGTGGCACAGCAGCTTGCAAAGTAAAAAAAAAAATATATATTTTTTAATTGCAGTTGCCTGGGTGCCAGTGACTGTCAGGTCCACAGAGTGTACTGTACCCACTGCCCAACACTCCTATAGGGGTGGCACAGCACCTTGCACTCATAGTACAACAGTAACAACACATTAAAAAAAAAAATGACAGGCAGAGGCAGGCCACCCCGCAAGGGCCGTCGTGGTCGTGGTGCTGTGATTTCCTTAGGCCCTAGAATAATGCCCAGTGTTCAGAGGCCACCACAGACCCTGAACTCAAAAAATTCTGAGGCCATAGTTGACTGCCTTACACAGGACACCCAATCGTCTACAGCTTCCGCTCGGAACCTTAATGCACCATCCTCCTCCAGCTCAGCTTCGGGCACCTCTCAATTTACCACTCGCCAGCCAGCCGGCACCACCACCAACACTAGCACCACAGCCGCTTCACTTGATCCGTCAGAGGAGTTATTTTCACATCAGTTGGAAGAAATAAGTGATGCGCAACTATTAGTGCCAGAGGATGTAGATAACGGGGATATGTCTCAGTCAGGCAGCATTATACACATGGACGTACATTGTGATGATGATGATGATGATGTTGTACCTGCTGCTGCTGCCTTTGCTGAGTTGTCAAGTGAAGCGGCTGATGATGACGATGTGTCTGTGGATGTCACCTGGGTGCCTGCTCGAAGAGCAGAAGAAGAGGGGGAAAGTTCAGATGGGGAGACAGAGAGGAGGAGGAGACAAGTTGGAAGCAGGGGGAGGAGGTCATCGCAAGGAGCTAGTGGCGCAGTCAGACAGCATGTAGATTCGGCACCCGGGGTCAGCCAGACAGCACGCCAATCAACGCAAGCTATTGCCACCACCAGAATGCCGTCCTTGCAAAGCTCAGCAGTGTGGCATTTTTTTTGTGTGTCTGCCTCTGATATCAGCGATGCCATTTGTAACCTGTGCCAAAAGAAACTGAGACGTGGGAAGTCCAACACCCACCTAGGTACAACTGCTTTGCGAAGGCACATGATCTCACATCACAAACGCCTATGGGATCAACACATGAGTAAAAGCAGCACACAAACTGAAAGCCACCATCCTCCTCCTGGTCCAGCATCTTCAGCCACGTCAACCACTGCTGTCCTCCATGCCCCCTATCAACAACCCGCCCCTCCGCCTCTCACCTTCAGCAGTTCCTGCTCACCTGCCCACAGTCAGGTGTCTGTCAAGGAAATGTTTGAGCGTAAGAAGCCAATCTCACAGAGTCACCCCCTTGCCCGGCGTCTGACAGCTGGCTTGTCGGAACTCTTAGCCCGCCAGCTTTTACCATACAAGCTGGTGGAGTCTGAGGCCTTCAAAAAATTTGTCGCTATTGGGACACCGCAGTGGAAGGTACCCGGCCGAAATTATTTTTCACAAAAGGCAATCCCCAACCTGTACTCTATTGTGGAAAAGGAAATCATGTCACGTCTGGCACACAGTGTTGGGGCAAGGGTCCATCTGACCACTGATAGCTGGTCTGCAAAGCACGGTCAGGGCAGGTATATAACTTACACTGCGCATTGGGTAAACCTGCTGGCGGCTGCCAAGCATGGAATGCGTGGCTCTGCTGCAGAGGAGTTGGTCACACTGCCACGACTTGCAGGCAGGCCTGCTGCCACCTCCTCTACTCCTCCTACTCCATCCTCTTTGCTAACCTCCTCGGCTGAGTCCTCTTCTGCTGTTGCGTCTTGCTCCACACCAACTGCACCCCCCCAGCTCCCCAGGGGCTATTCCACATGCCGGATACGACAGTGTCACGCTGTCTTGGGGTTGACTTGCCTGAAAGCAGAGAGTCACACCGGACCAGCACTACTGTCCGCCCTGAACGCACAGGTGGATCAGTGGCTGACCCCGCACCAACTGGAGATCGGCAAAGTGGTGTGTGACAACGGCAGCAATTTGTTGGCGGCATTGAATTTGGGCAAGTTGACACATGTGCCGTGCATGGCACATGTGTTGAATCTGATTGTGCAACGTTTTGTGCAGAAGTACCCAGGCTTACAGGATGTCCTCAAGCAGGCCAGGAAGGTGTGTGGCCATTTCAGGCGTTCCTACACGGCCATGGCGCACTTTGCAGATATTCAGCGGCGAAACAACATGCCAGTGAGGCGCTTGATTTGCGACAGCCCAACACGTTGGAATTCAACACTGCTAATGTTCGACCGCCTGCTCCAACAAGAAAAAGCGGTCAACGAGTATTTGTATGACCGGGGTGCTAGGACAGCCTCTGCAGAGCTGGGTATTTTTTTGCCACGTTACTGGACGCTCATGCGCAATGCCTGTAGGCTCATGCGTCCTTTTGAGGAGGTGACAAACCTAGTGAGTCGCACCGAAGGCACCATCAGCGACATCATCCCATATGTTTTTTTCCTGGAGCGTGCCCTGCGAAGAGTGCTGGATCAGGCCGTAGATGAGCGTGAAGAGGAAGAGGAAAAGTTGTGGTCACCATCACCACCACCAGAAACAGCCTTACCATCGCTTGCTGGACCTGCGGCAACACTGGAAGAGGAGTGTGAGGAAGAGGAGTCAGAGGAGGAATGTGGCTTTGAGGAGGAGGAACACCAACCACAGCAGGCATCCCAGGGTGCTCGTTGTCACCTATCTGGTACCCGTGGTGTTGTACGTGGCTGGGGGGAAGAACACACCTTCAATGACATCAGTGAGGACGAGGAATTGGACATGAGTAGCTCGGCATCCAACCTTGTGCAAATGGGGTCTTTCATGCTGTCATGCCTGTTGAGGGACCCTCGTATAAAAAGGCTGAAGGAGAACGACCTGTACTGGGTGGCCACGCTACTAGACCCCCGGTATAAGCAGAAGGTCTCTGATATGTTACTCAATTACCGGCAGTCGCAAAGGATGCAGCAGCTACAAAATAAGTTGAAAAGTATGCTTTACACAGCATATAAGGGTGATGTCACAGCACAACGGGAATCCAACAGGGGAAGAGGTGAAAGTAATCCTCCTCCTACCACCACAACCACGCCGGCAAGGACAGGACGGTTTACAGACGTCTTGTTGATGGAGGACATGCGGAGCTTTTTTAGTCCTATGCATCGCCACAGCCCTTCGGGGTCCACCCTCAGAGAATGACTCGACCGACAGGTAGCAGACTACCTTGCCTTAACTGCAGATATCGAAAACTCTGAGGAGCGATGAACCCCTTGACTACTGGGTGTGCAGGCTTGACCTGTGGCCTGAGCTATCCCAATTTGCCATTGAACTTCTGGCCTGCCCTGCTTCAAGTGTGCTGTCAGAAAGGACCTTCAGCGCAGCAGGAGGTATTGTCACTGAGAAGAGAAGTCGCCTAGGTCAAAAAAGTCTTGATTACCTCACGTTTATTAAGATGAATGAGGCATGGATCCCGAAGGGACTGACAGTGGGGGAAGCATTTGACTAAAAAAGGCCTGGTGATGACTGAGATGCCTTGGCCTAAAAATGGTCCACACGCTGCTGTATATAATCATTCTCTGCATGCCGGATGACTTACGTGACGTCTCCGCCACCAACTACGGTTCAAGCCGCAATGTTTTAGTGCACTTTCTGCCTTGAAAACCTCAATTTTTCAGGCCGCTGCTACAGCAGCGGCTGCAACAATACCTGCTTTTTCATGCATGTGTACATGCTTAATTTTTCTGGCCTCTGGTGCTACACTGTGGCTGCAAAAAAAACAAAAAAAAAGGCACATACATGTGTCAATTCCCCTTCATGATCGTTACCTTGTCGTGGTGAAGGGGCTTGCGAATCACAATGAAGCGATCACCTCTAGGATTGTGTTGGCACACCCCAGATGATAAGGTCGTTGCTTCATTGTGTACAGACCAAAAGCGATCCGCAGGATAATTTTTCATAGAAAAAACATTCATTTTCTTTCATTCTTTCTGCGGAGCTGGGTATTTTTTGGCCGCGTTACTGAATGCTCATGAACAATGGCTGTAGGCTCATGCGTCCTTTTGCGGAGGTGACAACCCTGGTGGTCAGTCGAACCCAAGGCAACATCATCGACCTCATCCCATATGCGTTTTTTCTGGAGCGTGCCCTGCGAAAAGTACTGGATCAGGCTGTAGATGAGCATGAAGAGGAAGAGTTGTGGTCCACTCCCCATCACCACCAGAAGCAGCCTTGTCGTTGTCAATTGCTGGACCTGTGGCAACGCAGAGAGAGGAGTCTGAAGAAGAGAAGTCAGAGGAGGAAGGTGGCTTTGAGGAGGTGGAATACCAGCCACAGCAGGCATCCCAGGGGGCTTGTTCTCACCTTTCGGGGACACTTGGTGTTGTACGTGGCTGGGTGGAGGAAGAGACCTTCAATGATGTCAGTGAGGACAAGGAACGGGACATGGCTAGCTTGGTATCCAACCTTGTGCAAATGGGGAGTTTGCGGTTGTGCAAATGGACTGACTGACTGTTGTTAAACGGGGAGTTTGGTCTGTCAGAGTTTGGTCTGTCACTGTGAAGCGGGCGTAACCCTTACACTACTTGACCGATAAAACATCATACCTGATCGTATTCACACACTGGATGTTTTAAAGCACGTTATTCCAAACAATTTAGGAATGTTAGGTGATTTATGCCCTTTATGGATCAAAACCCGACTCTGCGTCAACTACGTAATTTTCCATGGGAGTTTTGCCATGGATCCCCCTCCGGCATGCCACAGTCCAGGTGTTAGTCCCCTTGAAACAACTTTTCCATCACTATTGTGGCCAGAAAGAGTCCCTGTGTGTTTTAAAATTCGCCTGCCTATTGAACTCTATGTCGGTTCGCCCGGTTCGCCGGTTTTTAGGTTCGCGACATCACTATACACAAATAGTCTTTTTACCAGTTTCTGGTTGGATCTTGTAAACAGGCCCATCTATTATTCTTTCCACCACTCTGTGCACTAAGTTTTCCCAGTATGGGCAAAGCTTACCCGGACCTCCTCTTTCTGAAAGATTTCGTACCAAGACCCGATCCCCTGGCTGAAGAGGTACTTCTTTCCCTTTTGATTTTTGGCTATTTTTCAAATGCAATTTTGTAAGCTTCTTGCAATTTGAATGACCACTTCTAAGCAAATGTCATGTGACTTTGTGTCTCTTTTTCTGAGTTTAGGTTAAGCATCAGGCCAAATGGAAATCGTGGATATCTTTCAAACAATAAGAAGAATGGTGAGCAACCTTGGGTTGCTCATTTCCTCCCACCTGATTTTGATTCCTCTCTTTTGTTGCCGTGATACTCCTCCTTCAGCTTCATTATGTTACTTATCTGATGCCAGTGCTCTACCCCCCCGGCGACATCCCTGCTACCTTTTCTCTTTCCGTTCCCCCTGCTTCTCTCTTTTCCTCCCTCCATCCCTCTTTCTTTCTCCCTCTTCCCTCTCTTCCCCTGTACGTACACTCATGTGTTTACTAAATACGTCCTAGCCGTGATGTGCCTCAATGGCATGGTTATGCTTTTGCACTCACCATAATTCCTGTCTACGTTTTCAATCTGTATATGTAACCCCTGTATTTACCACTATAGTTGTTGACTTCACTTTTGTCGCTCTGTTTTCTCAATAATATTTTCCTTTGGAGGTGAATGAGTCTCGGAGTCGCCTCTATCTACGTAATAGCGGGCGGGAGGTCGCATCGCCCAGCGCGGGCACAGCTTGTTCCCTTTACGGGGTGCCTGTGTGCCGGCGGCGACAGCCCCACCTCCTCTCATCCAGGTTACTCGCGGTTTGCTCTTGCAACCGCCTGTATGTACAGTTGGGTTTTGTATTTATGGTTCCTGTAACACCATGTTATTCTGCACATTGCTGTATGTATTCTTCTGTTCATTGTTCTTCTGATGCTTCTCTTCACCTGTAAACCTTAATAAAACGTTTGAACAAGAAGAAGGGTGAGCATCCAGTGGCTTCATGTCTGGTACAATAATATGCATGAACCAGATGTGGAAGATGTTCTTTCCAGTCAGAATTTTTCTTCTCCTCCAGTGTGTGAAGCATCTGCAACAAAGTATGGTTCAGTCTTTATACTGGATTACCCTGCGGGTGGTAAGGGGTAGTCCTTGAATTAGATATCCCTGCCAATTGTTGCAGTGTCTGGAACAAATTATTCTCAAATTCTCATCCTTGATCATGATGTAGTTTCTCTGGATATCGAAAGCCTGTTATGAAATCCTGAAAGATCTTCTCAGCTGCTGTTTTTCCTTGTTTGTTCTTTGTTGGGTACGCTTCTGCAAAGCGAGTGAAATGATCCATAAGGACAAGTATGTATTTGTACCCTCCTTTGCTTTGCTCCAAGTGAAGATAAACCATGGACACCAACTCAAAGGGTGAACTTGTGGTGATCAAACCCATGTGTGCTCTTTCAGGAATGTTTAGATGCTTTTGTTTGCTACAGTTGCACTTACACTTCAATTTCTTTCGGCATAAATGGCCAGTAAAATCGTTCACATGCTAAATGGGTTACTTTATCAGTGCCAATGTGACCCATGTTATCATGGAGGTTTTTCAACACCAATGGTTTAAACCTTTCTGGTAGGACCAGCTGTTACCGATTTCCAGTGTGTCGGTAGAGAATCCCTTCTCAACTATGAGCTTGTTCCATTCATGTATCAGACCTTTTGTTTCTCTGGTCATGCCTTTCTTTTCTTGTTATATTGTTTGGAGTCCAGTTGCTTTCCTTAAGCTTGACCACTTCCGTAATACTGATATCATCCTGTTGTAAATCTCTGACATCCTCCTGAGTCATTGGGTATACCATCTGCCCTCTCAGCATTTCTTTTTCCAAATAACTTGCTGAGCGGAGGGTCAGTGAAGCCACCCATGGAACCTCTTCAACAACAATGGCTTTGCTCCCCTGCCACAAAGCTGACACCACCTCAGATGGTACCGCCCTCTCTGTAATCTTTCAGATGGTCTGTGAGGTATACAGGATATTGTGAAAGTGTATCTGCATCAGTGTTCTGTTTACTTGGCCTGTACTTAATATCAAAAATGGAAATTGGCTAACTTGTCGAACCAACGATGACCCATTGCATTTAATCTGGTGGTACACAAAACATATGTCAATGAGTTGTTGTCTGTGTACACTTTAAATGTTGGAGCATAGTACAAGTAATCTCTAATTTTGTCACAGATTGCCCACTTGAGGGCTAAAAACGTAAGTTTGCCAGAATGCAGGTGGTAATTGCGTACTGCTGGAGTCAACATTCTCGAGCTAAATCAAATAACACAAAGTTTTCCTTCTTGTTGTTAATAAATGACAGCACCTAGGTCTTCACTGGCTGTATCGGTGTGCAATTCAAAGTGTAAGTCAAAATCAGGGTATACCAGGATTGGTGGGTTGGTAAGCACATCCACAAATGTTGATGCAACAGTTTGGTGTCTGGGTGGCCACTGGATTGGTGTTTTGGATGACAATTGTTCTTTAATCCAACTTTACTCAATTAGTTTTGGTAGTTTTTTTTAACAGAGTCTACCTCAGGGTTCTGCAAAAGTTCATAAAGTGGCCTAGTTAAGAGAATTCTTGAATGAAGGACCTGTAATAGCTCAGGAAACCTAACAAAGATCTGACTTCTCCAACTGTTTTTGGTTCTTTCTTTTTCAGTTGTAATACAGCTTTAAGATCATTTTGGTTTCGGAATCTGCTGTTTGAAAAATTCACATTTCTCTGGTCAGAGTTTGATGCCATTCTTACGCATTCTGCAAAGCACTTGTCTAAGGTCATCGACATGCTCTTGAAAGTTTTGGAGTAGCAAAGTACATCATCCAGGTATGGGGAACAATATTTGTCTCTTATGCCCTCTGGAACACTTTTGATGCACCTCTTAAAGGCTTCTGGAGAATTAGTTAGCCCAAATACGCTTCCACCCATAGAGTCCCCAGGAGTACTAAAATCTGTCATATGTCTTGACTCCTCATCCATGAACCCATGATGATAAGCAGTACCCTGGTCCAGTATCGAGAACCATGTAAATCCTCCTAGACTATCCAGCAAATCTTGGATTCTTGGTAATGGGTGTCTGTCTGGAATAGTCTTTCGCTTTAACTCTTGAAAATCAACACATAACCGTAATCTATTGTCCTTCTTTCAGACACAGACAACAGGTGATGAGTAGGCAGAGGAAGATTTCTTTATCCAATCTCGGTCAAGAAGGTTTTGAACATATTCCTTAACTTTCTTGTATAAGGGTTTTGGAATTGATTAATACTGTAGCATTTCTGGATGGGTGTTTCATCTTTCAGATATATCTTCAACTTCAGATTTGGGATACTTCCCATGTCTCCGTCACCTTGAAAAAAGACATCTCATTTATCATATAGCATTTGTCTGGCTATCTCCTGTTCTTGTTTTGAGAGATGTTCTAAATTCATAGGTGGATGCCACCTAATACTTTTGTTAATGGGTAATTGACTCCCACTTTCCTCTTGATTCAGCTGATTTACTTGAACCTCACTTTTCTTATGGTTGCTTACATTCTCGACACCAACAATTGGAGTGAAGAGTAGGACTTCAGATATTTCAGTAATGGTACCAGCACTGTTCTTGGAGAAAGGTAAATGTCATGTTGAGCATGACTCAGGACAGGGATCTTCACATTTTTAGAGATTTCACTTGGCACGTCTACCACTGCAGGAAATAGTTCAAGGCCATCTTGGACTGGACATTCTGGAAGTGGTTCAAATGGCATGACTCCTCCTTCAGGACATATTCTAATGCTGTACTTGACTTCGCAAAGTTCACCTCTTCTAATTGTGAGTCCTTTCTTCCCCACTGTGACCACACAACTGTCAGACATTTCTTACGAATCTGTACCTTGAATGACATCGACAATATTGTTAATTATACCCTGTCTTACTTTCATAGCTTCACTCAGCAGAATAATCAGTTCCTGAGCAGGGATCTGCGAACGGTTCGACCCGAGCATGAGTTCAGGCCGAACATTGGCTCTTCACCCATGAGACGAACACCCAAATTATCAAATATTACCACTTGTTCGGCCCGCCGAATGACCACAATGGACTGCGCCGCAGCAGAATCGGAAGCCCTGATTGGCTGAAGCATTGAAAGCTTTGCCCAATCAGGGCACAGAGCACTGTCAGAGTAATGCTTGGAGAAAGTAATGATGACTCTATCCAATCATGGTTTATTGCTCTTAGTCCCACCCCATACTATAAAATAATTCTTTCAATAGCGGCCATTTGTACTGTGATATCAGTGTGGAGAGAGATAGAACAGGGCTCTGTTCAGTGCTACTAGAAAGTTAGAGTGCTATAGTGTGTTATTCTGAATCTTTTATCAGTGTAGGATATCAGTTTAGTGTGAATCTAGTGATAGTTCAGTCAGTGTGAGTGTAGTGCCACTATTCATTCTTACTTTAGTGTAAATGTAGTGATAGTACAGTTAGTGTGAGTGTAGTGACCTGACCATTCATTTTTACTTTAGTGTCAGTTTGTTTTGTCAGGGCAGGTTTACTGCATTATAGTTCAGTGCATTAGTGCACATTTTGCAAAGTATATTTCTGTGCGTTACTGCACATTTAATGCAGTATATTTCTGTGCGTTACATGCCATTTAACTCAGTATATTTCAGTGTGTTACGTGCTGTATAACACAGTATCGTTCTGTGTGTTAGTGCAAGTATCGCTCTGTGTGTTAGTAAGCCCCCGTTCACACTGGGGCGACCTGTCAGGCGACCTGGTCGCCTGACAGGTCGCCGTAGGTCGCCTTGCATTGAGAAGCTATGGACCCGTTCTAATAGGAGCGACACAAGTCGCTCCGACTTAGAAAAAGGGTCCGGAGCTTCTTTGGGGCGACCCGGAGCGACCTGCATAGACTTCAATGTTATGAAGTCCGTGCCGGCCACTCCGAGGTCGCGGTGCGAGCAGCGCGCCGCAACCTCGGAGGTCGCCACGGGAAGTAGCGTCGCCCCAGTGTGAACGGGGCCAAAATGTAACTTTTTTTGCTTTATGAATGCAATTATTTCTGCAGCAGCTTCTATACACAGTACAGATGGGCCACTTTACAGGTAGACTAAGGGGACCCCCCAGGCACTATATTAAAAGGAATTTTTCATTTTATTGTTATTTCTCATTTTGATGCATCAGTAAATCACTGCTCATTGAAAAATAACGTTTTCCACAAACTTTTTTTTCATTGATACATGTCCCCCAGGGGAGTACCTGGACCCCCATAACCATTGTATGCCCAATTACTTGCATAAGCCTTCAAAATGGGCACTTTTGATTTTTCCAGTTCGGGTCCCATAGACTTCAATGGGGTTCATTATTCGGTTCTGAACTTTTGCGATGTTCAAAAGTTCTGGTGCGAACCGAACTGGAGGTAGTTCGGCCCATCCCCAGTCCTGAGCACTGTTTGACTGGTTACTGTTTTCTCTGATCAATTCTTCAATGACGTTAAACCCAAGAAGTGAATTGTCATTATAGCATTCTCTCACCAGCATTGGAACATGAATGGCAAAGTTTCCCTGTCCATTACTTTTGAGTTCAAGAAGTACTTCAATCGATCCTATAAATGGAATGACAGAGCTATTGGCAGCAGTGACTTGGAACTGGCTGTCACAGACTAGATCTTTTATAGGCTTTACAGAAACATCTGGAAGAAACTTTCATAGCCATGTTTATCCCACCATGCTGACTTGAGCTCCTGTGTCCAACAGCATTTCAACAAGAACACAATTCATCCAACAGGACAGCATACATTTTCTTCCAATTAGTTGTGATACTCATTGTTTTGATGACTTACTTTTTTTAAGAATTGACTTTGTTGAACTTTGAGTAGGCACACAATTTACCTTAGCATGCGACAGATGATTTGAAGTGGTCACTGGTTGTCCCGCACCAGCAACCGTCTGCCGTTTCCCGCCGTTGTCCTCTTCTTCAAGCAGCCAACCGCTTTGTGTCCTGTCTGGCCACAGCAGAAACAATGGCAGCAATCCTGATTTCCTAGTTGGATTCAGTTGTCACATATGCGCTTGCTTTTGGCTTAATCTGGAACTTGAACATTTGTTAATGGCATAGCAATTTGGTTTTTAACTTTGGCAGTAGGTTGCATCATCTTTTCAAGTTTTTTTTGTGAGAGCAGAAGCCTGAGCTGTCAATTCCATTAAAGCGGTATGATTTGCTCTAACTTCTCCCTCAACTCTCTTTTGTAACATTTTATAACTTTTCTCGTTATCTTCTTGTGCCTGGGATGAACTAACAGTCAGCAGCTTGTGTCTGTACAGTGTACAGTGCTTAAACACTTCTGCCTCTCTGTTTCTTCATTGACTGATTTTGTGACCTGCTCTAGGATAAAATCGTTAGTCACTGTTAAGTCAGAGATGTAAGGCTTAATGTCCAAGCTGATATTATAATTTGTCTCGTTTAGCCCCTGATACAGTGTATGACAGAATACATCTTGCACCAGTCTTTTTTCATAGTTAAACTCTAATCCCTCATGTTGTGATGCAGAAAGAACTTTTTGTATCAACCCTATTAGCCTATAAACAAACTGCTGTGGTGTTTCCCTATCTTGCTATTTAGCATTGCTAAGCCCTTGAAACCACTCAGTACAACTTCGTTCTCGCATATGTGACTTTAAGAACCTTTTCCACTAAGCAGTGATATCATCTTTGCTGGTCAACAGGTCAACATGTCTTTAAAATTACCTTGTTTGATCATTCTTAATACTGTGTGTAACAGAACCGCAACCCACACTGTACTTGTGGACTTACTTCAGTACACGACTTTCTCCCAGTCGTGAACATAGATATCAGATTTTCCAGCCTCCCCCATACAAAGCTAGCCGACAATTTAGCTTGTACTGGAATCTTCTCCTTTATTAAACAGTTTCACACTCAATTTATACACACATGAGCACATCCCCCTCCTGATCAGATTACCACACACAGGTCAGAGGTGGCCTGATTACATTATCTTATGCAGATGAAATTGTATACAGAAATAGAATTAACCTGAACTAATTATCTAACCACCTGGACAGAAACGATGTGAGTTCATTAACATTTAACAATGGAACAGACAGGCTTAACAGGATACACATCTCACCTCAATACACAGACAATAGGGAGAGCCTGTCTCTAACATTGAAGTTCAATACACACTATCATAAGTAAACACAGAACCCATCTGAAGCAATCCAAACCATTACGTATCTGTCTTTCACTCCCAATGACAGTGAGTACTGTCACACTGTGCGTATGATTTCAGATTCAGATCATTTTTCTTTCAGACTCTCATGAATTTGTCTACATATACTGCTGTAACTCATATCTGAACCACAATCTGAAATTACACCACCATGCATTTTGAATTCTTGTAATAAGGCAACATTTCAGCTGATCACTTCTCATGTAGTCCACAATGAATTCAACGAGTTCAAGTTCATTGGTATCAGTCACTGCTGGAACTTCAATGTCTCTTCATCTTCCAGTGACGGAGGGACTCTATGAAGGTGGTCTTCACTAAGCAGATGAAGTTGCTTTTAAAAGTCCCCCTACAGTGCACGAAGAGAAGACGCCATCTCTGCTGAAACCTGAATACAAGCACTCACGAGGCAGGCGGCACTCACAGTTCTCCCTGTAGCTCCACCCTCAGATTTGTGCTGGTCTCATGCTTCCATTCCACTGGTGGTGCCACGTATCCGGACTGAGCCCCCAAAATGTTACCGGTCTCAGACTTGAATGAATGAGAGACAATAACTGTAGAATGGTGAGAAAATG
The DNA here is from genome assembly GCF_965119305.1 of Pelophylax lessonae. Taxonomy (NCBI): domain Eukaryota; kingdom Metazoa; phylum Chordata; class Amphibia; order Anura; family Ranidae; genus Pelophylax; species Pelophylax lessonae. The sequence continues at coordinate 433,402,861 of NC_138772.1, read as the reverse complement.
AGAGCAGTTTTATTCTGCCATGTTCTGGCTCTTTCTCTACTTTATTTTTATTTATTGGCAAGAACGTCACTTCCCCCTCATTAACGTGTCATGCGCCACCTACAGGTTGCTTCCAGAACATCTTTTACGGATCTCAAACCTAAAGTAATTGTAAAGTCTTGTTTTTTTTTTTGTTTTTTTTTTAATTAATAAACATGTTCTACTTACCTGCTCTGTGCAGTTGGTTTTGCACAGAGTGGCCCGGATCCTCTTCTTCTCGGGTTCTCATCTTCTGTGCTCCTGGCGCCTCCCTCCTGTTGAGTTCCCCCACAGCAAGCAGCTTGCTCAACTTGCTGTGGGGGCACCCCAAGCGAGTCACATCTCCCAGTGTCCATTAAGACATGGAGCGGCAACCCGGCCCCGCCTCCTCTCTCTCCTGATTGGCTGAGTGACTTGGATTCACAGCAGCAGGAGCCAATCATGCCGCACTGCTGTCTCACCCAATGGGAAAGGGAGTCCAGGGCAGCTGAGACACTCCTGCAACATCGCTGGATAGAGATGGGCTTAGGTGAGTATTAGAGGGGGTGGGGGGGGTGCTGCTGCACACAGACGGTTTGCAAATAAAATGCATGAAGATAAAAAAACATTCTGCCTTTACAGTCCCTTTATAAATACAAAAAAAGTTGTATGGTGTCTATTTTCCTAATAAATTCAACAGTTTAATTTCCTGTCAGTCACACAATACATGCACAGTTGCATGTTTTGTTCCTTTAAAAAAAAATGTAATTCCTTTAAAACCGTTAAGTAGGGAAATATACTTGTTAATCTGACAGAATTCCAGTGGCATTCCTAACTTTCTGTTGGGCTGCCAACATAGTGCTTTTGCTGCAGTGAAATCCCAACCAACATTATCAGACCTGCCTGAGTCTTCCTCCGCTGGAGTCCAGAATTCTGCCTATCCCTCAAAACCTACTTTCCCAGCAAAACTGCTGAGCAAAATCTTCCCAACAAGGAAACAGACAGCATCAAAAATCTGATGGAAAAAAAGAAAACATCTTTTTTACTGGAATATTCTGTACATTTCCATTGCAGTGTCACATCCTGTTTCAGTGATCGTCGTCCCTATGATATCAAGTGATAAAAATCCTAATTAGTGGGAGAACAGACAGCCATAATAAGTTGATAAAGGTTCTATTGCTGGCCATAAAAAGATTGATTAAATTCCTGGTGAATCAACCAAAATTTGACCCGAGAGTGGCTTTCGGACCACCCAACTCACAAAACTTCTATCTCAAATTCGGAGTAGAAAAAGCGGAAAATTTTTGGCTGAATAGTGACTGCAGCTGTCAAAATACAATAGCCAGCAGGAGAGATTCCTCCATCTATGCTCTTTAGCATGGGTGGTGGAATCTACTTAAATCCTAAGGTGAATGGCCAGCATAAGTGCCCCCCAATCTATTCAAAATATAGGCACCTCTAAAGAACTAAAGTCCTGCTTTCAAAAACTGTGAGCAGGCAGGTTCTGTATAGGCAGAAGAGACGTGCAATGTCTCTTCTGCAAAAAAAGAAACATATCTGTAGGTGCAGCTCAGTTTATATTCTGGCACAGTCAGTGGTGTATTTTTGTTTTGTGCTGCCCTAGGAAAGACTAAAAATGGGCGCCCCCCCCCCCCCATCTAAATTTGTCCCACCCCAGTTGCTTTAAAATTGCGCACAACCGTACAATAGAGACAAATGACGGACATTTTACTATCCAAAGACAACGCTTTAAAAACCTTTACAGATTTACAGAGGTCTGGTGCTAGAATTACTACCCATGATCTGACGTTTGCAGTGATATCTCACTTGTGTAGGACGATCACTGTTTGCGTGCATGCAGGACCGACACGCGCATTCGCCTTTGCGTGCCAGCATGGGAGGACAGAGCACTTTTTTTTAAATAAAAAAATTATTTTATTTTTTTAGTTTTACACTGTTGCTTTCATTTTTTTTAATCACTTTTTTTGCTGTTACAGGGAATGTAAACATCCTTTTGACAGCAATAGGCATGTGACAGTTACTCTTTATGGAGAGATCTGGGGTCTATAAGACCACAAATCCCTCCTCTGCACTTAAAAGCATTCAATACACCAAGATCGATGTTTTTGAATGCTTTAGATTTTTAAAACTGGCTCCGATGGTTCCCGGGTAAACTGGTTTACAGTTACAAACAGCCAAGCATAGCCGATACCACCGTGGCCAGGTGGCAAAAGTGGAGATAAGCAGCGGGAGGGGCGAGGGATATTGTTTGTAATAGCACTCGAGTGGCTAGTAAGCCGCTCTGATTGCTCTTAAAAGAGAGCCGACCACTGGCTCTAAAAAACAATACCAGGGTAATGCCTGCAGCTGCTGGCATCATCTCGGTTCAGACGCCACCCCCTGAAAAATACTGCCCAAGGCAAACGCCTTGTTTGCCTTGCAGTAGATATGCCCCTGAGCACAGAGCCTGTGTGCCAGTAAGACGGGACCCCTGCACATGTGCAGGAGTGACATCATCCCACATTGACAAAATAGGATGGCCGCAGCCCAGCACCCAGAAGAAGCCAATGCCAGTGAGGGACTTTGGACTGTTGAAAGATAGATAGGTATTGCAGAGTTTAGCTCCTCTCTAAGATTACCTATATTAAGCTGATCACTCTCATATACAATAGAAAAAAAGTAAAAAGCTAAAAATAAAAAAACCCACAGTTTTAATGCCCAGTTTAACTGCTCATGAAACCCCAATTCAACTTACTTATCACCATCTTCAGGCAGCGGAGTATCCACCGCGAGGCAAATGATGTTTACTTGGGGTGGCATTTTTCAGGGGGCAGTGTCTTTACCTGGGATGATGCCTAGTTTTTTAGAGCCAGGGGTCAGCTCTCTTGTAACAGCAATTGGAGCGGCTTACTAGCCGCTTGATTGCTATTACAGGCAGCGAAAGGGGACGTTCCCCCCCCCCCCCCACCAACTTATCTGTGCCTGTACCTTGCCTGTGCACCCCCTCCCCAAATGGCTGTTGGCTATAGAAGGTAGCCAGGTTGCTGATAGATAAGTTTAAGTGCAGTAGAGGCATGGAAAGACTAAGGTTTATTGGAACTTTTAGGTCTATTTTAAGACTATTGACCATCATAGAATTTAAATTTGTATTCAATTCCATTAAAGTGTATCCATTAGGGATGCACCAATTTCAACATTTGAAGACAGAGTACGAATACTGATACTTGTTCTCGAGTATCTGCCGATATCAATTACCGATACCTATTTTTTGTGTCATGGCATGTGACAGTTTTTTTTTTTAGGGCTCGTTCACACCATGAAAACAAATGGGAAAACTGCACGGATTTCACTGCAGAGACATCAGTTTCACATCAGTTTTCACATGTGTTTCAGTGAGTTTATACAGCCTGCTCACATAGGTGCAGGCCAGCTGCAGTGCAATTTGAAAAAGAGTTCTGTGCAATTTCAGTCCGTTTCAGGTGCAATTTCTAATCTCATATACTACAATTTGCATTGGAATCTCAACTGAACTGCTGAATGAAATCGAATGGGACCAGGCTTTGAAAACGCACTGTAAACCAGCCCACACATATGTGAACCGAATCTGAAGCATCGGAGAATTTGCACAAGTACTCATGCAAATGCTTACTATCGACACCGATACCGATACCGTTATCAGTGCAATGCTAGTCTCCATACCCAAAACTTTTTTTTTAAAATTTGCATAGAATGAAGAACGGTTATAATGGGACTCCCTTAGAGAGATTTCACCTCACTTTCTGTTCTGGGTCAACCTTTTTACCAGAAAGGAAGTGAAGGGATCTCTCTAACAGAGCCTCCAGCTGCTGTAAAACATAACAGGAGTTTCTAATCCTTCCCCATTTTATCCAAAACTAAAAGAAAAACTAAAACAAACAAAAAAAAACCTTTTGACTGTGTGACTAAGTTTTATCAAAAATATTGCTATTACATAAGTAAATTATATTTTAATTACGTGATTGCAGATAATTTAGGTGTTCTAAAACAAAAGCAAGGGTGACCATTTGTGTAAATTAGACAAGTTAGGTAATTTATGCATTATACATCAACTATATGTGTCTCATATACCAATTAGGTAAAACAGTACAAAAAATTAGAAAAGCATGGTTGGTGAGGTATAACAATAACAACTGCTCTGAACAGAAATAGCTAAAAAGTGACTAACATATCTTACTAATTGAACGAATGTGTACAAGGATAAACCAGGATCATTGAAATAAATGAGCTGTAGTCTGGTATCATTTTTATGTACATACATACCGTACCCTATTTATTTTTAATCAGTACATCCATGTTACTATTTTAATTCTTAAAATGTACAGGAGTCTATCCAACTACTCAATCGAGACCTTTTCTTACCATGTCTTTAAATACACGGTTCTAAAAAATTAAATGAACACTTTGAAAAAATATCAGATCTCAATGGGGAAAAATATCATGCTGGACTTCTATACTGATATGGACTGGCTAATGTGTTAGGAACTAAAGGATGCCACATCATTTGATGGAAATGAAATTGATCAACCTACAGAGGGCTGAATTCAAATACACCCAAAAAATCAAAGTGAAAAAATAAAGCAGCAGGGTAGTCCATTTTGCTGAAATTTCATTGCAGCAACTCAAAGTAGTACTCAGAAGGATAATGTCCTGGGGTAATTCCTCCCAGTTCTGGACCAGGGCATCACTGAGCTCCTGAACAGACTGAGGTGCAACCTGGCAGCGTCGGATAGACCGAAACAATGTGCCAGAGGTTTTCTATTGGATTTAGGTCAGGCGAGCGTGGGGGCCACTCAATGGTATTTATTCCTTTATCCTCCAGGAACTGGCTGCATACTCTCACCACATGAGGCTGAGCATTGTCGTGCACCAGGAGGAACCCAGGACCCACTGCACCAGCGTAGGGTCTGACAGTGCGTCCAAGGATTTCATCCCGATACCTAATGGCAGTCAGGGTACCATTGTCTAGCCTGTAGAGATCTGTGTGTCCCTCCATGGATATGCCTCCCCAAACCATCACTGATCCACCACCAAACCGGTCATGTTGAATGATGTTACAGGCAGCATAACGTTATCCACGGCTTCTCCAGACCCTTTCACATCTGTCACATGTGCTCAGGGTGAACCTGCTCTCATCTGTGAAAAGCACAGGGAGCCAGTGGCAGACCTGCCAATTTTGGTGTTCAATGGCAAATGCCAAGCGAGCTCCACAATGCTAGGCAGTGAGCACAGGGCCCACTAGAGGACGTCAGGCTCTTAGGCCACCCTCATGAAGTTTGTTTCTGATTGTTTGGTCAGAGACCTTCACACCGATGGCCTGCTGGAGGTCATTTTGTAGGGCTCTGGCAGTGCTCATCCTGTTCTTCCTTGCACGAAGGAGCATATACCGGTCCTGCTGATGGGTTAAGGACCTTCTATGACCCTGTCAAGCTCTCCTAGAATAACTGCCGGCAGGGGCGGACTGGGCCGGGAGGCAAGTAGGCAATTGCCCTCCAGGCCGCTCTGATGCTTCCTAAAAAGGCCACTCGCTCCGCACCGCTTCCACCCCTGCAGACAGGCATGACACCCGCCGGCCGCCGCTACATTGTGTTATACTTGCGGTCGGAGCTTCACTGCACTTCAATGTAGCGGCGGCTGGCGGGTGTCATGCCTGTCTGCAGGGGTGGAAGCGGTGCGGAGCAAGTGGCCTTTTTGACTGGTGAGTCCAGTCACTTCCCTGTCAGGCGGAGTGATCTCCACCCGACAGATGCTTTCTAGTCCCGGCCGAGTGTGATGTCATCCGGATTCCAGAGGCCAGGAGGCGGAAGAAAGGACGGAGGAGAGTGCTTCTGTTAAGAACTGCGAGGAGCCAGCCCAGGCAGTGAAGCCTTGTGCAAGTGAGTTTCAGAGGCTGATAATACACCTTGTGTGAACTGGCTGAAGTGTTTAACTCATTGAGGGGAGGGGTTAATTTACAATGCTGTTTGTAAAATGCAGCATGGAGGGGGTTAATGTACTGCCACTGGCCACTGATGCATTAGTGAGCAGTGGCAGTTAATTAACCCCTTTGTGCTGCATTAGTGACAGTGGCACCAGTGTCAGTGTTAATTAACCCCTGCATTGTGCAGCATGAAATGGTTAATAAACACTGACACTGGTACAACTAATGCAGCACAAAGGGGTTCATGACTGCCACTAGTCACTATGCATCAGTGTCCAGTGGTGTATTTTATTTTTATGCTACCCTAGGCAAGATTTAAATCGGCACCCCCATCTAAATGTATCCCACCCCAGCCACAGTATACTGTTCTTGTCTCAGGGTCTGATGAGGAAGCCACAGCTGTTCACAATGAATGGCTGTGGCTTCCTTATCAGACCCTGGGACATGAGGGCAGAGGATGGGGGTCAGTGGGACATAGGACCTGGTCAGCAGGGCAGAGAATGTGGCGGCAATGGTAAGCACTGATCAGGAGCAATGAGTAAGCTGGATTGATATGCAGCACTACTAGGTGGCACTGATGGACACTGATAGGTGGCACTGATCAAGCTGCACTGATGAGGCTGAGCTTGAATGCACTGGTGAGGCTGCATTGATGGGCAATGATCAGGCTGCATTGATGAGCACTGATGAGGCTGCACTGATGGACACTGGTGGTGCTGCGTTGATGGCGACTGATGAAGCTGCATTGATGGAAACTAATGAGGCTGCACTGGTGGACACTGATGAGGCTGAAAAGTGAAAAAATGTGGCGCTCAACAGCTTGATAAAACACAAAATAAATTATTCCAATGTGCAAACATTCGTGCAAAAAAACAGTCTCTAGTGTCCAAAAAAAAAAGGGTTAAGCAAACAGCCAATGATGGAAACACAGACTTGATAGGAGTGAATCTCAAAAAAGCCTCCACCTCCACATGATCACCCAGTGAAATGTATAGGTACCGCTTACCAGAACCACTGGACCCCTTAGTTATAGGGGGTCAAACACGCTTATTGATCCACATCAGATCCGACCTTGCACATCCCCCTCTCACACAGGCGAGATAGGAGACGCCGCTCCACACCTGCGTTCCTTAGACCCTTAGATTGGGAATGTGAGACCGTAAACTTTCGGGTCTAAGGAACGCAGGCGTGGAGCGGCGTCTCCTATCCCCAGCAAACTGAAACTGACCTTAAGGCTTTTCATTGTTCGGATTGTAGTAAGTGCATTTTATATCAATAAATGATCCTTTGATGAGTAATACTGCACCATGAGAGCCTGTTTGTCATTTCTCTCCATCTCTGACTTGGTTCTTTAACCACTTGCCGACTGCCTAACGCCGATCTACGTTGGCAGTCAGCCCCTCACAGGCAAAGTGACGTAGGGCTACGTCACTAGCTTGTTAGGATCTAGGGAGCGAGCGCGCGCCGCCGGAGGCGCGCTCCCACTCCCGCGTGGTCACGGACCCCCCCGCGCGTGTGACCAGCGGACCCGATGTCCGCCGGTCACTCAGCGATCGGCGGGGGAGAGGGAGAATGTCAGGCAGCTTGTGTAAACAAGCCACCTGTCATTCTCCTCGCTGTAAAGACACTGATCACACGGATCTAGTATGTAGATCCGTTGATCAGTGTCCTTACAGCTCAAGCCACAGCCAATCACAGTAGAAAGCACGCCCCTAGGGATACACACAGCCCCTCCCTCCCAAATAAAGTTAACCCCTTCACTACCAGTGTATTTTTACAGTAACAGTGCATATATATAGCACTGATTACTGTAGAAATGTCACTGGTAACCCCAAAAGTGTCACAAATGTCAGTCAAGGGTCCGATCTGTCCGCCCCAATGTCGCAGTACCGCAAAAAAAATCGCAGATCGCCGCCATTACGCGTTAAAAAAAAAAACAACAAAAATGACAAAAATCTTTCCCTTTGTTAGTAAACTTAATAACTTTTGTGCAAACCAATCAAAATAGGCTTTTTGCGATTTTTTTTACCAAACATATGTAGCATAAAACAAATTGGCCGAAAATGTTAAAAAATTTTGATTTTTACATTTTTTTGGGGGGAAATTTCATATAAAAAAATTTGAAAAATATTGCTATTTTTGCAAAATTGACGCTCTTTTTTTGTTTATAGCGCGTGATCAAAAAATCGCACAGGTGATCAAATACCTTCAAAAGAAAGCTCTGTTTGTGGGAAAAAAAGGACGCCAAATTTGTTTAGGTACAGCGTCGTACGACCGCGCAATTGTCCGTTAAAGTCACGCAGCGCCGAATCGCAAAATACCCCCTGGTCGGAATGGGGGTAAAATCTTCCGGGGCTTAAGTGGTTAATACTCCATCGATTTGGCTACACACTGTCGCCTATGTGAGAGGGGGATGTGCAAGGTCGGATCTGATGTGGATCAATAAGCGTGTTTGACCCCCTATAACTAAGGGGTCCAGTGGTTCTGGTAAGCGGTACCTATACATTTCACTGGGTGATCGTGTGGAGGTGGAGGCTTTTTTGAGATTCACTCCTATCAAGTCTGTGTTTCCATCATTGGCTGTTTGCTTTACCCATTTTTTTTTTTTTTGGACACTAGAGACTGTTTTTTTGCACAAATGTTTTCACATTGGAATAATTTATTTTGTGTTTTATCAAACTGTTGAGCGCCACATTTTTTCACTTTTTCATTTGTCACGTTATTCACGTTGATTTTGCAGCTCGCAGAGTGGAAGCAATTTCACCTTAAACACATTTATGGTTATGAGTAGTGTTTATTTATTTATACATCACATTCATTTTGCGCAGTTTTTGTTGGGTTCACCAATAATCTTCTTTCACTGATGAGGCTGAGCTGATGGACACTGATCAGGTTGCATTGATGGGCACTGATCGGGTTGCATTGATGGGCACTGGTGAGGCTGCATTGATGGGAACTGATAAGGCTGCACTGGTGAGGCTGCATTTATGGGCACTGCAGAGGCTGCATTGATGGACACTGGTGAGGTTGCATTGATGGGCACTAGTGAGGCTGAATTGATGGGCACTGATCAGGCTGCATTGATGGGCACTGGTCAGGTTGCATTGATGGGCAATGATCAGGATGCCTTGATGGGCACAGGTGAGGCTGCATTAATGGGCACTGATGAGGCTGGACTGATGGGCACTGGTGAGGCTGCATTAATGGGCACTGATGAGGCTGGACTGATGGGCACTGGTGAGGCTGCATTAATGGGCACTGATGAGGCTGGACTGATGGGCACTGGTGAGGCTGCATTGATGCATTATTTTTGTTAAACCTCCTTTGTTGCTATTAACATTAAATTATGTTACCACATTGTATCATATTTGTCTTGCTTTATAACATCAATATCAGTTATAAACCAGGTGGGCATAGATGGTGAGCTCGGTGGTTCAATGGGCCACTTGACTGGACTTGCCCCCCAGGCCCAAGGCTGCCAGTCCTCCCCTGACTGCCGGTGTCCTGGAATCTCCTCTATGCTCTTGAGACTGTGCTGGGAGACACAGCAAACCTTCTGGCAATGGCACGTATTGATGTGCCATCCTGGAGGAGTTGGACTGCCTGTGCAACCTTTATAGGGTCCAGCTATTGCCCATGCTACCAGTAGGGACACTGACCCTAGCCAAATGCAAAACTAGTGAAAAATAGTCAGAAAATAATACATTTCAGCAAAATGGACTAGCCTGCTACATAATTTTTTCACTTTAATTTTTAGGGGTGTCTTTGAATTCAGCCCACTGTAGATTAATAATTTTTATTTCCATCAAACAATATGGCATCCTTTCGGTCCTAACACATTACCCAGTCCATATCCCTATAGATATCCAGCATGATATTTTTCCCCATTGAGATCTGATGTGTTTTCAAAGTGTTCCTTTATTTTTTTTGAACAGTGTACTTAAAGCAGCGTTCCAGCTATGGAAAAAAAATAAATAAAAGTCAGGAGCTACAAATACGGTAGCTGCTGGCTTTGAATATATAGACACTTACCTTTCCAGGGAGCCTGCGATGTCAGCACCCCAGCTGAATTTCGGATCGACTGCCGGGTGCTGCCGCCGCCATTCATTCTAAGGGAAACCGGCAATGAAGCCTAAAAATGCAATCACACCTTTTCCTGGTTTGTAATCACAGTTCCGCCCCTTCCCCTATCTTTAAATTTCCCAGTTGCCATTCCTTTCCATGACTTGATAAATCGCATGGCGTGAAACATGTAGTCATGGCAACCATATAGCTTGTGTCCCACCCTGGTTCCTGGTATTTCCCCGCAAGTGGCGCCTATCTGGCTGTTGTCACCGCTCCGGAACTACAGCGGAGTCCTTTCATCCTCGCGCCGGCTGGTTTCCGGCTTTGTGCACACACCGCTCAGCAGTCCTGGGAGACTGAGCTCCTCGCACTCCTGTTGCTTGCTGCCAGGTGCCCTTGTCCACTCCAGCCCAGGGGGATGTAAGCATTTTATGTACTTTGTTTTTCGGTTATCACCAATAAACTGTTAACCCTTTCTATACTGGATGTTCACCTGACTTACTTATCCATTGCATCCCAGTGTGGTTCATGCGCTGCCTTCCTCATGTACTTTTGCTCTCCTCCAATGATCAGACTGGAGTTGACATGCCCCCTCCCCACACAACCATTCGATGTGAAGACCAGTGTTCTGCTGTTTCTCCTCCCCCATCTCTCTCAGCTCCTTATGCAACTAAGAACAGAGGGTATGTATGAGATCACTTAAAAAAGAGAACAAATGTTTTTAGAATGTTATTTTAAATGTATAGAAATATTTTGCCTTTCATTTCTATTTTCAACTGAATGGGTTGTTTTATGAGGTGAGGGTTCACATATACACTAGATTACCAAAAGTATTGGGACACCTGCCTTTTACATGAACTTTAATGGCATCCGATTCTTATTCCCTAGGGTTCAATATTGAGTTGCAGCTATAACAGCTTTAACTCTTCTGGGAAGGCTGTCCACAAGGTTTAGGAATGTGTCTATGGGAATGTTTGACCATTCTTCCAGAAGCACATTTGTAAAGGTCAGGCACTGATGTGGACGAGAAGACCTGGCTCTCAGTCTCCACTCTAATTCATCCCAAAGGTATTTTATCAGGTTGAGGTCAGGACTCTGTGCAGGCCAGTCAAGTTCCTCCACCCCAAACTCGCTCATCCATGTCTTTATGGACTTGCTTTGTGCACTGGTCCAAATCATTTGGTGGAGGGGTAATTATTGAGTAAGGGTTGTTTTTCAGGGGTTGGGCTTGACCTCTTAGTTTCAGTGAAGGGAACTCTTAAGGTGTCAGCATACCAATTTTGGACAGTTCCTAACTTTGTGGGAACAGTTCAGGGATGACCCCTTCCAATTCTAACATGACTGCGCACTAGTTCACAAAGCAAGGTCCAAAAAGACATGGATGACCAAGTTTTGAGTAGAGGAACTTGACTGGCCTGCACAGCAGAGGTGGGGGACTTGAATCACATGACTTGACTTAAGTCAGACTTAAGTCACCAGTTTGAGGACTTGAGACTTGCTTGACTAAAATTAATAAAAGACTCGACTTGACTTTGACTTGGTTTCATGACTTGACACTTGACTTTGACTTGAGACATATGACTCAAAATGACTTTACTTTTTTAAGTTATTAAATATTTGCATTTTCTCAAGATGTGTTAAAGCAAAATGAATGTGCCTGTTATGTTTCTGACACCACAGTCACTTAAACCCCCTCAGTGTGTTTTGATTTTTAGGACACTGGCTGTTTAACAATGGAAATACTTAACATGTTTTTAGTGACTGTGGTGTTGAAACATGACCGGATGAAGGATTTTGAGCTGTTTGGGCATTCAAAGTGTTTCTTTAATATGTCAAGAAAAAAGCACTAAGCAGTTTTGTTAATGTTGAAACCTTTCCTGACCACTGACTTTTAACTGATTTAAAGGTGAAAATTGGGGTAGATCAGTATTTTGACTTGATTTGTGACTTGACCAAAATAAATGACTTGACTTGACTTGCTTGACTTCTAGCAGGGACTCGACTTGACTTGCTTGCTTTTTGCCACAGTAACTTGGGACTTGCTGGAGACTTGAAGGTTAAAACTTGAGACTTGCTTGTGACTTGCACATGTGTGACTTACTCCCATGTCTGCTGCACAGAGTCCTGACCTTAACCCAAAAGAACACCTTTGGGATGAATTAGAGTACAGACTGCAAGCTAGAGCAAAATCAGTGCCTAACCTTACAAATGTGCTTCTGGAAGAATGGTAAAACATTCCCATAGACACTCCTAAACCTTGTGGCAGCCTTGCCAGAAGAGTTAAAGCTGTTATAACTGCAAAGAGTGGGCCAACTCAATATTGAACCCTACAGACTAAGACTGAGACGTCATCAAACTTCATGTGCATGTAACGGCAGGAGTTCGCAATACTTTTAGTAATATAGTGTACTTTACAGGATGTTAGGGGGTTAGGGATCGCTAAGACTTTTATTCATGCCATTGGCTCCAAAAAACATGTACACTTGTGAGAGCAACCATAGCATGCCACAATCTTCTGTACAACGTGGCTTGTATTTGATAGCGGTGCATAGGCAGTTTATGCGTCTTTCCTTCCCTTGTCTTCAGAGAGGGAAAAAAAAGGGAAGAATCAGTGCCACCCATACACACAAACGCACAGATTTCCTAACAAACTGACAAATATAGAAATGTAAAATATCAGCAGAGCAGAGAGTAATCAATACCCGTTCAGTTGTAGGTCAGTGGCCGTTGTAGTATTAGCTCTTATATCACAAGCTGGGGACTGCCCTGACATTCATCTAGGCAGAGAAGAAGGTTCTAAAGAGGTAGATAGTCATAAAAGAAAAGAGAAGCAGAAACTGCACAGGTCAGAAGTCAGGCAGGAAAAGGCACAGGAACTGGCAATATGATCCAGAGGTCAACCTAGTTGTTGTACCAGCAGCACGCTCCTGCTAGTCTGGAAGTATTTATAGACATGTTTGACCTTTACAGGACTAATAATCATGAGTAATTGGACTTGTGCAGACAACATGCAGTCAGAGCTTGCTGTAATGCTGGGATGTAACCGGCTCTCACACACATAATCGGCCTTGTGTACCCAGGCCTACTTCCATGGAGCTCGTTGTGTACCTCATCAGCGTGGACATATTTCTGCACATAAATACATCAGCACTGTCACCCATTAATTAATGATCCTAAGATTTTTTTGCTTTGACCCAAAAAAAGACTCACTGGGTTGCAGTTTTGCTGTTGGAATAGAATACTCACCGTGATTATTGCCAATGACAAAAAAAATATGCATTGCAAACAGGGCGTATTAAGCATTCTACGACTAAGAACTGTGGTTTAACCCCTAGGTGCCAAGTGCATGTAAAAATGCGGCCTCTCAGCGACCAGGCATTGGCGCCAATTGGCTGCATATTTGCGTGCATTATTGCTGACAGAGCTGTGCCAAGAGCGCATGCCCTGCGCGCCCCCGACACAGTGACTAGCGGTTTACAAAAATCTCATGATCGCTCATTGTAATCGGGAGTTTTCCGATCATGTGACCACTGTGACAGCCAATCACATGGTCACAAGCCCCAGCCCACCTCCTGAAATTCCAAACCCCTTAAACGGCCAATGGGAGCCTGCGCCAAAGGGTTAAACAAAAATATATCCAATGGGAGAGCTGTTTTGACCTAATATAATCGAACCACAACTTTGTCACAGTTCTTGAAGCTTCAATGCACATTAAAATATAAAATGCTGACCTCCTTAGGGCTCAGTCATGTGGGTAGAAAAAAAAGTTGTGTTTAGATGCACACATCATATCATTGTGTTTTTAGTTTTTTTTTAATCAATAACTTTTTATTTTAAAATTTTGTAACAGAGGTGATGCAAACATGAAAAGCACTACTTCTCTTGTATAGTCCAAGCTCACAGTCATTTTGCTTGTTGGGCATTGAGACTTCAGAGATGAGCATTTTATGAGCTGAAAAATGCTCAGGTGTGAACAGGGCCTAAGGCTACATTCACACCTGAGCATAGCGTTTTCGCGCGTTTTTACCGCGATTTTACCGCGATTTACAGGCGTTTTTTGTGCAGGCGTTTTTTGATTGAATAGATACCAATGGAAAACTCCTGTAATCTGCCCAAAAAGAAGCTCATGTACTTTTTTGAGCATTGGGCGTTTTGTATACAGCATCAAAACGCTCAGATGTGAACAGGGGCCATTGAAATGAATAGGATTTGTCTTGTTGGGCGTTTTGAGAGCTGATCCTAGAGCAGAAAAACTCCCCAAAAACGCCCCAAAACGCCTAGATGTGAACAGAGCCTTAAAGTTTGAAATGATACATTGTAAAACATTGTGTTTATAGTTATCTAGCAGCCTTAACAATGTTTATAAACATTTGCCGGAGACTTTTTTTTTCTTTTCTTTTTGACAGCTGTATGTGAGCAGAGAACAGCTTTGTAAGAATCAAGGGCATGCAGTTTTAAGATCGTGAGAGGAGGGGAATTGAGATCGCAATTTTTTAACGATTAATCATGCAGCTCTAATAACTGGCCTTCACAGCAAGGAGAACATGAAAAGGCAACGCATGCAAGATAAAACCAGAGAAATTCCCAGCTCTACTTACCAACCGAAATAACCTGTCTGACAGTATGCGTTAAAAATACGGGTTTAGTTAGCACACATTTGCAAACCCATGCATGAGCTGCAAGGCCCCTTCAGGGCATCCTGTATTACCTGCAGTCCTAACCCTTCTAAATTTATGACAGTCTCCCCAGTGGAAGCACATACATTCTAATGGATAGATAGGGGGCAGGTGAGCCTGTTTTTAACGCATACTGTTAGACAGATGCATTGGGTTGGTGAGTTGAGCTGGGAATTTCTCTGGTTTTGTCTTGCATGCGTTGCCATTCCATGTGCTCCTTAGTGGGAAGGCTAGTTATAGATGAGGGCAAGGGCAACGATGGACACCTTTGCTGCCATTGTGCTTTGTGCTGGGTGTCCAATGAGCCTCTGTACCTTTAGGGAGGATGGGCTACTTCCGGGCCCACCTGCCCCCTATCTATCCATAAGAATGCATGTGCTTCCACTGTGGAGCCCTATTACAGGAGTTAGGGCTGCAGGTAATACAGGGTGCCATGAAGTGGCCTTGCAGTTTACGCATGCGTTTGAAAATGTGTGCTAACTTAACCCCTGTTTTCAACGCATATTATTAGGGTAATTTGGTTGGTAAGCAGGCCGGTTGGTGAGTTGAGTTGGGAATTTCTCTGGTTTTGTCTTGCATGGAGGTTAGGTAAAAATTCAAGCGAAGAAAAACCTAAATACTGTCAACGCTAGAGAAATCATAGTTTCTGAAGTATCAGGTATCACATCGTATAGTTTTGTGTGCATCTGAATGCAGCACTATAGTAATCAATGAGCCCATACACACAGCTATGTCTAAATGCAAAAATGCACGCTGTGTCCAGCCATGCGCTAAAAAAGTGGGACACAGCTGCGTCCAGGGACACTCGGATTTATTTATTTATTACAGGTACTTACATAATGATGTCAATTTACGCAGTGCTTTACATATATAATGTACATTCACATCAGTCCCTGCCCTCTAGGAGCTTACAATCTAAAGTCCCTAACTCACATTCATACATACACATATTAGGACCAATTTATTCAGGGGCCAATCATCCTACCAGCTTGTCTCTGGAGTGTGGGGGGAAACCAGAATACCCAGAGGAAACCCACGCAGGCACAGGGAGAACATGCAGGCAGTGCCGTGGTGTGGATTA
The DNA here is from genome assembly GCF_965119305.1 of Pelophylax lessonae. Taxonomy (NCBI): domain Eukaryota; kingdom Metazoa; phylum Chordata; class Amphibia; order Anura; family Ranidae; genus Pelophylax; species Pelophylax lessonae. The sequence goes on along the minus strand of NC_138772.1, from coordinate 433,387,086 downwards.
AATGCTGAATGCATCTAAACCCATCTAAGCACAAGTACTTTAGGCGCGTATTATATGCAGAATCTTCTGCTAGGCGTGCCAATAGGAACTTGCATTCCATGCAGAAAATACAAAAATGCCTGCTTGAATGAAGTCCTAAAGTGAATTTCACATTCTCTAAGTCTGTTGTTTTTCAAAAGAATGAGTTATTTTCCAGATGTTTTACAAGGATGAGACAAACCATTTAAACACTGGCAGGGGTGCGTACAATAATCCAGGGCTTTTTTCCTACAGAAAAGGTGCAGGAACTTCTCTTTCTGAGCCAATTCTTGTATCTACGCATTTCAAAGCACTGTTTCTTACACCCCCCACCCACCTCTCAATACCAGGCCTTTTAGATAATATAAGTCCAAGTATCCTTTTGTGGTGCTAAGCAATTTGTATGGTATTTGTTAATGATAACATGAAAAGCAATAAAATAGATCCCCTGCAGCCAGAAGCAATAGACTCCTCCCAGCAAAAATAGATTTTCCCCAGCAACAATGGACCCCTGCTAAAATACCACCCCAGCAACAACTGGCCATGAGCAGCAACAACAGATCTCCCAGCAGCCAGTATTAATAGACCCCTCCCTCAACAGCAGATGCCTTCCAGCAACAATTGACACCCCCAACATAAGCCTCCCCCCCCCCCCCAGCAAAGCAGCAACAATAGCCCTCCCCAGCAACAATAGACCACCATGCAAAAATAGATCCCCTCCAGCAACAATAGATCCCCCGACAGCCAGCATCAAAATACCCTCCAGCACACCCCAGCACCCCTTGGCATTACATACAGTACATTCAGTATGTTCCCTTACGTTCCCGCTAAAAAAAAAGCCCTGCAATAATCAGATCTTATTTATTTGTGTAAAACCTTTACCCTAAAAGGAAAAAAAGATTTGCTGTAGTTGATTATAAAGTGTGAGCTGGAGTTTGGCTTCAACTTGTTCATTTATTTAAATCTGCTAGTACATTTCACACTCCCCTTCCCCAAGAATGGCAGTGCTGCTGTCTGCTGTGCCTCCTGTGCTTCTTCATCCAGAGTGGGGGAAAACTAGTACAGGAGATGTGTTACTAGCCAGATCACCAGGTGAAAACAGAGGGGAAAAAAGCAAATGCAGCCACCAAATATAATGATTGGTAGTAGAGCTGCACGATTCTGGCCAAAATGAGAATCACGATTTTTTAGCTTGGAATAAAGATCACGATTCTCTCACGATTCTCTGTGTAACAAAAAAAAATTGTGATAACTTTACTGTTACGTTTTTTTTTTTTATTCATTAAAGTCTATTAATTGCTTTTGAAAGACTGCTGCGCAAATACAGTGTGACATAAAATATTACAACAATCGCCATTTTATTCTGTAGGGTCTCTGCTAAAAAAATATATAAAATGTTTGGGGGTTCTAAGTACTTTTCTAGCAAAAAAAACTGATTTTAACTTGCAAGCAACAAGTGTCAGAAAAAGGTCTAGTCTTTAAGAGGTTAAACTTCCTTTCTCCCTGGCAGAGGGAAGGAAAAGATACAATGTAATCATTTTGTTTATAGTTACTGGGAGACTGAGGCCCCGTTCACATACAAGTGACGCTACTTCCCGGGGCGACCTCCGAGGTCGCGGTGCGAGCAGCGCGCCGCGACCTCGGAGCGGCCGGCACGGACTTCATAACATTGAAGTCTATGACGGTCGCTCCGGGTCGCCCCAAAGAAGCTCCGGACCCTCTTTCTAAGTCGGAGCGACTTGTGTCGCTCCTATTAGAACGGGCCCGCAGTTTCCCTATGGAAGGCGACCTACGGCGACCTGTGAGGCGACCAGGTCGCCTCACAGGTCGCCTTAGTGTGAACGGGGACTGAGTCCCCGTTCACACAGGGACAACCTGTCAGACGACCTGGTCGCCTGACAGGTCGCCGTAGGTCGCTCGCCATAGAGAAGCTATGGACCCGTTCTAATAGGAGCGACACAAGTCGCTTCGACTTAGAAAAAGGGTCCGGAGCTTCTTTGGGGCGACCTGGAGCGACCTGCATAGACTTCAATGTTATGAAGTCCGTGCCGGCCGCTCCGAAGTCGCGGTGCGAGCAGCGCGCCGCGACCTATGAGGTTGCCCAGGCAAGTCGGATCGCCCCAGTGTGAACGGGGCCTTAATGCTGATTTTTTTTTTCCACAGCTGTTCTCTGCTGTCAGTGGTAGGAATAGTGCTCGATCATTGGTGTCAGTGCAAGAAATAGTGCCCCATCATTGGTGTCAGTGCAAGGAATAGTGCCCAATCATTGGTGTCAGTGCAAGAAATAGTGCCCCGTCATTGGAGTCAGTGCAAGGAATAGTGCCCAATCATTGGTGTCAGTACAAGGAATAGTGCCCCATCATTGGTGTCAGTGCAAGGAATAGTGCCCAATCATTGGTGTCAGTGCAAGAAATAGTGCCCTGTCATTGGAGTCAGTGCAAGGAATAGTGCCCAATCATTGGTGTCAGTGCAATAAATAGTGCCCCATCATTGGTGTCAGTGCAAGGAATAGTGCCCAATCATTGGTGTCAGTGCAAGGAATAGTGCTCAATCATTGGTGTCAGTGCAAGAAATAGTGCCCCATCATTGGTGTCAGTGCAAGGAATAGTGCCCCATCATTGGTATCAGTGCAAGGAATAGTGCCCAATCATTGGTGTCAGTGGTAGGAATAGTGCCCCATCATTGGTGTTAGTGCAAGGAATAGTGCCCCATCATTGGTGTCAGTGGTAGGAATAGTGCCCCATCATTGGTGTCAGTGGGAGGAGTAGTTTCCCATCATTCAGCTTCGGGTGTGGCTGCAGGAAGGTTCTCTGGCTGTGTGTCTGGAGCTGCTCCAGGTGATCTGTGTCAGAGGGGAGTCTGGTAAAATCTCTCCCAGCCCTGCTGGCCCCTATCTGGGGAGGCCATGCAGGCCAGCAGGGCCTCTCCTGCTGGAGGCTCTCAGTCATCCCCTGGGCGGGTGGATGACATGCCTGCTCCTGGACAAGCCATGGCTGGGGATCTCTCTGCCCCTGGTGAGGATGAGGATACCGAGTCCATTCGGGAGCGAGTGGTGGCCGGGATCAAGGTCCTGAATAGGGAGAGAGACCAGCTCTACAAACTGAGAGCAGAGTTGAAGCGTCTGCGAAAGCAACGTGAAGGTTTGTACAGCCGCAACCGTGGATCTATGGATTCGGAAATCCAGTTGGCAAAGGTCCGGGTTCAACACCAGGAAACCATTGTGGCCATGATGAAAAGCAGAGAGGGGCCCTTTAAGGAAAAGTTCTGCAATGACCGCAGATTTGCAAGGATGGCAAAGATGGAGGTGGAGGAGACCCCCAGTTCTGACCCCCTGCCCCCCCAGGGTGAGGTAAGCAGCCCATTGTCTTCTCAGGGCTCAGGAGGCATGCTGACAGTGATCCAGGCAGTGGAGTCTCCATTACAGGCGGATCAGCTGGTGTTTGGTGAGGAGAACTTACCTGATAATGTGCCTGATAAGGTAAAACCTAGCAAGTCACAAGTGACTGATAAAACTATTTTTGTGCCATTTAACACCTTGGCTAATGCGGATGTTTTGCCCAATGACACCCAGGCTGGTAATTTCATATCCAGCAATATTTCAGCTGCTGATGTTTCCTCGCAAGAAAAACTGCGTTTAAAAAATGACATTGCAGCAAAGGAACTACAAGAGCCAGAGCAACCCATTAACCCCCCTTTTGCTGAGCCTAAGGCTGTTTGTCCAGTCACAGCTATTGTTCAGGACTCTATACTGCAGCATCAGGCCACTTGTGGTACTACAACAGACAGTGTGATAATGAATTGTGATTTTAACGATTCTTCTATTTCAGGTGTTCTGAATAGTGCTGCCAATATGTGTGCAATGGACAATCCTGTGGCTCAGTACAAGCAATTAATAATAAGGATAGTAATAGTAATGTACCGCCTAAAGTTACATCAGTGTGGGGTCTTGGCCCTGATAAGCCTTCTTTTGCTCAGGTGGTACGCTCTGCACCTGGTAATGTTATTAAGCCAGGGCTGCAGCCAATGAGGAACCCTGCTTCCAGGCAGAGATTTACACCACAAACTGCCACTTTGAGCGCCCCTGGTTCAAGTCTTGGGTCTCTGGCTTCTGCTGGGGGTCCAAGACGTAATGTCGTTATACTTAAATGGGAAGGTGGTGCAGTCTCTCCAGCACGGCGTGTGGTGGTGGATATGATTTTGGAGATGGGCTTTGGGGCGAATGACCTTTATGCCCTAATACATGTAGCTGGTAGCCGGGAGTACACAATCAGCTTCACCAGGCCAGAGGGTCTTGACCTGTTCTGGGAACGATATGAGGCTCGGTGCAGGTCAAGACCCGAATGGGAAGATCTGGCACTAGTTGCTGTTTCGCAGAGATCGACGGTTAAAAAAATTACCATCATTCTCACTAACGAGAGTGTTCCTGCTCGGGACTTAGAGGTCTGGTTAAGGAACTATGGTGAGGTTTTGACAACGCCAAATAAAATCCTTGATGAACGTGGCATCTGGACTGGGGGTTGGTCAGTAACGGTCAGGTTGGCCAGGGATGGGAATGTTGTCCATCACCTGCCCTCCTCGGCTTTCATAGGGAGGGATAGGATGACTATTTTTTATCCTGGTCAGCCAAAGCTGTGTCACCGCTGTGGAGAAAAGGGGCATTTTAGCTCCTCCTGTTCAGCCTTAATATGTTCGGTATGTCGGGGACAGGGTCATGTGGCCAGGGACTGCACCCAGGCGATAAGGTGCAATCTGTGCCTGCGCCTTGGCCACCCCTACAGCCGATGTCTGGAGGCCTGGCACAATATGGAGAAGGAGGTAGTAGATGAACTGTTGAGGCTGGACGGGATGGAGGATGAGGCCCCTGGTGTACCATCCTCCTCTGCGGTGACGGACCCCCCTGGTCCTGTTCAGGATACCTCCCCAGTTTCTGTGGCCAACCCTCCTGTGTCTGTAAGTATTCCTTCTGTGGCTGTCTCTGTGTCCCCCCAGCCTACTGTACCCGCTCCTCTTGTGTCAGAACCTTCTAAGTTTGTGCCCCCCGAGTCAGTTATGCCCCATGAGTCTTCCCCTCCTAGGTCTGACTTAAGGGAAGGTCCCCCCCCACCAGGAGTGGTAGAGGGTACCAAAAAGGGTGCTGCGGCTTCCTCTGTAAAGAAGTCTTCTGTGAAGACTTCAAAGAAGAAGAAAACAAGAGATAACCTCTCTGAATCTGACCTGCAGTATCTAGAGGAGAGAAGGAAGGTTGTGAGGCGGAAGAGACAGACGGTGAGGACGGAACAGGGACAGGAAGCCCCAGTGTCTGTCCCTAACCGTTCTAGGGCTTCTGCTTGGGATATCTCCTCATCTGGGGATTTTTCTGAGCAAAATTCTGATTCAGAAATGGAATTGGAGGAGGCCTCAAGAAAGAGAGAGGCTTCTGGTGATGAGCAGCAGAGGGGAGCTAAGAAGCAATCCACCCAATAACCCAAATGGCGGTTCCCCCTCCGTTAAAAGTGGTGACAATAAATGTCGCCAGTATTAAGTCGGTAAGAGCTCGTTCTATGGCCTTCTTTTTGTTCAGCCAATTAGATGCTGAAATTTTATTTTTGCAGGAGACTAGGCTGACCTCCTTGGCAGATATTCATATGGCCAAGAGAGAGTGGAGGTATGGTCCATCTTACTGGTCTCTTGCGGCCGAGCCTTACGGCGGGGTGGCGGTGTTGTTTAAAACCGGCATGGTAACTGTCCGGCGGGTTATTGAGGTGGAGATTGGGAGATGTATGGTCTTAGACATTCTTGTGGGAGGGCAGGACCTGCGCCTAATTAATATTTATGGGCCGCACACAAAGTGGGACAGGAAATGCCTTTTTACAAGGATCAAGCCATTTCTTTTTACATCCCGGCAAGTGGTTTTTGGAGGTGACTTTAATACTGTGACTAGGCCCAAGGACAGGAAGGACTTCAATGACCGGCTGGGATATGATAGCGTTTTTTTAAATAGTATGGTTAGGGATGCTGGTCTTGTGGATGTGCACATTAAGCACCTTCCGGATGACACAGGGTTCACCTTTCATCGAGGTAATAGTCAGAGTAGGATAGATAGTTTTTTTTTGAAGGAGGCCTCTGCTTTCTCACCCCCAGTGGTGCAGGCAGTGGAGTTCTCTGATCACTGTATGCTATCTGTGGTCTTGAATGCTTCAGACTTCCCTCAGAGGGGCAAAGGCATCTGGAGATTAAATTCGACTCTCCTTGAGGAAGAACATGTTAGACAATCCTTTGAGGAATTCTTTCAGGCACAGGTGACCATCCTGGACTTTTGTAGCAGCAAGGCTGAGTGGTGGGAGCTGACCAAAAAGAGGATTGCTGGATTCTTCAGGGGCCTAGCCAATAAAAAACAGTTTAATAGATACATGACCTACCAACGTTTGCGGAGGAAGCTGGATATTCTTGTCTCGAGAGGAGGAGATCCTGGGGCAATCTCTGAAGTGAAAATCCTCCTCAGGAAGTGTCAATATGACCGGCATACCTCTTTGGTTCTGGAGCGGGACTATGGGAAATACCACTCGCCTGACCCTTACCAGAACTGCAAACAGGGTGTAGCTGTTAAGATGGTCGTTGGCCTTAAGGATAGTACAGGTTCCTTGACAAAGTCCAGGTCAGGGATCCTGGAGGTCGTGAGGTCTTTTTATGCTGAACTTCTTGGGAGGAAAGAGCTTGACCGAGACAAGATGGAAAGCTTTTTGGACTCTACTCCAGGTCTAAATGGTGGAGATGTCCCTTTGATAAATTTGACAGAAGAGATCACAGTTGAAGAGGTGACGAGGGCAATTGAACAGCTTGCCATCAAAAAGTCACCTGGACCGGATGGTCTGACGGCTGAGTTTTACAAAGCCTTTAAGTCTATTCTGGCCCCACATTTGGTAGAGGTTTTTAACAGTTGTCTTGCTGAGGGGGTGCTTCCTCCTTCCATGAGACACTCAGCTGTGATTCTTCTTTCAAAAGGTAAAGATCCATGATTGAGAATTGGCGCCCCATCAGCCTTCTCAATGTCGATAGAAAGGTGCTGGCGAAGATACTTTTCTGGCGCCTATCGGCAGTAGCAGAGTCTTTGCTTTCTCGCCATCAGCACTGTTGGATCCAGGGTAGGAGCACCTTCACAGCGGTTTTAGCTGTCCGGGAGGCCTTGGAGCAGTGCAGGGCTGCAGGCTGGGGAAAGTATCTACTGGCATTGGATCAGGCAAAGGCTTTCGATCGTGTCAACCATGAGTACCTGTGGTTGCTCTTTAGTAAGTACGGTCTGCCGGGTGGTTTTGTCGATTGGTTAAAAGTTTTGTATAAGGGGGCAGAAAGCGTCCCTCTTGTTAATGGTTGGGTTGGACAGTCCTTTGAGGTTGGTTCTGGGGTGCGCCAGGGTTGTCCGCTAAATCCCCTGCTCTATGTGTTTGCAATCGACCCCTTCATCAGGAGGCTAGAGAGCAGCATGTTGTGTGGGGTACCAGTGGGAATCCCGGGTGAGCCGCCTTTGAGGGTTGTTGCCTATGCGGATGATGTGTCAGTGATTGTCACTGGGACAGATGAAGCGGAGGAGGTGGTCTCTCTGACATCACGGTACTCTGAAGCATCAGGCTCCAAGATCAATCAGGAAAAGAGTGAAGTTTTTTGGATGGGAAAGGAAGGTGAGGGGTTTGATCTCCCGGACACTTTTCCAGTGCCCCAGGAAAAAATTAAGATATTAGGCATTGAATTTGGACCTGGCGATTATGGCCTCAAAAACTGGGAAGGCAGGCTGGAAGTTGCCAATACTAAGGTGGTCAGCTGGAAGAGATGGAAGTTATCTCTGAGGGAAAGGGTTGATCTGATTAAGACTTACCTGATACCGATCTTCTTGTATGTCAGCCCTGTCTGCATCTTGCCAGTGTCTCTCTATGCTAGGATCTATAGTGTGTTCTTCCAGATGCTGTGGGGGAACAGACTGAACCCCATCAAGAGGAATGTCACCTATCTATCCAGGAGGGAGGGTGGCTTAGGTATGGTCAACCCCGTTCTTTTCTTTTCACTGCTATTTCTCAAGTTTAACATTGGTAGTATGCTTGCAGTGGAACCTCCTGGATGGGCAGGCATGTTTAGATCTTGGTTTAGGCCTTTTCTGCGACTTTGGGAAGAAGGTGGCCAAGTGAAGAATCTCAGGGGTCATCGTGGTCAGCTCCCAGCCTATGTCGCTCCGTGTCTGAAGTTGCTGCGGCAGTGGCGACTGTCGGCTGAAGATCTCAGATCCGCTCCGAGGAAAGTCCTTATGAGCCGAGTCTTGAGTGAAGTCTTTCATGACCCACTGGCCTTAAGGGATTGCCCAGGCCCAATTTTGAGGGAAGGGTTAAGATTGATTAATTTGGCTAGAGTCCCCCTTAAATTCAGGGATCTGGCCTGGTTGTGCTTCCACGGGAGGCTCTATGTTCGGGGCAATTTGAAATTCCGCAGTGGGATGGATCGTGGTTGTCCTCGGGAGGAATGTGCAGGTGAGGAGGAGACTATGGACCATTTTCTGCTTCGTTGCCCTTTTAACATAGAGGTATACAAACAGGTTGGGCGGGCCCTCGGTGTTCCTTTCCTCTCCAGGCTGGGTTATGCTGAGTGGGTGTATGGAGCATTCAATACTGGTGGGGGCTTTTGTTTGGATACACTTTTTTTAGTTAGTTTAGTAGTCCGTTATTACACATGGAACGTACGGTGTCAGGTCACCCTTCGGCGTAAAATCCTTACTGTTCAGGTGGTGGTGTGTGACATTCTGCATGAGGTGGGGAAGATTCGGGCGCTTGAGAGAAACAAGTGGGGTCAGAGGGCTTGGTTGAAGGCGTGGAGGGGTTTCAAGCCTCCCTGACTGCCAGGAGTCTCTTTCCCGGGTGTGGCTTTCTGTCTCTTATCACCCTAGATTTTTTCTTAATGCTCAGTTTTTGATAAATGGCTGCATACATAGGTGATGGGTTGTGCCTCTTAGGCCCTCTCTGCTGCTTTATGTAAATAGTTTTCTATGAATGTTGGAAGTGGATTATGTATATATTGTATATATTCTGCACATGGATGTGTATTCCTTTGTTTTTTTCTGTTGGAAAATTGTACTATAGTTCTGTTTTTTACTTTTGTATAAAATATGTTGCTTGATTCTTTTCAATAAAAGATCAATAGCGCCCCATCATTGGTGTCAGTGCAAGGAATAGTGCCCCATCATTGGTGTCAGTGGTAGGAATAGTGCCCCATCATTGGTGTCAGTGCAAGGAATAGTGCCCCATCATTGGTGTCAGTGGGAGGAATGATACTTTATCAGTGTCGTCAGTGAGAACAGTGCCTTGCATCTGGGGAGAGCCGTAAATAAGCAAACAAAGGGCTGCATCTGGCCCGCGGGCCAAGCTTTGGGGACTACTGCTCTAGACAATGAAAAAAAAAACAGCTTTCAGGTATCTCTTCATTCTTGGAGTGAATTTGCTAGTTGTAGTGGAGGAGTTGAATGGGTTCATTTTAAACCAAGCAGCCGAGTCAGTAGTAATTCATAGAGTATTCATTCATAGAATTCATAGAGCCTTGTAGTAATTTGATAGCTGAGAACACAGATTTCCATTCATTCCGCCATGTGCCATATGTCCGGCTATATTATGAACTGTGTATATAATAATATTTATGACATCACATGTATCTGAAGATAAAAGTTTTTTTTAGAGCTTTCAATGTCTCTGCTAAGGAGGTTTACGCTCTGTATTTGTCCTGGAGACCCCTGTCCTTGGGAGTGAAAGTGAGGGGAAAATCTACAATTCTGAGTTCTCATCAAAACTGGAAATCTTTCAATGGGGACACCTGTTCAGGTGACAACTGTCTAAGAGGGGATTTCTCGCACATAAAAGAGATTCCCTCTCACTTCCTGCTAAGGGGACAGCAGAGGAAGTGAAGGAGAAAAATCTGCAATGAAACACAGATGGCAAAAAAAAAAAAAAAAACTAACAAGGACCTTAATCATTCACTAATCTTTTTCAAATTAAGGGCCACTTTGCACCATAGAAACCTTACGGATTCTTTTTTGCATGCAGTTTTTGACACGCTTTTGATGCGTTCCAGTGCGTTTTTGGTGCGTTTTTGATGCAGTCCAGTGCATTTTTTCCCCTCTTTTTTCTTAACCTTAAATAAAATCATAGTTACATAGTTAGTCAGGTTAAAAAAAGACACAAGTCCATCTAGCTCAACCAATAAAAAACAAAAAACAGTATTGAAAACCCAACCATACAATCCCATATACGCAATCCTATACCCGCTGTTGATTCAGAGGAAGGCGAAAAACCCAGCAAAGCATGATCCAATTTGCTACCGCTGGGGAACAAAATGTCTTCCTGTTCCCCCGAGAGGCAATCGGATATTCCCTGGATCAACTTCACCTGTAAATTTTAGTACCCACTTATATTATGTTAATCACTCCCCTAGGGTCACATTTAACCCTTTGATCACCTATACTGTTAACCCATTCCCTGGTAGTGTCATTATTACAGTAACAGTGCATATTTTTAGCACTGATTACTATAGTAATGTCACTGGTACCCCCAAAAGTGTCAAAAATGTCAGTTAGGGGTCCAATCTGTCTACCGCAATGTCGCAGTCCCGCTAAAAATCGCAGATCGCCGCCATTACTAGTAAAAAAAACAATAAAAATGACATAAATCTTTCTCGTAGTTAGTAGCCGCGATAACTTTTGCGCAAACCAATCAAAATACGCCTATTGCGATTTTTTTTTTTACCAAAAATATGTAGCAGAAAACAGATTGGCCTTAAATTTTAAAAATTTTTTTTTTTTATTTTTTTTTTTTTTGAGAATGTTATATAGCAGAATGTGAAAAATATTGTTTTTTTTTTTTTTTCAAAATTGTCGCTCTTTTTTTATTTATAAAGCAAAAAATAAAAGTCGCAGAGGTGATCAAATACCACCAAAAGAAAGCTCTATTTGTGGGAAAAAAAAGACGTCAATTTTATTTGGGTACAGCGTCGCACGCCCGCGCAATTGTCCGCTAAAATAATGCAGTGGCGAATCGCAAATAGGGCCTGGTCATTAAGGGGGCAAATCCTTCCGGTCTAAAGTGGTTAATGACCAGGCCATAAAATAACACAGCACTGTGTTATTTTAGTATTCAATCGTTTTTAATTGAGTTTAAAGAAAACAGTACAATAGTAAAACATAAAATATAGAATACAGAAAAGTACCACGCACCACAACAGTGCTTGTCAGAACATGACTCATAACATTATTGGCAACTAGGAAGGCAATTATAAAAAGTTAAACAGCAAGATACATCAAGTCCCAAAACTGAGGCTCCTCAAAAGGAGGTACAGCTAGAGTCCAAAGGACCCATCAAGACCACTAACAGACCGGCCAGCAGGGGCCTCACCCCACCCCAGACACCCCGAATGGGCACAAACTGTGTCTACGAAAGGGCGAAGCCCCCCCCAACTCTCCTCCCCCAGAAGAGAAAACCAATGGGCTCCCACCAATGGCCAAATAGTATATAACGACCTAGACCCATATCTGGAAACCCAAACCAGAGCTCCGAAGTCAGAGCTAACAACGTCTCTCCTGCAGCCAGACCCCCAAGGGAGCAAATAAACAAAAAAGAAAAAAGACCAGAGAAAAGAAAAGGAGAATAGCCCACACCACTATGGGCAGAGAAAGAGAAAGAACAAGAAAATAAAAGAGAGGAACAGAAGAAAAAAAAAAAAAAAAGAAAAGAGTAATAAAGAAAAAGAGGCCAGAACAAAAGCAATGTAAAGCAAAGTAAAGTAATCACATGTCCCCCCGCGCCGGGCCCCAAGAAACCCGGCCGCAACTACGGAGTCTGCAAATACTCTATCCAGGGGCTCCACACGTGGTCAAATCTATGTTGCCTATCCAAACAAATACTGGCCAACTTCTCATTAAGCATAATCCATGACATTTTAGTTTTCACCTGTAATATATTAAGTCCAGGCGTTTTCCAAGCACGCGCTATAGTAATTTTTGCTGCCAGGAGAATAAAAAATATAAGGGAACGGTATTTTTGGGAATCTCAATTGGCAAGTCCGAGAACAACACCGTCTTGGTGTCTCTATCAATCCTCTGGCCCGTCGCCGAGTGGATCAGGTTAATTACCCAAATCCAAAATCACCGAACCTTCGGACAACTCCACCACACATGGTACATATCCCCGTGCTGCCCACATTGTCGGAAACACAGGGGGGAGGTGCCCGGAAACAATTTGGCTAGCCTCGTTGGCACCAAGTACCACCGAGATAGCACCTTATAGTTTGCTTCCACTAGAGTGGTGTTGAGTATACCCCTGTGCACTATAGTCGACCACCGGTTACAGTCCTCCTCGTCAATAGTTTCCCCCAAGTCAGTCTCCCATGCCAGCTGATAGGAAGGCTTAGCAGTCGTGTCGGCAAATAGCCCGTACAGATCCG